>NW_004567106.1:48414233-48499798 GCF_000260355.1 Condylura cristata | reverse complement strand
ATATGTATATATTTATTTAAATAATAAGCTATAGCCACCTTCAGATCACACCATCTTTGGAAGATATATAATCCCTTCTAATTCAGGAAAAGAAACAAAAACAAAATCTTTTAAAAGGAGGAGGAATAAAAGTGGCACTGTGAGATTTCCATTAAGTATAGTGAGACATGATGTCTCTGGGGTAGGTGGACAGGCTGAGCTTTTGCACACCTGGATTCAATTTTGTACAATATGGGAGCCAAAAGGCTTGGGCAGTAGTAAACTGATTCTACTTATGATAGCTGGAAAGACATCAGAACAGGATGGATCTAGGAGGCCACAACTACCTAAAGTCCAAGTTATCCCTGCCTGCTCTTCCTTCTTTCAACTTCTCTCACTTTCAACCTGAGTGAGAACTCCACTAAGAGAGATGGTGGTTCAGTCTCTACCCTTTACCCAGCTGCTCTGGTCCTCAGAGCTTGTGGATCCCAGAGCAATGTATAGTGGGTAGGCCATTCTCATAGTTGGGGTAGTGTTAAAGAGTAACAGAAAAGAGGAAATTAAGGACTGGAAGAACCACAAGCAACACACGGTGGGAAGAGTAGTTATTAATACATCAGAAAGCCAGGAAGAGAAAAACAGAAATTACTGACTAAATTTTTAGAAATGAGGGACCTAGGAAGGGTATTTAGCTACTTAGTTTCTATACAAAAGAAAAAAGTTAAAGCCCACAAGGGTTCAAATACCACCTGCCCAGGTTAACACCTGAAAAGAGGACATTATAAAAAGATTATCTATATAGTAAAACAAAGTTATTGCTGATATTTGTCTTTCTTTGGCTGTACTCTAAAATATACTGTACTGCTCAAAAAGCAGCAGGTAAGTAAAAAGAAATATTGAAACAAGAACAAAGTTGGATGTCTCATACAAAACTGGTTTCAAACGTCCTAAAAAGCTTTAATAATTAAGTTAGGGTGTACCTGCATGGCAAAAGATTATTATGAGAACTGGGGGTCCAGAAATAAACTCACATTTTGGTCAATTGATTTTTTGACAAGGATGTTAAAACATCTGGGTAAACAAGAGTATTTTCAATAAATGATGCAGGAACAACTGGATGCCACATACAAAAAGAACAGAATGACACTACCTCCTGTAACACATACACTAAGTAAAACTGTTAATCATTCAAAACCATTACTTAGAAGAGTTAATGTGAGAGGATTATAGAATAACCACAACACAGTAAGAGAAAATAGAGGGGTTCCAATGAAAGTGTGCTGCTAAAAACTAGTGCTACTTATGCTTTTTGTTTCGTAATTTGTTCATCACCTAAATGTAGCTGAGGTGATAAGATGAGATAAAGCAGGGAATAATGCTGCAGAAAGTATGACTTGCTAATGATGACGGAAAACATGAGGAGGGAAGTCAGCATGGTGTTGGCTCTTCAAGGACAACATCCTCTGTAGCTAAGAGGCAGGAGGAGAGAAGATGGAACCGGAGTCAACTGAACTTCAGCCCTGGATAGACAGCAGGCAGATGCAGGACCCATCCTTACGGCTAGCCAGGAATGACATCTAAGCCAGATAATGTAAGAGCAAAGTGTATCTCACAGTCACAATCCCAAATCAGGAAGGAAAATTTAAAAACCCATCATAGAAATGAAGCATTAAGATAAGGAAATGGCTGGGCTATCTTGGGTGGAAGAAGCCATGGGGATCAGCAAGAAACGGTTTCACAGAAAAGGTGAAGGTAATAAATAATTAAACTAAAACTTGAGGAATGAGTAAGGATTGTAAAATAGAAAGGCAGGCAGAAAATATTTTCGGCAGAAAGAATAAATGAAGCAGGGTTAGACAGGTCAGAAGATATGCTAAGTTAATGGGAATGGGTCATTCCATTAAGTTTTGACTTTCAGAACCAGCAACCAATACTTGGAAGGTTACAAGGTACTCCACTGACCATAGACAAAAGTTCAGTGTCATGACGTTGATGGGATAACAACAGCATCACTGCATTTTTCAGAAGGACACTGAATAAAACATTTGCTACACAACCACTCTAACAACAAAACTGCTATTAAATTGTCATCAGATTCAAGGGGATCTTGAGAAAAGGACACCCCAGAGGGCAGTGTCAACTCTTGCCCAGTCTAGCAATGCCTACCTTATCATAAACTAGTGTGTGTTAGTGTTTGTGTACATATAAATGCTACGCTTCTGCTGACTTCAGAGAAATGGTTTTAATTCTCATTTCTTGCAAATTTTGGCTTTCAAATTAATTTAAAGTGGGTAAATCAACTCTTAACCAGGAAATACTTATACAGTTCAGAGCATTATTTTACATGGATTTGTGCTAACCTATAAATGATTTCAGACACACTCTTCTAATTCTCCAAATGGACACATTTTATTTATTTGATTTTATAAAGCTTCTGTTGTCTAATTGATATCTTGTTCCTTTTCTTTTTTTCTTTTTTTTTTTTTTGCAATTCATGTTGTTTGTCTTCTTCAGAGACTAATCCAAATCACAGGAAGGATATCCAACACCTATTTTTAATGACCCTCCCCAATTAATTATTCTCTTTTTAAAGAATCTTTCCTTAATACATGACACTTATGAGACAAAGGCTTTGAAATCACTGTAGTTAAGAGGGAAAAAACCTTTTGGGGGTGATGGGGAATGAAAACTCCTGGATACTCTTGCCAGTTTCCCCAAGAAGCTAAATGAAGAAAGCTCAAAATACTCTAAATTGATACCAATCTTCTTTCTACTTGTAACGAAGTGGAACCTACTATCTTGTTCGTGTTCTGAAATAATAGACAAGATCATTTAGTCTAGTCTATCACCTCAAATTGCCATTTTTTGGTAAATACACTTGATTTTAGCAAGAAAAATGGAGGATAAAGTGTTTATGAAAAATTAAAAATATTTTGAATTAGGAAAGCTTTATGGTTGTCTTGACAGAAAATAATACCATGCTGGTCTGCTTACTTTCAGAAATGAAAGGAAATGCCATTCATGTAAAAGAAATTTTAAAGAAGAAAAATCATTAGTAATGAAGCAATCCATTATAAGTAATAAGTTATTATGTCAGGAAAAAAAAATATGGGAATGGGAAAATGGGAAGAGCTAAAAACCAGTCTGAAAAACTGTATTTCATCATTAGGATGAGATGGCATTCATCAGAGACTTCAGAAGTAAATGGAATCTCAGGAAACAAGCATTTTATCATTAAAAAGAAGTACTATGGTGAAAGTTAAATACCTCTGAAAACTGGGTAAGGGTCACCTCAGCCTCATCAGCTGTGCTAAATCAGAGTAGAACATTTGCAGTAGATATGTAAGTTTTTATGAAGACAAAAATTAAAGCATAAGCCAGCATTTCTTCTTTCTGTTTTATCAGGTTAAACTTTAATTACCACATCAACATTTTAAAACAAGTTGACATTTCCCTCAGATATATTTTATGTACACACACACACACACACACAGATATACATATATATACCTATATGCATATATATGGCTTCAAAGGTACACAATCAGTCTCTCCCAAATAATGTGGGTTCTTATTTGAAAGTACTTAACAAGATTTATACAAAACCTGAAGCTTAATTAGAGGTATTTGGTAAAACTTGCCATGAATAATAATAATAAAAAAAAGCAGCAATTTTTATGTGGAAAAGACACCAACCATAAAATTTCCTTATAAATAATCAGAATAAAACACAACTTACAAATTACTTTCACTGAGAAAATACAATCTCAAAGTGAAGAGCTCCATATGACAGCGTCAAGTGAGCACTCAGCCAAAAGGCATAGCTCTTCCATCTGTGTCTCTGAGATTCTTCTTCTAATGTGGAACTCACTTCAGAGTTGTAACAAGTATAAAGTAGAAAAAAGCAGAAAAAGGAAACCCTCAGCTATGTCTGTGGCTGAGAAAGGGTAGACTGAATCAGGAGAGGCAGGACTCGAGGAACTCTGCATGAGATACAGTTTTATTGTGGTCTTTTCCCCACAGGCATAGATAAATCATAACTGGTTTCTGAGCTGGAAGGCAACGTGAAGCTTTACACATTTCAGGAAGATTTATTTAGTTTGGCTCCAGGTTGGAGGAACATGCTTTATTAACACCAGTCTTCTAACTACCTGCCCTGCACCTGTATGCATCTTCACATTAGGAGTGCCCCAGGCTGTTTCTACCCAGCAAATCTGATCCATATTACGCACCCATCTAAAATGCTCCCTGTTATGTAAGAGAAAAGCTTCTTTAGCAAGAACTGTACTACTGATGCCTGATTCCTACTTTACTCAACAAATCATTTTAACTGGGATTGAATGCAAGTGTAGGGCATCTCCAAGTTTCTTCTTGTGCAGCTTCTTCTATCAAGAAAATCTAGCTCACCATGACACCTGGCAAAGACCCCTGCCTAGCTATCACCTCCTAGTGAATCCTGCCCTAGTCTCCCAGATGGGTTAGTAGCACAAAAGAGAGGACGATGTAACTGCCTCTTGTGATTCTTTTATTGCACCTGTGCATTATTTTCTTCTGCTACATAAGTGGATTCTTCAAGGCAGAAACTTTGCCTTGTTCTTTTTTTTGGTGACTTCTGGAGCTAGCACAGAATTAGTGCTCAATAAATGCTGGCTGATACTTGAGCCTGAGAAGATCGAAGGTGTGCTTTCTTATTTATTTATTTATTTTTTAAAAAAGATTTATTTATTTATTCATATAGAACTGAGGTACAGGCCAGAGATGCAAAGGGTGAGAGGATTCACCAGAGAGAGCGGGGAGCAGAACAGGCAGATCTACGAAGTACACTGCTGAGGGGAGCAGCGGGCGTGTCAGGAGAGGTCTGCCTAGCCACGTGGATCTCCTCCAGGGCAGGCGGGAATCGAACTCATGCGGAAGTGGCTTAAGCCTCTCAGTGCAGTGCTCTAACCCGCTGCGCCACAAGGGAGGGCCCGTGCTTTCTTATTTTTAATTGAGATATTGCCAACTACTTTTAGAGACCATTTGGTCTGACGGAGAACAAAGACCCAAATTTATGAAACATCCACATCATATAAACACAGGCTTGAGCACTGGACAGCAACTTGGTCCTTATAAATTGGTTTGTAGATGGAGTCTTATTCCATTTGATTTCCCACTACTGCTTTCTGGTGCCGTAAACTTTAAGCAGAATTTCTGATATGTCCTGAGATGACACCACACTCTCTTTTCTGCATGTTGGTTTTATGCAAGCTGTTACTCAAGGCTCAGGTACTTTGTATCCATGCTTGCTGCAGTCCTTCCTAGCCTTCTCTCATTTCTCTTATAAAACTAACTATAACCACTCATTTCAAGCAAATATGTACTCTTTATAATTATCTATTTACTTTGAGTTTAACCTAGTTACTGACAAGTGTGTCTCTTCTCCTATTAAGACTATATACCAAGATGTCAGAAACTGTCTTGTCCTTTTAAAACATTTCTGAAAATAACATCACTTCATCCAAATGTTATCAAATATTTGAGTGTGGCTGATAAGTAACTGCCAGAGTAAAGGGGGAAGAAGCAGGTCATTCTACATGTTACATAGTAAGATAGTGAATGGTCAGTAAATCAAAGATAGTCACTTCATGCAAGATATTAACAACCAGTGCTTAGTTTAAACTTTATAAAATAATACCTAAACATCTCCCTTTACCCTTCAAGCTAAGAACAATTATTAAAATTCTGTCTTAGTTATGACAAAACAGAAATTCTTGCAGTGTGATTTATTTAATGTCATATCACTTGTGATTCATTGGTTTTACTTCTGTTATTTCTGAACTTTTGATGGACAATCTTGTAAAATTAAAAAGATATGATGCTCATAAGTATGTGAAAATGTGTTAGAATTTTCACAAGGATGTGTAACTTCCACAGCAGGTCCAAAGATCAGCTAATGTGAATAATATCATAATTATTTTTTATATTTATCCATAAAGACAAATTCAGAATTTGATTCATTAATGTGTTGTCACAGGGACATTAGTAAACATATAATTTCAGGAAAAAGTTACAAGATAAAAGAGAGCAATCTAGGCCCTCCCTGGTGGCGCTGCAGGTTAAAGCACTGCACTGAGAAACTAAAGCCACTTCCGCTTGAGTTCGATCCCCGCCTGCCCCGGAGATGACCACATGGCGTGGCAGACCTCTCCTGGCCCGCCTGCTGCTCCCCTCAGCAGTGTACTTCGTTGATCTGCCTGTTCTGCTTCCCGCTCTGTCTCTGGTGAATACTCTCACCCTCCGCATCTCTGGCCTGTACCCCAGTTCTGTATGAATAAATAAATAAATCTTTAAAAAAAAAAAAAAGAGCAATCTAGTTACCTCACCTATATGTTGCTTGCCATAATCAGTCTACTTTGAAACTATATTTAATCCTGAAGAAACAGAGACTTGTCAATTAGCTTTGAATACTGCAAGCTAGAATCATTTCTAAGCTTTTTAGAAAAAAATGTGCACCAGAAAAATTCCTCTATATCACCTAGTTGTGAATTCTGCATAAGAGATTTATTATTTCATTAATAAACAGGTATTCAGAAATTGACATTTCTAACAATGATGTGACACACAGGCAATTAAAAAATTGCAACTAACCTACATTCTTAAAGCAATGAAAGTTGATAGAGGAATGTGAATTAAAATTTTATAACATTAAATAATGCATTAAATAGCTATGGTTACCTACTTAATAAGAAGCACAAGCTTGAATGGTCTGGAACATTAGGTCAGAAACTCATTAGTCATAAACCGGTAACTTGGAAACACTTTCCTTTTCTTTTTAATCATTCACTAGTCAAATCTTAATTCATATATACTAAGGAAAGGACACTAAAAGAAACAAAAGACACAACTGGAAAAGTAAATATTCTCATATTGTGCCAAAGTGGTAAGATCTGTTTAGACAAATAACTATTTAAATGCTACTTTGGACATTTTCAAAAGAATTATCTTTCTGGATGTAACGGGGGAAAAATGTTCCTTAGGTGTCATATCTTCCTAAGGCAGAACGAATAGTTGTGTTTGTTGTTTTGTCTTGTGCTTAAACCTCTTCATTTATGTTTCCCCCATAAAGTAACATAGGAAAGTTATAAAGAGGAGTAACATCAGTTATCATTACAGGGGGAACAATCTCTATACAGGTGTTACTATTTGGGATATCTAAGCTCTTAATTAATATGATGTTTAAGGGGGAGATGATCCTGGTTAGCATTTCCTAAATATAATTCCATAGAGCATTAGCATCCCATGAAATATTAATCGATACTATTTGAGAAAAAGGTAGCAGAGTCAAATATTTGAGAAAATATGAAATAATATTTACATCTTGGACAGTCATTAAAAATTTACATACAAAAGTCCTGAAGTAAGAAAGCTATGTACTAATAACATTTTAAGCTCAATATTTGCAAATTATTTGATCATGGTATTCTGAAATAATTGTCCTAAAAACACAAATGGTATAAACTAAATTTACATTAGCTCTACCTGTTCAGTCATAAAGATGAATAAAAACAATAACAGAAATTTCTATGAAAATATCTCAACTGCTGGTTGACAAAGAAATTAATTTCTTTTCAGTCCACTATTATAGTAAAGTTTAATTCATTTTTAAAAAAGATTTATTTGTTTATGCATACAGAGCTGGGGTACAGGCCAGAGCTGCAGTTTCATGTAAAGAAAGAAAAATAGGACTGTGTTCTATTGATAGAAAAAGCTATAACTACTGATATATAAAAATATTTATAAGTATAAGGGGAGTTACTAACATTTTAATTAAATCTGTCCCATCAATAAATGAAAATCCTCTTCAAGGGAAAAAGATCAAGAATGGGAAGCTTTTTATACAGCAGCAAACTCCATGTATCTAGGGATCAAGAAAAAGAAAGGGTGTTATCACTTTATACTTAAGAATTATATTACAACCGGCTGATTATTCAGGATTAATGAGCTTGGGGTTAGCAGTTCAGTGGCCATATGGGTGACTGTAATGACTTGCCTAGAGCTAGGTCCTTGCAATATTGCCATGCAGCATGGCAGGGGTCCCAAGCTCACTAGAGGTTTGACTCTGCTCCAGCAGGGGACAACCTCACGACAGTGAACCTGCATCAACGTAGTCTTGCTAGTCTTACCTCCACCTAGGTCTGGGAAGCTAGTCACTGGGGACATGACTAATGTCTTGGAACCAAGCCTCACCTGGTATTTTTCTTCTAGTAATTGAGTCCTCACCTGCTGTCCTGATTCTATAAGCTGTCTGACTTGATGCCTAACCCAGAATCTATATCCACTTGAATTCCCCTTTAGTGACTTGAATTCTGGTCTTAAAGTTCATTTGTGATTGTGATTCTGTTACTTACAAAGACTCCTTCCCTGGCCAAATTTTAGCCCAATTCCTCTGAATTCTAGACATGCATAGCCCAGTTTTAGCAAAAATCCTGGTGAATTAGTGTAAAGAAAATTCCCCATCCTGCATATCAGGTGCAGCTTGTCTTCCCCTACCATCCTGCAGGTGATATCTTATCACCTTGATCTGCCTTCAGCAAGAATCTTGTCAAGTCAGGTTAGCCAGAATGCTCCCAGAATGTATCTCTCCTGCTTCCTGTATTTGGAATTGAATACAATTCTGTAGGAGGTCTCATTCCCTTACTGCAATAGCAATTGGCTATTAATAGTAAATAGCAGTTTGTTATATAGCAAGATTGGGTTAAATAAGTGACTTGAGATTTTTCTCTCAAATATAAATCTATGTTTTTAGATAAAAATACTTTAAAAGGTGTTTTTTAAGGTAGAGTCTCTGTAATTATTGGATGAGTGTTCATCTTTCAACTAAGAAAAACAAAACATGAAATATAGACAATATTAGGGAAATGATAAGACAGCACTTAAAATTCTTTTCATTGAAAATAAACACATTTAAAAACTTTACTATGTTCAACTCTTCAGCTAATGTATGCAAATTATGATTCAAATTATGTTATATCCCATATTATATTATGGAAACAGAAAGGACTCTCCAATTAGTCCTAGTAAATGTGAATGTCTATCACCTCACCAAATAACTGAAATGCTCCTCTGGAAAAGCCCTGAGGTTCTTCATTTATGCTCAACAACATCCATACAAGTATCTCCATACAACGCCCTGATTGGAGGTGATCCAGTCATCATTCAACTGATTCCAAATGCTATCATGAGTCATGTCATGACACTGTTCCAGAAAGATGATCTACAGGCATATGTGAGTCCCTGTTCTTGAAGAATTTACATAATATAAAATCAGGGAATCTCTCACATTGATTAATATGTACTTTTAAGGTCAATCCAGACGTTCAGAGTAGCAGTAGCAGCAGTTTTTCTAATAATAATGAGGTCATAAGATTTGTTCATATAGCAAGATCACATGGTTTTAACTGACAGTTAACTTTGAATCCAGTTTGCTCAATTCCAAAGATTACTATCTCTTGTGGCAGATCTTCAACATCACTATCATTCATTTCTATAATTTTCCAGTGACCAAAATATAGCTTGCATATACACTGCCTCACTTATTCTCCAAGTAATATCAGCAAGGTAATTAATTGCAGCAATAGTAATGACAGAATGAGGCTCAGAGAGATTAGGTGATTTCCCCCCATATTTGCACTGCTAAAAAGCAGAAAATGTAGGATCAGAATTTGGGTAGGTTTTTTTTTGATTCTTAATCTAGTTTTCCCTTCCACACACTTATTCAATGTAGTGATAAACTATACATAGAGAAAGTCTAATTGTATACCATATCCGCTTATAGCACTTAAAATACTCTACTGCTTTGCCACTCCACAATTGTTGATCCCTACAAAGATGAAGCAAAGGTGTTAAGCCCTGTTTTGCTCTAGAATACTTTACTTGGTTCCTAGAACTTAAGATGGCACCTAATCCCAGTTTGCTATCTTATAAATAAATAAATGGTCACAAAGAGCATTGGGCTGAGATATAAAGCAAGGCAGAAGAACCATCAGTCAAATGCATCACCACTTCTAGAAAAAGCTGCCCTGCTCACTTCTGGTTCAATGAGGTCAGTAGAACACACTTGTTTCAGCAAGCAAAGGTAATTTTTTAAAATAATGTCAGTGAAATGTTGGTCCATTCAGAGTCTGATGAGCTTATTAAATAAATCTTAGCAGAACAGAATACTAACCCTGTGGCAAAGTTCTCTAAAAGCAGCATTTAAAGGTTTAATTCCTTGAGAAGGCATTTTAAGCATATTTTTCATTTCTATAAATCCATGGATTTATGTATAGAAGAAGTATGACTCATCAGTCATCTTCAATTTTTCAATATGGTAAGTGTAGAATAGTGTTGTTCCTTTGCATGAATGGAAGGTCTGTATCACTACAATAAGAAATACAAAAAAAATTAAGTGTTTACCACTCCAATTAGCTAAAAATCTCCTCAAAAGAAACCTTGCTGTGAAGTGGAAAAGTCACATTAACATGGTACCACTAGTCACCTCTGCCACACATGCTAAGGAAGTCTCTATACCTTTGACTGAAAAAACAATCACCATTTACTGAAATGCCTAGAGGTTACTGTAGGCATCATCTCACTAATCATTTCAAAATTCCAACAAGACTGGAATTTTACAGAAGAGGAACTGAGGCTCACAGGTTGATTAACTTGCCTTTGCTGGCATGTTAAGATGGATTTGATCATAAGATGGGTGGACTTGAAAATGCACACACATCCTCTTTTCTTTATACTATGCTGCCTTTCCATAGTCACATTAACTTTAGAACATATTTGCTTTTAAGGAAAGTCTATGTCAGACCTCATATAATGGAATTTAGTTATGATGAGACATCATTAGTATAGTTAAGTATGATAAAAGTACTTCAGTTACTGTGTGACCGTGGGCAAGCTACAATGCAACAGTTTCCTCACTTATAAATAAAAATGGAGACATCAACTACCTCAAGGATGTTGCAAGGATTTGAATGAAATAAATAAAGCCAGTGAAAGCATTTGAAGGAATATTTAACAGCAGTTACTAAATGTTAGCTACCACTAGCATCATCATTATTTTAACTCCCATTAATACCCCATGAGCTGGGTACCATGTATTTTTAGGTGAATATAAAAGGATGTTCTGGAGCAGGCCTCTTCATAACTTTACACAAACCCACAAAACTAAGCTTCTTTCATTGTTTTTTTCTATGACATCCTCAGTCCTGTACCTCACAAGTCCTTCCCTGTATGCAAGATTATCTGAGTTTCTTGCTGATTCTGGATGTAGGTGTGTGTGTGTGTGGGGGGGATGGGGGACCTGGGAGCTGGGTATGAAAGGGCAGCACTTTTCTTTCACAAGGTAGGGTGAGAAAGGGTATAGACAAAAATATGAAAGGCTTTCAGGGCACATAGTTGCAATACTAGAACAAAGCACCAACAGATACTCTGACAGCCCCAAAATTCCAGGGATGCATGGGAAGCCATAGTAATCATCAACACATTCCTAAGCTTCCCCTAGGTTACACCACAATTTATTTTGCTTTATAAGTGAATACAGAATCAGTAAGCAGACAGTTTTATAGCTCAAATAGGCATATCTTTGTATTGAAAGCAGTTAATATTTACTGAGTTGCAATTTTATAAAAGGAACTTTTATAAATACTCAGTGTTTCATAAAAATATACTCATAAATATATAATTCAATGAAATAACCACAATATTCTAAAAGGTAGGTGTTATTCTATATTTTCATAAATGTAGTAGCATATGCAATAAGCTATGCTATAAAGCTACTATATGTCAGAATTGAAATTCAAATGCAGTTTTTCCAACATAGGGCCTAGTCCCGTTTCCACTGTCCTATCAAATACATGAGCTTGGTCTAAACATTAGTGCTGGAAATAAGACTCTCTAGTCCCTGTCATGACCTCTGTAAAACCTGGTAACTATCATTCTAGATAGATGATGGGAGGCAGATTTTAAGTCCCATGTAGCAGTTTAATCAGTTATGGGCTCAAGGTTATAAAGCACAGATCAGAAGTATTCTTTAAAAAGCTTAATCACTATCTAAACAGACTGGAATAAAAAGATGTGGTACATATAAGTAATGGAATATTACTCAGCAATCAAAAAAAGATAAACACATGTCTTTTGCAGCAACATGGATGGAGCTGGAAGGGATCACACTTAGTGAACTAAGCCAGAAAGAAAAAGAAAAATACTAGATGGTTTCACTCATAGCAGGAGTATAAAGGATCAGGGGAGAAAATAATAATAATAATGAACAACTATATACCAGAGACATTTCACAGGGATGGAGTGGGGAAGGGGATCAAACCTGGGAATGAGGTGGGGGTGGGGAAATACACTGGACTATGGTGATGGCATACGGTTTGATTTGGTGATGGGAAGCCCACGGGGATTACAACTGAGATGGAAAAAGGCACAAAATGATCTAAGAACAAACTATTATATTATTTATTAAAAAAGCTTAATCATTATCTAAACAACATTAAAAACTCTCCTTAAAAATACTGAAAAATTATGTTAAAATGCTAACCATGGTCACATCGGACAGAATCAACTCATGAGGATATTCTACATTTTCCAGTTGGTATGAAAAACTTTCACATCATAAAACATGTACTCAGTTTTCTATTCTAATTCTTCTACTTAAGAATTAGAGGGCCCTCCCTGGTGGTGCAGTGGGTTAAAGCACAGCACTAAGAAGCTAAAGCCACTTCAGCATGAGTTCGATCCCCGCCCGGGAGGTGACCACATGGTGGGGCAGACCTCTACTGACCCACCCGCTGCTACCCTCAGCAGTGTACTTCGTCCGTCTGCTGTTCTGCTCCCTACTCAGTCTCTGGTGAAGCCTCTTACCGCACCTGCACTTCTAGCCTGCACCCCAGTTCTGTATGCATAAATAAATAAATCGTAAAAAAAAAATTAGAGTATTTGGAACAAATTTCAGATCATTTCTAAGCATTAAACTATTAAAGAGTGTTTACTGCAGCATGATAAGCAATGGATGTATAAGAGTAAAATGAGACAACTCATGACCTCAAGAAGTTCACGGTCTACTAGGGTAGACAAAGCTGCCAACTGATAGTCTGATATATGTGTTATGGAGATTTGGAGGAGAAGTAGGGTCATTAAAGATGAGGTTGGAAAAGTAGGTTAGATCTTAAATGTCACATTGAGAATTTGTATTTAATTATATGGGCCTCAGAGTTACAGTGACTAATGGAAGTGAAAGTCATGAAATCACTGTGTTTTAGAATGCAGCTAAAGAAGGGAAAATCAAAAGTAGGTGAAATAATAGGAAGGCTCAGCAATCATCCAGGGTAGAATCTGTTCTGGTCAAACATATATTAAATATTAACCATGGGTCAGGCAGCTAAAAAAATAAAAGTGACAAAAGTTTTGGTTCCTAAGTTTAGAGGATGGAGGATATGGTAATTCATAGGGGCTGTGAGGACTGGAAACAACAAGGTTACTAAAGAGAAAGAATGGATTCAAAATATTATTTCAAAATATTATTTCAGGCGCAGAAAAGTAAGACATGCAAGGTAACTGATGAGACTCAGGACCTGAGGGCAAGATCAGAATCAAGGATGCTTCCTAGGTTTCTAGTTAAAGCTTGATGCTATTTATCAAAATAGGAAATAAAAGAATGAGGAGTTGACAACACCTGCTACCCACATTTCTTATAGTGGCATCATAGATAGGCTAATCAGGTCTCCAGAGAAAAAGCATTATAAATCCAAAGTAGCATCACCATGATCACATAGACTGGGTATGAATTTGCAGAGGAAAAGAGTTCACTTTGTGTGAATACAATATGGAAACACAGGTTAACTACTGACCAACAAAATCACTTCCATCACAAAAATTTCCTGGAAGTTTATCAATTTTAAACTATAGATGTTATTTTACTGCCTTCTAAAGAAAGCAGCAGAAGAAAATATGTTCCCAAGTGTGAGAAATGATTTAGTTGAGTTGACTTACTATATGTTCTTAATTTTAGGGGAAAATGTGAAATCCTGGTTACTGTTCAAATGTATGGAATTCAGTGACTTGGAAGATCAGGAACTTTCTTGGAAAGGGACAGTTCCTCCGGAGGTTTAACAAACAGGTGACAGGGAAGGTGCCGTAACTGCCTGGAGGATACAACCCAGAGAATCATTATAGAAAAAATCTTGTATAATTGCAAGGATTTCTACAAAAAGACTTCCAAGTCCCTTCTGTTCCAGGTTATTAAACAGAGAGATTGATATTTAGAGTTAGGAGGCCACCTTTTCAAAGAAGCAGTTTTTAAGAAATAAGTGATTTTACAGGAGACACATATTTGACAACATAAATGACCGCTTAAAAAAATACAAATATACTTTTAAAATCATAACTTCCACTGCAATTTGTATCATACTTTGCAGATTTTGAAACGATAATGTCCAGACTGATATACATTACTAAGGGGATCTAATGACAACTTTACCTTTATAAGAATAACATAGAGAGAGACTCATCATTAGCTCTTCCATTCACTGGTACAAATATGTGAGAATACTGGATGGGGCAAAGAATTCTGTTGTGTTAGATATTGCAAATTCACTTTTGCTCAAGGTTTTGTTGAAAATCAATTGGAACCTAAAATTATGCTTTCTACCAGTTATTCAATGCAATTCAAAAGTCATTTAAACATTGGTCTTGGATCGTTGATTTTTTCATAGTTGGTTAGGATATGAAAAGACACATAATATTGGTAAGAATGTATACTGACACCTATTAAGAGGAAAATCTGGTATCTATCAAAATTTTAAAAGTGTTTGAGTTTTGACTTAGCAATTCCTCAAGAAAAAATACCCATTTGGCAAGGATATGTATATAAAGCTGTTCACAACAACAGTTCGGAAAAATTAAAGCCACACTATGTTCATTAACAGAGTGAAGTGCAACCCCTCTAAATTATAGAATGCAATGGGCTTGGTCCTTAGAAAGGATCAAGGGCAAATATACCAACATGGAAGTGGCCTCTAACAGATCACTCAGAGAAAGTTGTAGACCTTTAAGTTTACACAGAAAGATCATCTTTCATTAAAAAAACCAAAAACCATAGAGTTGTGTGTCATATTGGCCATCTTTGAAAGTTAAAAGGGGAGTTCTCTGGAACTCTGAAGAATATAGAAAACCTTAATGTTCTATTACCATCAAAGAACCAACTATAAGGCCAACCCCAAAAATAAATGTTTAGGGTGTCGACATAACTATTTCAGCAGGGGACTCTGGCAGAGGTATTGAAATAATTTCAGAGCTAGGGAATTCCACTGATGGGAACTGGAGAGTAACTGCACTTTATCTCTGGCTGCTGAGACTAAAACTTCAGAATGAACGTCAACCTAGCCATGAATTAAAAAATGAAAAAAGCAAACCAAAAATGCCTCAAGGATTGAGACTTAAATTTAAGCTCCAAACTACATCCTTCAGAAAAAACTTACACACAAGGTGGAAAAACAAAAAAGTCGGGGGTGAGAAGGGGCGGAGACTGAGGTAATAGAAAGAATGGGGCTAGGTATCCTCAAGACAATTCCCTTGCAGCCTCCAAAGTTTGGTCTTTGAGGTATCACTACAGTGGACCAAAGGACATGAAAAGTCAAATAGTGCTGATGGAGGAAGGAATGCAGGGGAGGCATCACAAGACTGAGTCACACAAAGGGGACAGATAGAAAGAGCTAGTGCAGCAACTGACACAGCCATAACATCAAGGTCCTCAGGCACCAAAGCCGGATGTCCAGGATGCCTGGGATGCCTGGATCCAAGCGGTCCCAGCAGATAACAGATTGTTGGGGGCTGTGCCTGAAGCTCAAACCCAAAAGGCAAAAGATAAGGACAAGGAGACAAACTCATCAGGAAATCTCCAGTCCTCTAAAGTTCTACCTAGGCTCACAAGGAGTGAGCCCCTCCCAAGGAGAAACTGCCTATATCAGGGCATTCTCTCCACCAGCACGGGGCAGCTCTTCCACTGCCCACCTGTGACTATGCAGGTGCTTCTTTCCACCCACTCTCTCCCTCTGCCGGCAGCAGCCTCCTTGCCTGCCTGTGACCATGTCGAGACTTCTTTGTATTGACCTCCCCCAGCGAAGGCCACTCTCTCCTTAGGCCATCTGCCTCTCCCTCTGCAAGCCTGTCCCTTTTGGGGCAGCTCTTCCTGCCCGCTTGTGCCTGTGCAAGTGTCTTTCCCTTTTCTGTCTCTTTCTAATAAACTTACTCTTTTAATATAACTGAGTCTCTGTCTTGTGAAGAATCTCACCGTGTGCTGCTGAAAGGGAAGCTCAGGTGAAACCTTTCCCAGAGTGAAAAGAACCCGGAACTCAAAAGACATTATCAGTGCCACATCAGCAGTGATGATTTTCTAAATTTCTTCAAATTTTCTTCTGAAGCCAAGAGTGCAAATTAACACTTCCTTTTCCTCTTTAAGGAGTCATCCTGGAAGACCTCTCACATTCAATTCTGGAGTGCGCCCGCCCCGGAGTAATCAATGAGCAGACCCAGAGTGTTAGAGGAATAACACTCCCCACTCCAGTCAGCAACTGAGCAAATCTGTTGATTGGAGAATAGTGACCGGTCTGAAACTGCAAATTCGCCTGAACCCAAATAAAACCTCCCTCCCAAGCCCCAACTAACCAAACCTCCTGGAGTAAGGCACTGCGACTGAAAAGGGCGGCTCATTCCAGAGTTACAATCACACACTGGTGAAACTGAATTAACCCACACCACACAGCAGCACCAGCAAAACTGGGAGCTCCAAACAGAAGACAAATGTACAATATTCCCTGGCTGTGAGGGAAGCCCATTCATTCCATGCTATTTTTTCTTCACTCCCCAAACGCCCCTACCAAGTATCGCCTCCAACCTCACCCCCAAACCCGTCCCACTGGGCCCCGTGCGGGGCCCCTCGCACTCAGGTGGCCTCAGAGCAGGCAGGCTACCAGGGTCCGCCGGGCCATTCACCTACACTCCAAGTCGGGGAGAAAGGGAGACAAATCACCTTACGGGTACCATACTCACCGTCATAACAGACACCTCCGGTACCCTCAAGTCCGTGATCACCGTCCTCCACGCCTGGGGTAGCATCCCCCTGGGTCTTGGAAGCAGCCATTACTTTGCAGAGGAGGAAGGCTAGGGCCGCGGGGCGGGGCGACGTCTGTTCTGAACCAATCAGAACGTTGTTGGAGACGAATTCCCCGTCAATGCGGCGTTTCCTCCACGCCCACGTCGTGTCGTCACTCGCGAGACCAATAGAAGATATTGAGAGAAACTTAGTCCTGCCCCTAACCGCTAAGGCCACGCCCCGTTCCTGAATAAAGAGACCAAAAACTACAATTCCCAGAGTGCAGCGGGGGCACTAGTCAGGGAGGGCTGGAGGAGGCGCTGGCGGGCGGGGGTGCGCCCGAGAGTGCCCTGGCGTGTTCGCTTAGTTCAGTGAATCAGAACAATGACTGCGCTGCCGGCTTCCCGGGAGCGCGTCGGAGGACTGTGAGCAGTCGCCGTCGGGAAAGCTGCGGGCGGCGCAGCCTCGGCCGCGCAGTGTCAACGCCGGGCTTGGAGCCTCAGGCGCAGACCCTGCCCAGCGCCCGCAGCCGTTGCGGAGCCGCTGGGCTCACGCGCTGCAGCCACTACTCAGGAGCTGTGCATTGTTGTGAGCCGGAAAAGGGGCGCGGGGATTACAAAGCCCGAAGCCCCCGAAGCCCCCGAAGCCCCCGTTAGCCATGTGGATACCTACGGAGCACGAGAAATACGGCGTGGGTGAGTCTCCTCAGGGCGAACTTTTATTCCACTCTGCCCCGAGCGGGTGCGCATTTCGCGTTCTTGCCCCCGCGCCCCTCTCGCTCCGCCAGGCTGGAAAAGCCTAATCGTGGCAACGCGCTGTGGGTTCGGGGCTTCACAGAAGCAGGTTTAGGCAGAGGTGGGCGCGCCGGGATTTCGCCTCTCACGGCGTGATCCGCTCTGCGGCCACCCGCTCCCGGAGCGCCGGGACAGCTGGGGCAACGCGCTGCCGCCCGCCAGCGCCAGGCTTAGTCTGCGGAGTTTGGAGTGGCGACCCGGAGTGCGTGCGTGCGTGTGTGTGTGTGTGTGTGTGTGTGTGTGTGTGTGTGTGTGTGTCAAGTTGGAAGAGGAGAGCGAACGCCGTTCCTCTCCCTTCCCTTTCTTCCCCAAAGCCGCGGGCGACAGCTATGGGCTGCAATGATTTCCCGTGGTGAAGAACGAGACAACAACACCCGGACGGAAAAAACACCCCCCTAAACAGAAGGGAGGCGCAAAGCTGTCCCTTTGGCTCCCGTCAACATTCCGGGAGTGCGGAATGTGACATAGTCCTCAAAAGAGCCTTTCTGACCGACCTAGCCCGGCCCAAGTCTCCCACCTCCCTCCCTGCCTGGGCTTACGGGGGGTGTGTGGAGCGGAGCCGGGGGCGGGGGCATGGCAAATTTCAACGTCTGCTCTTTGGTCTTTGGAGGGGAACGCGTTTTTCAGCAATGTTTTCACTTCTGGCCACCCTCTCCGCCCGGAGTGAGCGCGATGCGGGTGGTGGTGGTGGAGGACGACTGTGGAGTGATAATGGACTGGGGAAATCGGAAAGCCTGGGTATTCGAGGCGAGGAGACAGCTTTTAGGAAAGGACTGTCCTGACACTGGCATTCTGAGGAAAAGAAACAGGGTAGCGCTCGCTGTTCTGTGCAAAGGTGAACAACAAAGGACATTAATGTTGACTGATGAACACAGGAGTCTCTCTTCCTTTCCCTCCTCCCATTTCGGGCCGATTGCAGTTCCCGTTTTTGTTGTTTGAATTCAGCTGCGTTGCCCCTTGACAGTTACTCCTTTTTAGGGTTGTGACTATTAAGAAGTCAGGCTCTCTGGCAGCCTGCAGAGGCTAAATGCAATTTAATCTCTTCGAAAGGTTTAACAGGGAGAAAGCATTATGAATTTCAGGTTTTTTTTTTTTTTTAATTTCCTAGCATGCCCTATCCTACAGATTGACATACTTAAAAAAATCGGGTACATATTTAGTGATTGAGATGATGTATAAGTATCTGGTTCCGTTGTATATTTATTTTCCTTTAATTAAAAAATCTGGAACTCCTTTCAGGGGAGTCATGTCACAGGGGATTCCCTCCCCCCAACTTTTCCTGGGGGTAGGACTTTGGAGTCCACTGAAAAGACTGTATGGTCAAACAAAGTCATTCCCATATTTTACCTTAGCGATCATTGTGAATTGTGACTGTTTAGTAGGACAATAGTTTGTCCTGGATTCATGTTTGGGAAGGGGTTTCAGCTTTCCCTCACTGCAAAGTGTAAGGGGAACCTTTGGCAGGCAGTCTAGTGGCAAGGAGTA
Organism: Condylura cristata; assembly: GCF_000260355.1. NCBI lineage: Eukaryota > Metazoa > Chordata > Mammalia > Eulipotyphla > Talpidae > Condylura > Condylura cristata. The sequence continues at coordinate 48,480,418 of NW_004567106.1, read as the reverse complement.
AATGTTGGTGGTTATTTTCCCTCTCCCCACCCTTCCCCTTTTTGGGAGGTAGATTAACCCTTGCAGGGAATAGACATTGTCCTTTCTGAAACTGGTGAGGAAACAGAGGGCCCCTTGTCACTAGGTTTAACACTCAGTTCAGAAGCACAGAACCACCCAGCAGCACTGTCCTGCTTGGAGTCAGGCCCAGATGTTGCTTTCATCCGAGTTTTAAACTGTACAGATTATGATGGGATTTATTTTCTTGATTTCTTTATGTGCCGGTCACAGCTGGGGGCTGGTATCCATTAGTTCTTCTCTTGCCTTTCTTTGCAAGCTATGGGCAGTATAAAACCACTCTGGGATATACTGGAACGGCAAACTGGACATTATCAATCAAGTATTTTGGGCTGCAGTAGACACCTTGCTTTTGTGTGATGAGAATTTAGTTGCACAATAGGGGGAGGTAGAAGGGGGAGCAAACATTTGGGAAAAGGAGGTTGAGTGAGAGAGGTGAAAGCAGGAAAGGATGTGTTGTGCTCATTTATATAACACCATACTCACAGCAATGTTTATCATCTTTTATTATTAATTTTTGAGCATTTGGCTTATGGAAAGCTTAGCTGTTTTTTAGAATCCATCTGTTAGGCATGTATGTGTGTGTGTGTGATGATGAAAATTTTGCTAGGATACTTACGTGTGGACTTTATTTCTCACCATGGAGAGCACTATTTGTAGCTGCTATGCTTGAAGCTTTTTTTTTTTTTTTAAACCTTGGATAATGCATGTGCTTTTCTCCTTTAGTTTTTTATAAAAAATAAAGACACTTTATGGCCATGTGTGTTCAATTGTTATCAGATGCAGTGGCAACTCAGTTTCCACATTCTTTGAAATAAATCAGCCTTTGTAACTTGGATTACCTGACTGAAGTTTCAGTACAAATGTTTATTTCCACAGTGATACCATTTTTGCCATCAATTATATATTAGATTATTATGTGTCTTTATATGTTTTGTGTCAATTTCAAACAACATAGTGTAAACGTGGATAAATTGAATTTTATAGCTGTAGTATGGTCTATCAGATAGACATTTCTTTAAAAGCCTGGTGTGTGGGTAATATCTTTCTGTTTAATTGACCAATGATCTAAAAACAGTGTATAATTAATCAGATACTTAAGGGTTCTGAGTGTAGGAAACTAGAAAGGTGTAATGATAACGCTAAAGGGGTGAGGGATGAAGAACCTTATCTCTATAAAACCATGTTGATTGGCATATCTTACCTTGGGGGATTCTAGTTAGCTCTTGGTTCTATTTTAGACCTATTGCAGCTCAAGACCTTAGGTAAGTCACTTAACTTATCCTGGCCCCCCATCTCTGGACCAAGTTATCCAGGGACCTTCCCAGTACTAAATCTGTAGAGCTTTTCCCTAAGAATGTAGTCTTTAGTTAGAAAAAACATCTCCATGACACAGACTGGCATTGGGAGAGATGCTGTTACCAGCACATATCCCACGTGGTTTTAACTATGATCAGATGTAAGCAATACAAGGTGGAAGGACCCAGGTGATAGTTGCTTACTTTTTCCATCTGTTTGATTCTCTGTCTCTGGTTGGACATCCATGGGCAATACTAAAGTTTTCTTTATCGACCCCTCACAAATTTCTTTATGATCACTATCTGCCATTTGTAAGTCCTCATTTGTCCCTCACCCCCACCCCTTCCCTTAAGGTGGTGGGAATTAGTCACAGAGAAAGTTAAGACCATTGCAATTCTGCTTTCTGTATTCAGTTGTTCAGCAGGCATTCATGCATAGAGGTCCCAGGTGAGCCAGCAGTCTTCCTCAGCGGTAGGCTCAGCTTATCAAGCCTGGTCAGATATTTGACCTGTGTGTGAGAGCCTGTTTAAATTTGGAGGGAGAACATGAACTGGATTGATGTGTGTGGGGGGTGGGAGGTGGGGCTGGGAGTGGGGGTTGGTGATCCACAAGCAAGAAATAGCACTCTGAAGGTCATAAGAGTCATTTGAAAAAATGCAGTATTATATAGCTAGTATCACTGAGTCCCCACACATATTCCTGTTCTCCATTTCCCTTGAAATGGTTTTGTAACTCATCTGAGTAGGAATCCCATTCTTTTAAAATTTCCTAATATCTTAGGAGAAGAGATACCTTCTTTCTTTTTGTAATGTAGGATCTTTAGGGTCTCTTTTCTTTCAGTCTGAACACTAAAGAATCACTAATGGTAGCTATGTAGAAATGTTTTGAGGAGTATACCTTTCCTCTTTACTGTTGTCAGATTTTTAGCTATCAGTTTCTTAAAATGTTTCCTACTTGTGGTTCTTCTGTCCATATAACATGTGTAGCTAAATAATGCACGGACTGGCATTTATGGCATTTAAATTGTGGCATTTAGAGTCTCACACAAGATTCTAAACTTTAAGTAGGAAGAGAAGAGGAGTGATTTATAAATTCAAGTGCGGATGAAGGGCTGTGCAGACCTTGGATGGCGATGATGTTATTGGTATGGCCTGTGGGAATAGCCAATGAAGGTATTTCCCTCTTTTGGTCATTCTCCTAAGTGAAGATTCTTTAACAGGACCCAGCAGAAGCACAGATGGCTTTGCTATCTTTGCTCTCTGGCCTTTGTTTTCCCCTCCAGAGGTTGTATGGTATGTGCTATAAGAGATGGTAAAACTTTCAAGAAACTTTTGGTTTTCCTGCCTCTAGCTCTGATTACTAAAAGAAGACCATTTTCCCCAGAATTTTCTTTGCTACATTGTGTCCATGTTTCTAAGGCAATGACTCTAAGCTCTGAACATACCTGACTGGGAAATGTTAAACTCTAAGGAAACCAACGAAACTGCTGTAGCAATAACATCTTAGTATTTTATAGTTGGGAAAAGGTTATGAAATTATTTTGAGTCTACTCTGAAGTGAATGATAATTTCCATTTAAGAAATGGGGAAACAACCTCAGCAGAGGTTAAGGGATTTGCTCTCGATCACTGGCTTTTAATCTCATTTGACTATGGGAAATACACTTAATTTCCTGAGCTAGCATATATACTACCATCACCAGCACCGCCCATGCACATATAATTAAAGCAGTATTTGCCCATAGGCTGTGTAATGTTTTATTCTTTTTCATTAAAATAATGCTGCTCCTTTTTGGCTTAGTGAGTCACTAGGAGTCCTGACCCATAGTTTAAAACTCTGCTCTAGAAACCACATTTGTGATACAGGAAGGACTACAACTCAGGTCTGGGTTTTCCTAGACAAGTATGTTTACAATCTTGGCACGATGTTATTGGCATTGTTTTTAAAGTTATATGATTGTGTTTATACTTTTGTTTAAGAGTCAGTCTGACAATGCTTCTCATGAAAGATGAAGCATATATCCAAAGTCATCATATACATCATATAAGTTGTCTCTCTTAAGTATATATGTCTATTCTTACTAAAATCTTTGACAATTCTGGAATCAGTTGTATGATGATTCGTTTTGGATTCTTCTCTATAATTTCCTTTGACAATGCTCTCCGACCGCTGTGACAGAAGATTAAATATAATAGGCATATCACCAATTGTAGGATTGGCAGCTGTAGGATTACCACCCACCATTTTTTACTTTTTTTCATGTTGCTGACATTTACTAGAAGCAACAAAGCAGCTTGCATAACTTGTTTTATTAAAAACAAAACAAAGCTGACCTGCTAAGATTATTTGATCAGTCTAATCACTAAAGAATCAAGACATAAAATATCCCAATTCTGTTTTCATTTCAGCAATTTTCAGTGTATTTCAGGAACAACTGTTCTACTCTTTGACCAAAGGAAAAAAAAATGTGCTAAAATATCATTGGAAACCTAACAAGAATCACCAGAAAAGTGTTAATGTGTTTTGTGATAAAGCTGCAGTAAAACAGATATGTGTTTCTCTATAGGTTGTATTGAAAATTATGATTTTTATGGACACTAGTATTTAATACACATTTTATATCCATCTGTCTGTCTCTCTAATGGCATATGTGCAGTACTTCATAAGGCCAAGCACAGTTCTTAGCATTTGTTTTGTGTATTGTCATTTTATCCTTAAGACAACTCTTTCGGGAAAGATTCTATTGTCTCTCATATTTCACAGGAAACTTAGTCATAGAGAGGTTAACTTACTAGTCTAAGGTCATACAGGAAATGGTGGAACTAGGATTGGAACTCAAAAGTTTTACGCAGAGCCTGCTTTCTTAGCCATTATGAGTTACAGAGAAGTCATTGCAGTTGATGAGGCGAGAAATACATACCTGAACCAGTTTAGAAGTCCTTGCTTGAAATGTGCATGTGTCTATGACATTTCAGAGATGGAGGTAGCCGGCCTTGCTAATTGTGTGTGAGGAGTTAGCAAAAGGAAGAAGTTTAGGATGTCCTGATTTCTGCTTTGGACAACTGAGGAAATATAGGTGCCTCTACAAAAGAGACATTTATGTAGGTGGAACAGGTTTATGACTTTGATCAAGAGTCTTCTTTGGTTACCTTGAGTTTGACATATCAGTTGGTGACATTTAGTTGGAAGTGAATCTGGAGCAAAAGAAAAATGGCATGATTAGAGGGTCATTCTGTTCATTTCTGTTGGGTAAAGTGATGGACCTAGATGAGACTTGATTGATTGACATACCTGAATTGTGTGATCCAATTGTCAGTTCTTTGTTGTAAAGTGAAAGACCTTAAATTCCCGGGGAACAGTCATCTTAAAGTGCTTATCAAAATGGGTCCAGAGAATTCTAAAATAAGAAATACTAGCTGTCCATGTAAGGTTGGAAGTAAACTAAATTTTATGATCTCTTCATGCTTCCTATTAGAGCTTCACCTGCCTAAGACATTAGTTATTTTCATTTCTGTAACAAATATCTTATGCCAGATTGTGCATGCTAGTGAGATTTCCTCAACAAGATTTTGAAAACAGAATGCACAAATAATATTTCAATAAACAGATTTATATAATCCTCAAGCAGCATTAATGGAAGGTATCATTAATAGGAGTGATATTCCTACAAGATGATACACTTAAGTTTGCCCATTTCTAATTTTATTTTAAGAGTAGTCATTGCATTCTAAAATCATTTAATATCCATAGTTTATAGACATTGATTCAGAGTACCAAATATTTACATTCTTGCCCCAAGTTAGAGGAAATATTGTGTATAAAATATGTAAAAATTATGGTAATGAGTTTTAAAATGGCAAAATATTTATGAGAAATGAAGAATCAGGATACAAAATTACATGCTGCAGTGTTGTTACAACCAATTGTTACAGTTGAGAGATGGCATTTTCCTTTTCAACTTCCTACTTTTAAATAACTTCCATAATTGACATGAATTTTTTTTCACAGTCAAAACTTGTATAGATTCTTATAAGCCTAGCCTTATTTCCTGTATATTGTTTCCTCCCAGGATAAGAGGTTAGTCTGGTGGATGTCGAGTCTGCAGGGCCTGATTTAGTTTGTCATTTATGTCTAGAAAGTGCTCTTTCAATTTCAAAGTGGCTTTCTTTGCTCTACCAGCTTGATTACTTGTGATGTCACTGCCCTTTTCATTCTCCAGTTGCCACAGTGAAGCTGCACTTTCAGATGGCCTTAGGGTATAAGTCTTTGAAAAAGTACCCTAATCTTTCTTTGAAAAAGAACTTCAAATGAATTCACCTTACATAAAATATGCTGTTCTCTCCATGAAGTGTGCCTTTAGAAGATGGATGTTGAGGTACTTGCACAGTTTCTGTTTTTATGTATACTCTGTCCTGTGGGACTATGGGCTCTGGGATAACTTACGCAGGAGAAACTTATGCATCCCGTAGTCAACAGCTCAACAAGAGCTGTAGGCACTCACTGCTTATGTTGAGTGCTATGGAGCTAATGTTGTATCATCACCAGTTCCTTTGTGGAAGCTCTAACTCCCAGCCTGGCAGCATTTGGAGTAAGGAGGTAATGAAAGTTAAATGAGGTCAGAAAGATAGGGCCCTGGCCTACAAGATTGGTGTTTTATACGAAAAGACCCTAAAGAGCTCTCTCCATACACATACATCTAAGAAAGCCAGGAGAGAAGGCCTGAAAGACTCACCAGAAGCTGACCCTGGTGGACCAAGTTTTAGATTTCCAGACTCCAGAAATGTAAAATAAAATGTGAAAAATAAATTTCTGTTGTTTTAGCCATCCAGTCTGTGGTATTCTGTTATGGCAGCCAGGGTGACAATTGCAAAAAAAATAGAGCAGTTTTAGGAAGAGGGACAAAGAAAAGAGAAGCAGAATCCTGGACCTCCGTCATGGATATAATCAGTGTAACCTATTCCTTGGTCTGATATCTAACTCCTCTGGCCCAATTGAAGTACAGACTTAATTGAGTGGGACTGATAATGGTTGTCTAACAATTACTCCAAGTACATGTTTGTTCAAATGATGAATTTTTGCTATCTTGCTTATATTGTCTTAAGTTATCAAATGTTTTGGTACCTTCAAAGCAACCAACAGAAGTAGGGTCTTGAAATGCTTCATTTCTCCCAGATACCAGTATTTATAAAATATCTGAGATGACAGGTTTATCTAGGTTAGCACTTAAAACAAGTAGATGGAGTTTTATCATATAGAAATTTGGTTTGAGACATCTCTTAATGTGTACTCTGTTCTTGAAAGGCCTGGGTATTGAATCCAGTTTCCTGAGGAGAATGAAAGAGTGTGTGGGGAATTTCCTATCCTTAAATGTGTGTTTCCTGATAGCAGGTAGAACATCCCTCTGAGAGTTTATTCACTGTGTATATATTTTTCCTTATTGACATATGTCATGGTATAACCTAGGACACACTGATGGAGAAACCTATGTGTACTATTTGTTGAGTGTGCCTACACTGTACAGTGCTTCCTTGACGGGGCATACAAAGACACCAGAAATGGGTCTCTGGACAAGTCAGGAAGCTCAAAATGCCTCATAGTTTTATTTATTTTACTTGTTACTTTTTCAAGATAGGTGTTATTCTTTTCTCCTTTTTTTGGGTATGTAGTCATTTACTAAGGCAGTGTTTATGAATCACAGAGAAATCAGTGTGAAGATTAGTTAGGTGTTATTAAATTGTTTCCCCCCAAGCTTTAAAATGAAGATAAGGACTTGGGGTGGTGATATTATTCACTTGTGAAGCTGAGGAAACAGCCTAGAAAAGGGTGTGTCTCATATCCTGGAAAACTCAAAACTACTAAAGAATAGAACTTTCATTTTGAGGTAGTCCTCATAGAAGTGACTCATGAGCTACTGTAATTGTCCAATATAAACACCTGAGTGGATTCATACTTTAAATAGCTGGAAACCCCTCTTGTTCTTCCCACTGGGTCATTTCTGCTCCCCTCCCCCTTCCTCCCTACATTCCTGTCATCTGACCCATGTTCAATATCTGGGACAATGGTTTACCTTTTCTGTGATTTCCTTCTAAGACTGGGTGGAGGAAGAAAGATGGATTCAGTATTTATAATTTCTGTTAGAGAGACTTTAATTTCAAAGATCTCATACATTTATTACTCAGCTAACTTACTAGGTATGGGAGCATCAAAAGAGAAAACTAATTTCCTAAACATAAAATGCTTGTGATGTTGAGGAGGCATAGTATGTGATGTAAGTATACGTGCTGACTCTCATGTGACTCTCCTTACAGACCCATCCTGGTTCTTCTCTGGCGTTTCCTCCTGGAGTTGTACCAGGTTTTATTACCAGTGCCCCTTGGAATCCACTGCGGGAATGGGATGAGTCTGCTTTGTTTCTTGGCCAGGAGTCACTTGATTCTGAAAGTCTTGTGAGAAGACCAGGGCAGGGACCAGAGTCAAAGAGTCTGCAACCCGATGGGGGAGAAAAGGAGAGAAAGTTAAGAGGTTTTTGAAGTGATAAATAAAAACCACAGTGTATGTTTAATCAAAGAAAGCTCATAGAGGGTTATTTTGATTTCTTTTTTACAAGGTCCAGTAAATGTTGAATCAGTGAATGAATGGTCTCCTGGTTTCGACTGGTGTAACTAAATACCACAGGCTGAGTGGCTCATAAACAATCAAAATTCATTTCTCAGTTTTGGAGGTTGATCAAGCTCCCAAGATCAGGCTCCCAGCAGGGTGGGTTTCTGGTGAGGACCCCCTTCTGGGTAGCAGACTTGTGTCCTCATATCCTGGAACACACAGAGGAGCTCTGTGAGGTCTTTTTAAATTTATTTTTATTTTAATATAATAGTTTATTTTTACCTCATTTTGTGCCTTTTCCCATCTCAGTTGTAATCCCAATGGGCTTCCCATCACCAAATCACCTGTGTCCATCACCGTAGTCCAGTGTACTTCCCCTTCCCCCCCCTTTTTGATCCCATTCCCCCCACATAAAATGTCTCTGGTATGTAGTTATTTGTTATTATTATTATTATTATTATTCCCCCCCCCCTCCCCGGTTCTTTATGCTCCTGCTATGAGTGAATCCATCCAGTATTTTTCCTTTTCTTTCTGACTTATTTCACTAAGCTTGATCCCTTCCAACTCCGTCCATGTTGCTGCAAAAGACATGAGTTTCTCATTTTTGATTGCTGAATAATATTTCATTGTATATTTGTATCACATTTTTTTTTAAAGATTTATTTATTCATACAGAACTGGGGTACAGGCCAGAGTTGCAGGGGCAGTGAGAGGATTCACCAGAGACAGAGTGGGGGGCAGAACAGGCAGATCAAGGAAGTACACTGCTGAGGGGAGCAGCAGGAGGGTCAGGAGAGGTCTGCCGCGCCATGTGGTCACCTCCAGAGCAGGCAGGGATCGAACTCATGTGGAAGTGGCTTTTGATTCTTAGTGCTGCGCTTTAACCCGCTGCGCCACCAGGGAGGGCCTGTATCACATCTTTTTAATCCAGTCATCTACTTTTGGGCATTTGGGTTGATTCCATGTCTTTGCTATTGTAAATAAAGGCAACAGTAAACATGGGGATGCAGGTGTCTTTTTGAATCAGTGTTTTTGTGTCTTTTGGGTAGATACCTAGGAGTGGGATTGCTGGGTAATACAAAAGCTCCATTTTTAGCAGTTTGAGAAACCTCTGAGGTCTCTTTATAAGCATAGTAATCCCATTCTGAAGGTCTGCATCCCAGGGCCTAAAACCTTCCCCAAAGCCTCATTTCCTAACTTAATCACATGGGCATTAGGATCCCAGTTGTGTGAATCTAGGGAAACATAAATTTTGAGATCATAGTGGATGTGTCCTTTGGATGAGGGTGAAAATTCCCAGGTTAGTGTGTTGTAATATTAAGTTTAAGTTTATGTACCACGTTGTTCAGAACCAGTCTCTGAGGAGATGAGGGCAACCAGATCCATCAGGGCAGAGTGTTCACTCAGGGCACAGGCAGCTATTTGTCAGAGAAGTGACTGAATTTGTAAAAAGTATATGAAGTTACCCACATTAATTCTGAAACACACAATATGGCTCTTCTTGTTCTGTGACAATATAAAATTGGCATTAAATGATCCAGGTAAAGAATAAAAGTGAAGTTATGAGTGCTATTTCACAAAGAAACAATGCTAATCATGGAGAAAACAGGCCTGAGTTTTTTTGTTTTCTGGCTTTTAATATAATATTGGCTATATGATAAATTACAATTTATAATAAATGAATTTTATTTGTCAGTATGGACAAGTCTTGGTTTTTATTAGAGTATTTACAAGTGAAATTCTGTGACAGCATATGGCTGCCAGACTCCATTGAAATGCCAGAGGATACTTAGACACATCTGTTTGTCACATGCTCAGGCCATCATGTCATGGTGAATTGTAGAATATCTTCTGCCTAACACTGTCTTAGAAATTTTTATTGCTTTCTGCAAGTTTGGAATGCTTTTCCAACTTTTTTAGTGATTCTAAAAAATTTGCAACCCCTGCTTTTTAGAATGAGAGTGTCCTGAGATTACCAGGCAAGCCTATCAATGGAGAGAAACAAAATTGCTACCCACTGTTACATCAGCACATCAGTGGTTGGCCAGAAAACATTTTCACTGGACTTTGCAACCAAAAGGAGATATTATGGCACACTGAAGAGAGATTTTTATAGCTTTCCATATTTTATTTTTGTTTTTATGAAAACATCCTTATTCGTTAGAACCTTCCACTAGAAGTCATGTGTCATGCTCTGTGTGCGCTATTGCAGGTCGTGCTCTGCTCAGGGTGGCTGGATTTGGGAAGTCTCAGCTGGAAGAAGGAACAGCCTTTTCCTGATAATTTCCAGAGGTGGGCTGTGGGCTAATAGCACCTTGATCATTGTTCTTGCTGATTGTCTTGATATTGAGCCAATAGAAAATTCAAAATATAAATTAAGTTTGTTATGATAAAATACTGTTTTTATTGGTTTTACAATTGAGGTTTAAGAGTTCATTTTAAAAGCCTAAAATTTAGAAAAAACATTACTGTGACAAACTTTGAAAACTCCTGCCTTGGCAGAATGATTGCAAATGAGACTGGGTATTATAAGTGAATTTCTGATACATCCCATTTTGAAATAGTTAACCAGATCTTTCTGTAGAACTGACCACTTTCCTCTTCAAGTGAAGGTGGATGATCTTCTGCTTATGGGTGGAGGTATGTATTGTCATAGCATCATTGCATTTTCCAGAAAGCATGAGCCCCATGGCACAGTTAATATCATTTATATTGGTATTATATTGTTTCTGAAAGACTTCTTTTGTGTTTTGGGTGTGAAAAAAAGAGCACTTATCTTAATCTCATTCCACATCCAAATTGTAGCCTGCATAGATCACATTGTGCAAGACAGGTTATATTCTACCGGCTAGTGGCCATTACTCCTCTAATTGGAAAAAATTAGGCCTATTAATCATTGTGACACAAGGTAAAATGTCATTGTGGCATGACATTCTTATTTTCCACCTGAGAAATGGTGGCTTATATGTGCAATTTTAAGCCCTCTTTCTCCTACTTTCTCTTCTCTTTTCCTTTCTGGCTGTAGTTCTTTTAGAGTAGATCAGACAAAGACTTGCAGAAAGGAGAGGGAATAGACATTGAGGAAGAAAGCTTCTCTTCATTATATTTCACAGAGACAACTGTGCAAATGAAAATGGTGTGGGGTTAGAAGAGGTGCGCACAAACCCCATCATGTGGCAATAGCATAGATGTTTAAAATTATTTCTTGTATGTAACTAATAGGCCAGGGGAATCAAAATGACCAAACTCTGAATTTTCTTTTTGTTCCTCCTAGATTTACTCAAAGGGGAAATGTTTTCAGCAATTTACTAGGATTTATTTTACAATGATAATGATTTTGTAACTGAAGAAGTAATTATGTTTCTAATTCATCAAGTATTGTGATATTGAATTTTGTTAATAATGTTTTGGAATGCTTCAACTTTGAGGGGCAACTGCACATTTTAAGCAGCATTTAAAAGAAGGAATCCTCATGCGCTGTTGATGCAACTGTAAATTAATGCAGTCACTATGGAAAACCAATTTGGGGTTTTCCTCAAAAAATTAAAAATAGAATTATGATATAACCCTAAAAAAAGAAAGAAAAGAAAAAAGTTACAGATGCTTACCTAGCTCATGGTTGTCTTTTAAAATATTTGTTGTAGGTATTTTAAAAAAGAAAGAAATATAAATGTATATGTAAGATTGTATAATTAGGGACCATCCACCTCCCTATACCATCTATTTATTTTTGAAAGTGATAATTTTTTCCAGATGACTTTTGTTTCTCTAATGAATAAGCAACTTCTTTTATTGTTCCTGAAATTGTTACCCTCCACACAGAGTTCTTGAATTCCAAAGTGGTGCTGGTATATTTTAATCTTAATCATTCAAAAAGGGAAAACTTAACATATGACATTAAATACATATTGGGTTCAAATCCTGCAGTTACTCTATGTCTCATTAAGTACAATAGGAAGAGTCTTTGTTTACATATCTTCGTCAGGACTATTGTTAATTTGAGGTCAAATTGTTAGTGCAACTATACTTTGATAAAGATACTGTAGTAGATCATACTAGTAACATGTAGTGAATTATCACTAGGTGGTGGGCACTATGTGGACTGTGCGCGATTTAATTTACACTTGTGCACGTTCTGCAGTTGTGCTTGTGATAAGTGTATGATGTGGGCACTAGTCTTAACAAGTGGGAAACTGAGACCCAGAAATGTTTTAAACCTGCCCAAGAAGGTAAGACTAATGAGTTCAGGAGCTGTGATTTGCTGTCATGTTCCAAAGCTTAGTACCCCATCCTGTGTTTGCTCATTTGTTGTGTTTTGGGTTCATTGTGTTTTGGGGCCAGTTACCCTGAAGTTAAGCTTATGATAAAATCCTTACTTGTCATCCCAGCACATATTAATTTCTTTGGAAAACAGGGAAATCCGTCAGGGTGAGTGGGTGTACAGTGGCTACTGACCCATCTGTGGTCTAGGTTCATTTTTGTGCTGGCTAATTTTGAAACCTTTGCATTGGGTTGGGCCCTGGACCATCTATTTCCTGTTGAGAGCTTCTATGATGGCCCAGAAGAATTCTCCAGCCCAACCCATCCCTGCTACAGGGCTCATCAGGCGGTCATGGAAGGGAGTGCTTATAGCTGGAACTGGAACTTCCTGCCTGTGCAGCTAAGCCCCTTCTCCAAAGTGACTACTTCTCCAGCTGCAGTCAGGGATGGAAGGTGTCTTCTTACCTTGTTACTATATGTTGGTTAGGGGATACATACAAAACTGGGCTCCACTTAGGAAGGTTTGGATAGTGTACTTGCAGTGTGGGAAAGGTAGGTTGTGAAAACAAGATGCATGACAGTAGAGACCTGCCATTCCTTTAGGGGGCCACCTGTGACAATACCAGGGAGAGCTAATGGTGACACCCTCATGTGAGTTAAGTGTTGTGGTCAGACTGAGTGTGTCTTTGTCAAGTGACTTTGGTAACTCACTGAGGATGACCCATGTTGCAATTCCCTGGTGAAGACATTGGGTCAGAGAGATTATGACCCAGTAAATCATAGTTTTACTGTATAAAATAATAAACCCTGTTCTTTGGTATGGGACCCTTTTACTTTTTGGAATGCTTTCTTATTTGTCCTATTTGATGAGTATGGCCTTTTAGGAGATAAAGGAAGGAGTGGTCTCTATTTTAATGATGAGACAGTTAAGGCACAGGGAATGAAGTGATCAGTGGAGCACACATCAAATGTGACAGGTCAAGACAGCCCAGTCTGCTCTGCTGTTCTGCTCTGTTTGTATTTTCTACTTGCCCAGGATTTTGACCATGTACCACATGCTTTGCACATGTATGTATCAAAGTAGTGGATCAAACCAGACCTGAGGGGTGGTCCTCATGTTCATGACCATGTAGCCAATACTTCTTTGCTGTGTTCCCCACCCCAACCTCACCCTCTCCCCTGCTGGTGCTGTATGTACTGGCTATTGTGTAGTTGTTTTTTTTTTTTAAGTGTAGGAGGGGTCCTTAGCTTTAGTGCCCTGCTTTATAAACAGTGATAATCCTAGCTGCCTTGCTTATTTACAGTGTAATTGTCATGATCAGGTGAGAGCATTCGTGAGAAGCCAGGTAAATTATAAAGGCCTTGCCGGCATTAGGAATTATTATGGGTGTTAACCTTGAGTTCAAGATAGAAATCAAAATTAGTTAGAGAAATTGGTCATGATTTCATCCAAACTCTTACTTTCCAGACTCTCTGAAAGTCGAAATTGGGAGGTGACACAGGTGTTTGTGAAGGAGCAGAAAGACTTTTCCATCCCCTTAGGGAAGATCCAACATAGACCTCTGGGAGCCAGTGTCCAAAGCACCTGACTAGGAAAAAGTCACCTGTGGATCCCCCCCTGGAACCAGGGTTAATTAGGAAAAGAGGAGTGGGTCAATGTTGTGTGCCTAAGAGTACTCAAGAGAATGGCTTGTACCTTTTGCTCAAAAAAGAAAGAAGAAAAATGAAAGCTAAGTTGGAACATATGCTTTATCGAATTTCATATCAGAGTTAGCCAAAGACCACACCGGGGTGTACTGTATGATGCTCTTAATGAGGATGAGTGGCAATGCGGGACATCGACAGGAAGTTGCCAAAAGCAGTATCCGCAGGAAGGAGCTACTGATCACATGCACGAGGAGGGAAAACCAACCCTGCCCAAAAAGCTATGGTCACCCATGCTACTCCATCTGTGCAGTCCATTGACTTTGAGTGACTCCTTTGTGCCAGGCACTATGCCAGAAGCTGGGTCAACATTGTGTACAGTAGGGTTTCTTGACTTCAGAAAGCTTGAAATTCAGTCCTGCATTAAGCATGTGCGGGCAGGTGCAGTGTGCTGTGGGCACAGAGACCAACAGTGAATTCCAGGAGCTCAAATACGAGTTAGAAGGCAGATGAAGGATCACAGGTGTGCCTCTAGGAGAAGCTGCTGTGCACAGAGGAAGGGCCCTATATCCAGAAGTGAGGGGGAGGACGAGGCGTGGGGGTGGGCAGAGAATTCTGGAGAATGTGTTATCTGAATAGATTTGAGAAGGAGTTGTAGGAGTGAGTTTAGGAAAACTTTCCTAGTTAATGAAACAGCAGAAGTTAGGGGAAGTGAGCCTGAGGTGTATGTGGAAAATGGCCAAGGGGCCAAGACCACCCCTGTAGAAATTAGCATCATAACATGCTGCATGGAACTGACAGGTGACTTTGTTCTGTGACTCCCAACCTGGCTGAACTACTGGTCTTCATTGCCACTCCCATGAGTGTTTGTAATTTGTTGTTTTGTTGACTAGAGTAATTGGGAAGCCTGATGGCTTTCAATGCATAGGATCTAAGAATCCTATGTAACCTTCGGGAGAAAGGATTTTCCCAACTCCATTGCAAGGCCTCTTTTTTGCAGAACTATAATAGACATAATCCCATGAGTAACAAGATGGTGGCATGACTACTGCTTTTAACTAAGACAAAAGAAATCCAGGGTCTCACAGTTTGTAGGCCCTCAGTAGGGTCTCAAGTGCTTTTGCCAGGAATATCTCGTGTTCATAATCTCCTTTGCTCTTTCTGTTGTCCGTGCTTTACTGCTGTGCTGCCTTATAAAATTCTATATAATACTTAGTGTTGATTGTATCTTTGTTAAGAGGGAACACTTAATTCTCTTTCTGTTCCAAAGTGGAGTAGCTCTACTAAAGAAACAGTCTGACTCTCTGTCCCTTCTCTCCCTTCCTCCTTTAATTGGCAGTTAGCCTGCTAGTTTGAAAAAGATATTTTGCTGGCCTGGCTCTGTCCCTCCTTTCCATTGGGATCTGCCTGCTACAGAGTCTGCCTTTTGATTTGTGAGGTTAGTGGTGGTGCGGGAGGCCTGCACATTTGTGACCTAACTCAGTATAGGCAAGGGTTAGCTGGGCCCTGTGTACAGTGATGGGGTGTGTGTTCTGCATAAAGGGAGCAAGTGGCAGCTGGAAGCTAGCCAGAGCTCCGCAGGGCCCAGCCAGCTGTGCTGGAACCCAAGCAGTTCCTTTCGCTGATTTGAACAAAGACATTGTGTAGTCCAGTGGCCTCCCGGTTGCACAACTCCAGAGGGCACCATTGTGTCCTCATCATGTTCTAGGTCTTGCATGCTCTGCCATAGTAGTGAGCCAAAAGTCCACACACCCAGTAATGTCCTCCTGTGTGGAGTTGATGGGGAGGATGCTGATATTTTGATCCCTGTTGGTTTGACCTACTTTCTTTCTCTCTCTAGCAAATGAAAGAGGCGTCATTTATTCCTTTAGCTGGTGCTTAGTAAAGTGGGGATTGGGTGCTGTGTGAGCTTGAAATTTTATTCCTTATATACACATACAGTTTATAGAATATGATTAAAATTTTAAATAGTGTAGAAGATCAGAGAGTATGAGGCAGATATCTCTTCTCCTTTTTACAAATTGTTAATGTTTTGGGATGGAGGTGCTCAGATCCTTTGTAGTCTGTTTGTGTGTGTATTTTTAAAATTACATTAAGTTTGGCAAATTTTATTCTATTTGAAAAAACTCATCTATACTGACAACAATGATCATACTTAAATTTGAGACTTAAACTGTACCAGCATTTCTCTCAGCTCTTTCCCATAGCACAGCCTGTGGGAGATGTGCTGTTGCTACCAATTTTTCAGCTCAAGAATCCAAGCACAGAGATCAGGTGAGCTGTCTATGATCACTCAGGGCAAAGATGTAAAACTGATATTTGAAGTCAGGGCTCCAGAAAATATACTTGATAGCTTATGGCATAACATTCAAAACGTGCAAAAAGTGAGTCACATGGTGAGGTTCCTGGCCCTGTTCCTCAAATTCTCATCTTGGGAGGCTGCTCTCTGTCAGTTCATTGTGAGCTCTCTGGGTACAGGTACTCAGGCTCTCCTGCAGATCTGTTAACACAGAATGATCAAGAGCTTGTATGCTCCTGCACATCATGTTTTTGTTCTTCATACCAATGCAATAGTTATATCTACTGTGCCATGCATTTCACCTCTGTAATCATGCTTCCTATGATCCTTTCCTTTCCTTCCTCCTCTTTCCCTCCTGCCCTCCCTTCTCCCACCCTGGCAATCATGATTCTACTTTTTGCTGTATTTGTTTGACTATTTTAGATTGCACATGTAAGTGACAGGTATTTGTCTGTGTCTTCTTTTACTTAGCATAATGTTTTCTAGATTCATCCATATTTTCACACACAGCAGGTTGAATTATGCTCCGTTGCATGTATGTACCACATTTCCTTTATCCTTTCATTCTTTAATGGACACTCAGGTTGTTTCTAGATCTTGCCTTTTGTGACAGATTACCTATTTTTTAACAGTTGCATTATTATTCCACAGAGGTAATAGATCATCATATATTTAAACAACCCTCTTTCTGACTTTTAATATCAAAGTATTCTAAACAATGCTGACTCAAAGATGTTTCTGTTTTGGTGCAAGCAAGCATGTGCAATATTGTGATTGTGTATGTGTGACTATCTCTGTGGAAAACATTCTTGGAAGTGTAAATGCTGGACAAAGATGTATGTTAAAAATTTTGCTGATCTTGGCAAGTTATCTTCCCTACCTAAAGTCTGTATCTGTACCATATTAGATTTTCATAGACATGTTTCCTTAGTCCCTTGCCAACATGACATGTTATCTCATATTTTATAAATCTGAAAAGTGAGGTCAATCCAACAAATGGGCAAAATCAGTAGCATTTGACATTGGTTATCTTTTAGCATATCCATCTTGCTAAGATCCACCTATACAAGAAGAAAGTTATGCAGATTCTCCCTGTTTTGCTGAGAAATAGCTTTCATTTAGTTTTCATTTAAAATGCAGCTATTTTCAGCCATTTTTATAAACTTTAGAAAAACAACCTTCCACCTCGGATGCTTTCTAAGGTCAAGGAGTGATTGACTTGAGAGTTTGTACCTACTTCTCACTAATACATAGACCCTTCTGCTTTTCTAACAACTTTCCTTTAAGAAAGTGAAGTGGTGCAAATCCACAAAGTGCTGGGGCACTGAAGAGACCCCAGCTGCTTGGGTGGATGCTCTCTTTGGGACCATGCCTCCTACAAACTGACAGGAAGATCATGCTGTCACCACAGGCTTGAGAAAGCTCCATAAGTGTTATTGGAACTTGTGTTTCATCATCAGCACTGTCCCTTTCTAAGAGTTTTCAAGGAAGAGCCAGGGCCTCCAACTAATTCCCACCAGTTCTGTCTCTAAATCTGTTGGCATGATAGGATCAACTCTTCTGCTCGTGCTCAGGAGAGCAGAATTTCCCTCCATTATGCAGAACTTGGATTATGAGGTGTGGGCCTCTGAGCGAAATCCATTTGTGCTGTGGAGAAAAGGTTGTTGCTGAAGGCAGGGATTTTTGTGTTTCTGGATTTCTGTGCCCTATTTTCTGAGGTCTCTGACCCTCTGTATGCTTGTTGGGCAATTAGAAAAGGGTTCTCCAAAGGATATGTAGCCAGCAGGGGTTCTGGCCTGAAGCAAGCTGGTTCCTGCCTTCCTGGGTTCTACCAATGTGTTGGGTTTCACGGGCTCCATTTCTCTTGCATAGTCAACGGTGGTACATGGTACTGGCAGCCAGTTAGTAGTTGACGTTGAAGCTCTCACCTTTCAGTTTTTACTTCGGGATTTTGTTTTCTAGTCATGTTCTGTTTTAGATGTTTGGACTTAAAATTACTACAGAATGAGGAACTGATATGCATCACCTCTCTCCCTCCCCATCTTTTAAAAACACAATTGACAACTCATCAGCTTACAAACGCACATTAGAAGTTCATATAAAATGAAGAGTCTAACTTGAGATGTTTTTATGCTTATGTAGAAGTGATAGTAGTTTCATATTCATCACACATTTCAGGTGCCTGTTTCACCAGCACATTCATCATTCTGAACTCTTTGATAAAACTTACCTAATCTCCTAAATCCTGATGGCAGGACTGCCAATTTTATTTTCGTATTTCTAATTAAGCTACATTTACATAGGGTGTGAAAGAAAGAGATTTGAGGTGATTTTATGTGTCAGTAAAAAATCATGTAGTGATTCTAGAAAACTTCCTTTTGAAGTGGGTTTACTCTCCTTGGGGGGATTCTTTGAGCACCAAGTATCTTTAACTCCCCCTTTTTGTGTATGTATCCAGATCTTAAATGTTTTGTGTTGGTTGTTTTACTGTAACTCCTTGACACAGTGATCCATGAACACTGTTACTAGATACTATTCTGTGGTCTCTGTCATCTCTACCTCCCTTCCTAAATAAGCTTGAGTAAGTCTTATCTTGACTTCTGAGAAGTTGGCTGAGCTCATACACAGTTTAAAAATAATTTTACTTTCTGTAGCCTGATAGGTTCATTTTATGTATGAAGTTGCTCTATATTTTAATCAATCTTTATAATGGATATTGTCCTGATTTCTTGTGGGTAAATTGGCATAGTCAGGTCTTTATAAAAGCTTCTGATTCATCAGCCTATGTGTGAGCTTTTCTGTGGTTCTAAACTGAGGACAAGAGAGTCCAATTGAAGGGGGGTGTGATGGGTGAAGCATAGAAAAAATGTTTTTGCCATTTAGATCACTTTTTAAAAGGTTTGCAAAGCCAATCACTTCCATGTGATTAACTACTCCAGCAACCAATGATGTTTTCATTGGAATAGTTTGTAGACAGTTTCTTTGTGAGGCTGGGACTCAGTGAATGCTAGTGTGTGTGTGATATTTCAGGAGCAGTATGAGGAAATATTACATTCTCAGCCCAGCTTTTTTATGGGTGTTTCTCTGAAGCTCCTTTCTGTGGAGTGGCGAGGTTGGAAGGTGGAAGTAGAGAAGTTTTAAGAGATTTACAAAGTGAATCTTTTGAATGGTTGTGCCTGGACTAGGCAGTGCCACTGCTCAGATTTTCTTTACCTCATGGGTTCCCTTACTCCCTCATGTCTCATCTTCTGTCCTTCTTGTCTCTTCAGTTATGGAGTGACTTAAGGTCATTAGTGATTAAATAATAACAAAGGTCTACCATGAACCTTGTGATATCACCATGAAGTTCCAGGAGTTGAATGCCCTAGGGTATTTTACGTACAGGAACACACACATATACACCACACATATCTGTAGCTTGTGCTGAGCAGTTGTTAATTGGTGGCCAGTAATGCCCAAAGGCTGCCTGTGGTCCCTCTGTAGTATGAAGGGGAATAGTATTTATGAAAAGCTGACGTGATTTTCTTTAA
Source organism: Condylura cristata (assembly GCF_000260355.1). Taxonomy (NCBI): domain Eukaryota; kingdom Metazoa; phylum Chordata; class Mammalia; order Eulipotyphla; family Talpidae; genus Condylura; species Condylura cristata. The sequence goes on along the minus strand of NW_004567106.1, from coordinate 48,460,730 downwards.
GCAAACCTAATAAGTTGCTTTGCTAAAAGGTGGACTTCTCCAAAGTGACTTTTTTTAAACCTTATAAAAGTTTTTGTTTCAAATTTCTGTGGGAGAAAAAAGCAATACACAGTTGAACATTCATCTGTGAATTGATTTCCAAAGGAATTGGTTTGCAAATGTGCAAGAGGCTATTTTTTTTTTTTTTAGCAATAGCTACCACTGAATGAATAATTCTATTTATCAGGGACCAAGTTAAGTGATTTTAAATACATGATAAGCTTGTCTACTCAGAATAAACTTGTGATGAGGTATATTTCAGATGGGCTGTCTAAAGCTTGGAAAGGTTACTTGCTCAAGGTCGCCCTAGTATAGTAAGGGGTGATGTCAGACTTGTGCCTGGGGCTGTCTGGCTCCTAAGCCTAACCTCTAACAAGTTCATTAGCCTACAGTGCTGTGCTCTGCTGTCTGTAACAGCAGAAGAGGGACCACTTAGCAGGAACAGCATCTCAGCCTACTTGGTCTGGCTGTGATTCTGTGCCCTGGAGCTTAATTGTCTGACAGTGATGACTGGAATTGGAAGTTGGTTGGCAGCAGAATTATTTTCCTTTCTACCATCACCCCACCTCACTATCCCTGTAACCTAAGGCAACTTAGGTCACAAAAGCAGGACTTCACCCAAGATCTTGAGGCAGTTGGTATGTAAGGCTGGTCATACCTAATGATCAACATGTGTGCAGTGATTTCATTTAAAAAAAAAAAAAAAAACAAAACAAAAGCCAAAACACAAACACCCACAAAGTTGTTTTTATCTCATGTGCTGTCTCAACCCCAAATATAGTTGTCTCAGGGCAAATGTACTTGGTTAAATGAAGTAGGTACTCAGGAGACAGCTTACTGTAATGAGTCAGTTCCCATGTGGTTATTGAGCAGGACTTGGTGGTTAGAAAACTCTAGGGGTTAAACATGGATATAATTAAAATACAGTAATTGGCAGGTTTGTGCAAAATACAGGTTTTTTTTTTTTTTTTTGCTTTGATTCTGGAAAAGCCAAATAAGGACATTTTATAGATGAGACTTTTTTGGTACATTTTCCAGTGCCAACAAATTGAGTCATTAAAAGTGTTGGATAGTTTATTAATAATGGAAAGTGCAAAGAGAAATAAAACAGATAGAGCTTTCTTACTTTAGGGAGAAGAACAGAGCTCTAGCCCTGTATTGCCTGGAGTCAGGACCAAAGTGAACACATGTGGTCAAGTAGAGATCTTCAGACGGGTCCACAGATGTCTCAAGAACATAAAATGGTAGTAATGGAGAGGGTCATGGATGGGTTTCAGGGAACCTGCTCCAGATATTAATGTCCATATATGCTCCTTCTTTAGTGCCTTGGTCACCTTCCCACTCCCCTTTCCAATAGAACTTCACCTTGAGGTAAAAAATCCCTGACTTCCAAATAAAGGGATGATTGAAATAGTGCTGCTGGTGTTGATGAAAATTAATGACTCTAATGACAGGGTAACAAATACTTTTGCAATTCAGATGGCATCCAATTCTTTATTTTCCACAAATTGAAAGAGGACTTAATTGAGTTGTCAGTTGATCATTAAAAATAATTTTGCTGATAGATCACCCTGAGATCGTTTTTGGCATATGTCCCAGAAGGAATTCAGACTATTCAAAAATTATTACAACAAATTTAAATTCTATGTAGTTATTTGTGTGAGCAAGTGTGCTCAGCCTTTTAGATTATTAATAAAAGGGGCGGGCAGATAAGAATACAATTGATGTGTAATTGTTTCACTTTAGCAATATTCTTTTACAAATGAGTAATTTAACAGGAGAAAGCGGCTCATTCATCTCATTAAGAGATGCCTTTCTAAAGCAACTAATTTTTATTTTAATAATTATATGTAATATTAATGTTTTATCAGTTGCACACAACTAATAAATGTAATGTAAAAAATAACAATCCTATAGTCACAGAAAACTTAAAAAATCAGCTGTTTTCATGTATGTAAATTTAACAAGAACCTATGGCCATAAGAATATTTATACTTACATGTAAATGTTAATGTTTCCCATTACTCTAAGATACTTAATTCTTTCAGTAGGCATGCAGACAATGAAACTTTGGACAACTGAGATAAGGCCTTATCTACTGAAAACCAGGTACTGGTCATTTTGGCCTCCTTGGTCCTTTGGGGGTCACATGGAGGAAGTTGCTAGGAGGACTATCTTCTATCCTAAGGTGGTGGTTATAGCTTTTAATTAAAATAGTAATAATAATAGTAATTTTAAAGCCTGTCTTTACAACTTATAATCATGACTTCCTTCATAAATATTGGTGTTTGTGGAATTATTCTGGATGGTTAAGAGGATGTTTTCAGGTCCTTTGCAATACACAGGTGGGACTCAGTGAGCTTGTGATTTTGTGCAAGGAGCCACCCACATCCCATTCCATGGAGGAATGTGTGCAGCTTAAACAGTGAGTTAGATGAGCTTAGAGGTCACTTAAAGTCATTGGGAGGGAAAAAAAAAACAAGGTAGAAAGGCAGAAAATGTTTTCCAGATTTTGTGTTTATGTGTGTGTTTGTGTGTGTGTAATCTGATTGTGGTTTTAAGTGATGGGCTCTAGTTCTGTTTGTGGAGAACATGGGCAGGCTACCACAGACTCTCCCAGCTAAGCCCCAAGCTGAAGATCTGCTCAGGGATAGGAGTGGGCATGCTGCTGTCCAAAGTCCAGACTATCTGTGGAAGGCCAAGGTGGTGCGAATGCAATTAGAGAATCCAGAGGGAATCTGCTGAAGAGGGGAGGTGAGAGAGGCAAAGTGGAAGGGAAAGCCTGATTGGGGGAGCCCTGACAGTTCTTTAGGGGACACTCCTGTTGGTCACCTGCCAGGGCGGCTGCTGGAGGCCTTATTTTGGTCAGTACCCTTCTGGGTATAATACTGCTTTAGCAGCCTTTCTCGGGGTGGGGGCGCTTTTACATTTGAAATTGCTGATGAAATACATCTTGTTGTGGGGTTTGCTGGGCAGCCCCTGCTCTTAGGCATTTTCAGCTTTCCTGTAGCTGGCATATTCTTCAACAGGGTCTTTGGCAGCTCTTTGTGGTATGTTCAGAATTTGGGAGCAGGTGATTCCTAAATATTGCCCAACTAATAACTATTTGGAAAGCTAGACTAGATCCCAGTGGAATCCTTTCAAACTAACTGCTGACTGCTCTGAAAAGAGCAGTGCAGGCTTCCAAGCCACTTCTGTTTGGCTCTGTTATTAATCTCTTCAGGAAATGATTCCTTAGGGAACCAGAATAAGGACCTGGTGCCTACAAAACAGCTGCCCTGCCACTGAGTCTTTAGAAGAGACAATGGAAAAGCATCCAGTACAGCAAAGGCTATTGTACAGAAGTGACATTTCCCTTCTTCCCTTGAGTTAAAACAGTTGTGTTGAAACATGGAAAATAATTATAAATTGGGTGGTTGGCGTCATCTCTTTTCCTATTTCTCAAACAATACACAAGGGAGATCATGCTTTGTAGCAGTTTGTTTCCTCCTTGGTTTTGGACAGAATGCCCATAAGAACTTGACACTAAATTCATCAGGCAAATGTATAGAATTGAATTCTGGGTAATGACTGTTGGCCTTTGAGCTGTTGACATGCCAGATGTCGTTAGTACCACTTAAATGATACATGTTCATGTGATTGCACAGGTTCCCTGAAAGCACTCAGGAGGTGATGAAGCTTCTTTCTAGTTCCCACATTTTGCTTGCCTCTCAGACGGGGTCCTCTGGATTAACTGCCCAGTGGTCAGCAGGCTGTCATCATTATTTGGGCATCAGTAGAGCAGAAAGTAAGGCTTAACTCTTTAAGGTTGAAAATGTGGATAGATGAAAATGTTTAAAGAAAAAGGATCAAAATTTATAATTCCCCTGCCAGAAATAATCTATCCTTAACTACATTTTCTACTTATGTTTTTGATATATTTTGTATAATAACAGGATCATAAAATAGTTACTATTAGTATTATGGTTTTTCCATGTAATGATAGATGGCAAGCTGATGAAATTATCTCTAATGTAGAAGATAAACACTTAAAAATGTGAATTACTGTAATTTTAAGAAATTAGTGTAGTCTGGTTTTGGAGGAGCAACTGCCCTGATTTTTACCTCTGTTCTGACATTGACAATGAATATCTAAAAGTCACTTGTTCTCTGTATACACTGGAAATGAGCATTTCCTGGCTCTTATCTGCCCCCAGGTACACATTCCACTAGAGGACTAGTGCCCTCAAGAGGTTTTGATCAAGAAACTCTTCTTATAGGAGTATACTAGAGGACATGGGGGCAGTGGGGTGCATTGCAGTGAGTACACAAGGAAGAGAGACAGTCTCTTGTTTTTCTTTTATAGGAATGTTTCTCTTGTATGTGCAGGCTTTTCCAAATGAACATTAGCTTTCTGGATGGAGGACATTTGCTGAAATTGTTTTAATGAATCCCAGAATACATAGTACCATAAACTTAGTGGAACATTTTCTCTAAATTTCATTAGGTTGTGTTACAAGCTGAAATGTACCCTTCACCCCTGAAATACCTATGATTAAGCCCTAATTCCCAGCACCTTAAAAGGTGATTGTATTTGGATGCAGTGCTTTTAAGGAGGTGATTAAGTTACCATGTGGCTTTCAGGGTGGTACTTAATTCTGCCTGACTTGTAAGAGGAAATTGCTATATACAAAGTACTGGTGTAGAGCCCAGAGGGACGAATATATGAAGGCACATTAGAAGGGGACTGTCTGTGAGCCAAGAAGAGAGACCACAGAGGAAACCAACCTGACAACACCTTGATCTTGGGCTTCCAGACAGTGAGAAAACCAGTATCTTTCGTTTAAGTCACCCTCTCTGCGGTTTTATGGCAGCTCTGGGAAATTAATTAGGCAGTAAGAAGAATGATTTCAAAATATATTTTCCAAGTATAATAATACTGAAAACATTTCCATGTGCATATGAAGAAATCACCTTGAGGGGGGAAGAGGGAGGTGGATATGGACATGATTGTATGTTTTAGGTAACGCGCTAGCTTCTAGCATAACACCATTATGCTTTATAATGTACATCTACTTAGCATTATGTGCTCTTCTATTGATCAAAAATTAAAAATAAAAGCAAAAACATTTAACATAAAAAGAAAAACACCTGTTTACATTGATTATGTTTAGAAAAATAAAAATAACATTCTTTTTTGATTGCTATCATTTACATAGTTTTTCATTTAAATCTAATCTTTTTGAAGCAATGGTAGTGATAATTCATTAATTATTTCTTTATTGGAAATAGGTGAATTATTTTTCCATTTAAAGGGAAAATTAATATCAGAAGTGAGTCATTCAGCCTTGCCAATGCGATATAATAATGTAGAAATTCATGCCACTGAAGAATGAGTCTGAAAATATCTGTGCTTCAAAGGAGGGTCAGGACTGTTTGTGAAAGTTTTCTAACAGTTATAATTGGAAATACTCTCCAGAGAGTAAGTGGTGGGTGTTTGGAGGAATTGAGTCTAATCTATGCTTATGTCAATTTGGCCTCTTTTTTTTTTTTTTTTTTTTTGTATTTTGACTATAGAGATTTTTTTTTTCACAGCAATAAATCATATTTTAAATGCATCATTGCTGGGTAGAAAGTCTGACTGGATTATTGTGCTACAAAACTACTTAACTTGTTCTTTTTTTTTTTTTTTAACATATATGGTTCTGCTTCTGAGTACATAGTCCATGAGGCAGTAACTGATAATATTTCTGTGTATCCAAATATCTTAATTATTCATAGGAAACTTTTGACTTTATAATTCTGGCTTTAAGATTTCTTAGATTGGCCCTCCCTGGTGGTGCAGTGGGTTAAAGCGCAGCACTGCAAGTGAGCCTCAGCCACTTCAGTGCGAGTTCAATCCCCAGCCCCGAAGGTGACCCATGTGGCACAGTAGACCTCTCCTGTCTCTCCTGTCTTGCCCGCTGCTCCCCTTAGCAGTGTACTTCATGGATCTGCCTGTTCTGCTCCCCACTCTGTCTTTGATGACTCCTTTCACTGCCCCTGAACCTCTACCCCTTTTTCTTTTTTTTAAAAAAAGATTTTTTAGATTACTTGAGTGCTTTATTGGGTTTTCTGGATAACTTAACATTCCCTGTTAGCACCCTAATTTAAAATATTTCTCAGAAAATTTTTGTAAACTATGTTAACTAGCTTCTTCCCAGAGAATTCTAAATATAGTGTGACCTTTGTGTAGTTAACCAAGTTCGTCATTATGAAAATACTTTTTTTTTCTAATATAATGATGTATTTGAAGTTACTGAGGTAAGTGTAGCTTTTCTCTGTAATAAAAAAACAAACACCTAAATACATATAAATCTGTACATGTAGCCACAGTTTTATAGTCATCTTTCTCAGGTTTCTTTTGATTTAGTTTGGTGTTCCTTTGTTTTACTTTTCTTATTCCACACAAGTGAAATCATCTAGTATTTGACTTATGGTTTCTTTCACTGAGCATAATCTCCTCCACTTCCATCTAGATCTTGACAATGGCAGGATTTCATCTTTTATTTTTTTAATAGCTGAATTCTATTCCATTGTGTATGTATGCCATATCTTATTTTACTCATCTGTTATTGGGCATTTACATTGTTTCCATAATTTGGTTATTGTAAATTGTGCTGCTGTGAACTTAGGAGTGTAGATAAAAATGAGTGTTTTTGTATTAGTTAGATAGATACCTTAGAGTGGAATTGTTGGATGGTGTAGTGGTAGAACTATTTTTAGAAACCTCCACACCTTTTTTTTTTTTTTTAAGATTTATTTATTTGTACATACAGAATTGGGGTACAGGCCAGAGGCTCAGGAGTGGTGAGAGGCTTCACCAGAGACAGAGTGGGGAGCAGAACAGGCAGATCTACGAAGTACACTGCTGAGGGGAGCAGCGGGCGGGCCAGGAGAGGTCTGCCCCGCCATGTGGTCACCTCCGGGGCAGGCGGGAATCGAACTCATGCGGAAGTGGCTTTAGCTTCTCAGTGCTGTGTTTTAACCGGCTGCGCCACCAGGGAGGGCCTCCACACTGTTTTTCAGAAGGGGCTAGACCAGTCTACATTCCCAGCAACAGTGTATGTGAGCGTTCCTTTTTCTCCACATCCTTCTCAACACTTGTTGTGTCTGATCTTTTTGATACTGACCTTCTCACAGATGTGAAATGGGAGCTCATTGTGGTTTTAATAAGTGATGAAGAGCTTTTCTTTAATGTGTCTGTTGGCCAAATATGTGATTTTTTTTAATAGTAGGAACCATATAGCTTTTATTCCAAAGTGAGAGAATTATTTAGTATTATATATAGCAGTGTTTATTTTTTCTATGATGTTTGGTGAATTTAATGTGATATTATAGTATTCAAATTTTAATTTAAACGAATCATGATTATGACTATATTTTACATCCAAGTTAGTAGGCTTGAGAGTTGTAGGTCAGTTGTTACTATTTAGTAACAGGGAGAGTGGACACAGACTGGTGAAAATTTGCTGATATAGGAGAAAGTCAAGGAGTTTTAATTCTGTGATGACATTAAAAGACTTAGAAGTATTTTAGAGATTATTTAGTATATTACCACTTCTTTTTTTCCTGATGAAACAATCAAGACTCAGAGTAGTTAATTGAATTTCTTAAGGTTTCTCATTACTTGAACAGTGATTGAGGAAACAATACAAAGACCAGAGACATTTAAAATAAACTATAAAGACAATAAAGGGTAGTAACTTAGAGTGAGGAATGGACAGTTTTGATGAGTGGTATCTTAAAACAATCTTTGAATATATCTGACCTCTCCTCACCAAGAATATCTTGTGTCTTTATGTTTCTCCTTTTGCTGTGAACATTTTAAATTAATGGATTGGTTTTCTCATATTCACTCTGGCAGTAGGATAATCCATAATCAAGTATGCCTTTTCTTGGCAATGTGTTTCCTTGTCTTCATGAGCATTTTCTTGTTAAGATGTAACTGGTCACTATACAGCTGTATAATGGGAAGTCACTGGTGATTTTGCCTAAGATGGAGCTTAGGCCATCCGGCTACTGGCTGGAAGCTTTGCTAGTTAGGCTAGTTGCCCACATGCTCCTGTTTTTCTGTTACACTTGCAAATAGAGGTTGTTTCTTCTTTTGGCATCACCATCAGCTTCAAAAAATCCCTTGTAGGAATTTGGAAAGGACAGTCAAAAGGATGATGATGGTTTTGTTCCCTGAAGAATAACAACTCTTAATGGAGTTCTTGGGACCTTGCTTCAGCTATAGGCCATTTGGCTGAGGAATTTTGTCCACGAATGGATTCTTTTGTTTTTGAGAAGTAGTGAAGATATATCTGATGAGAACCTTGAAAATTACAAACCATTTCATCTGTTTTTCTTTACTGCTCCCACCCAACAGATATGTAATGAGTTTCATGAGAGTAATGAGAATTTAAAGCAGATCTAATTCTCAGAATTTATTCTTTCAAGTAACTCTCTGTCTTAATAGAAGATGTGGTAAACTTTGAATCTGTTTTTCAGTAATATTGATTGCCAATATTGAAAATGTAAGAAATGATTATAGCTTAATATGTAGGGTTGCTAGGCCCCATTTTCTTGTGAGAACCAATTTCTGAATTTAGAGTCAAATCCATTCTTGCAGGATTTGAATTTGAAACACACTGTAGGTTCTGGAGGCAGCTCCAGCCAAGAGATACAAGCAGAGTCATTTTGGTTATTTAGAACAAAACATTTATTCCTGTGGGGTGTGTGTGTGTGTGTGTGTCGGTGTGTGTGTATGTGTGTTTTCTTTACCTTTTCTTTTCCCCCCTAGTGGCATAATGCTGTTAGCTAGATTATTTTATGTTAGCGCAAGTCTTTTAAGAAAGATACCTGTTTCAGGACCCTCCATGGTGGTGCAATGGGTCAAAGCACAGCACTGTGAAGCATAGTACAAGTTCGATCCCCTCCTAGGAGGTGACCCACATGGCATGGCAGACCTCTCCTGACCTGCCTGCTGTCAAGAAAAACACAAAAACAAAAACCTGTTTCAGATTGTGTAGTGGATGGTGGTATTTAAAGGTTGCTCACTTTCTTTGCCTCTTACAAATAAGGTATCTGCAAAGAAGTGTAATACATGAATTTCCTTTTGGAAGTACAGAATAGATATGATGGAGACATTCTTGGAGAATGCCCAGTTTTCTCACTCCTCAATAGTGGTATTGACACTGGTGGTTGTGTCAATACAGTCAATAGTGGTATTGACTGTACTACAGGAGCTAGGTGACACTGACTTCAAGGAGGTGTGAAATGTCATTTGTCACCCCAGACTTGGCACCAGATGAGGGATGTGAAGAAGATATTGAAGCAGCAGTAATCCTTTGATTACCCTTGTATTATTGGATGATTTCTAGATGTCCTTATTTCCGTTCATCTACTTCTAATAGAATTTCTTCTTACTATATTTTATTGAGTTTCTTGGGCAGATAAGAACTTCAATTATTTTCTCATGTTTCTTAATTAAGAAATGCCTTAAAATTTAAATATCCAGATAAAAGAATGGAATAATCATTCTCCCATTGGAGTTTATAACCTAGGGAAAAATACACTTTATAAACATGCAAGGTATTGTTTGTAGTCATAGATGAAGCCCAAGTCAGCACTCTGCTTACTATGAATACTAAATAGTTTCTGCTGACATTACTATTTAGGAAGGTTTTTTTTTTTTAACTCCTCCATGTGAGGTTTTGTGTTTTTGGGCATTATAATAAATGTCTATCATGTACAAGTAACATTTTCCCAAAAGCTTGTAATGGGCTGAGGCAGACCATGGCCTATATTCTGACTTTATCATTTACTAGGTGTATGAAATAAGTCTTGTCATGCATTTAGCACAATTCCTGGCACATGTGAGACAAGTTCTCTAGCCATTTCTAGAATTGGATCTGTGAGAATACTTATTGAATTTTAGATAGAATACATCAACCCGGAGTTTATGTGTGCAAATGGAGTAATGCACACTTAGTATGGGTTACAATATTAGTAATCCAGACAAGTTAGAGAAGAGCAAATATGTATATTCAGTTTTCATAAAACAGTATGCACCTTATTAATATGGCTATATCCAGAGTTTAAGCAATTATAAAAGCATATATTCAAAGAAAACTAGGTATACTGTATAACCAACAGAAATGTGCAAGATATGAATATGGTTAAAACATACATTCCAGAGCAGTGTTTCTGTGTGATTTGTTCACTGAAATATTTTTAGAGACTAAAAAGTGGGGCAAAATAGAAGCTGAAAAAATTTGAATGGCTGGTTGAATGTGTACCAGACACTTTACAGAACGTGTGCTTGCCCAGTCCCTTGAGATCCTAACTGATCATGAGCTTCTCATAGTATAGTGGATTGAAGCATAAATTCAGATGCCAGACAACCTCAGCTGATGGCCACTTACCCGGCTATGGGCCTTCAGGCAATTGCTTACTTCTCTATATCAGCATTTTCTCATCTGTATAATGGGATAATAACTGTAACTCCTTCATTGGTTAATTAATGAATATTGTAAAGCACTTAGATGAATTTCTGAGCTCTGTGCATGTGTTACATTAATTTTAAATGAATAATGAATGTAAAGAAAAAGGACCCGTCTTTAGCTACCACTTATTGTGCCTGGAGACATATATAGTAGGCTGGACTTGTGAGATTCCTCTTCCAGGAAGTTACGCTTGGGAAGTTGAATATTAAACCAGCTGGCTGTGAGGAAGGTGTTATGCAGCTTGAGTGAGGAGGGTGGATGTTGGAGGATGCACACAGCAGGGATGTCATCAGCCAGGGCAGTGACAGGAATGGAGCATGTTATGTACATAGAGAATTATGTGTAGGAAGTGAAGAGGGCAGGGAGGAGAGCGGAACACTGGGCCCCATTGGGGTGATGGCATCTGTGTAGCATGTCCTTCCTGCCCCCCCTCCACGCACAATCTTTGTTTGTCTTGTAACTTGAGTGAAGCTCTGTTCTTTGGGGGACAAAGGACATGATGTGATTAGTCATTCACATCAACCAGCTTGGTATGTCTTAATTTATTCCCCTTTAGTAAATGGTTTTTTGTTTAGGAAAATATCCACCTGTTTTTGAAGGGCATGACAATAGAAGCAGCAGTGGCCACAGGGGAGGGCAAATTCACAACACAGGAGGGCCCCCAGACTCGGGCAGGGTTCTGTTGTTTACGGTACAATAAACAGAAATCTGTTATGAAGCAGTATTGACACCTCTGTGTCAGATATCCCTGGGTACTTTAGTAGAGCTTGAGAATACCATGTTACAATGTTGGTGACTATATCAATAAGAAAAGTTTAAATTGCATTTACTATGGCTTTGTCTCTTTAAACTAAAAAAAAAAAAAAAAAAAGAAAGAAAGAAAAAAGAAAAAAAAATGTAGAGAAACCAGCAGTTCATTTTGGGAATATTTCCTTTACAGAAGGTCAACTTCATGTGAATTGGGATTCTTTTAGATGAGAGTAATAGAACTTACCTTGGAGGTGTTCACTTGCAGAACCAGTAGTGCACAGTGGCTGGCTGGGGGCAAACCAGGTGAAATTAGATTTTTAGGACTTTGTTTCATTTGCTCCATTTCTATATGGTGAGGCTTTTGGGCAACAAAAAGAAGAGACCCTCTTTTTTTCTCCAACATCTGTACATAAAATTATGTGAAAAGACTCAGGCCTAGCTTGGGTCACATGCCTTCTAGATGTACCAGGATATTCATAGGGATGTTGGCTGTGATTGGTCCAGTCTGGGTCACATGCTATCTCTGAGTCAAGGGGGCTGAGACACCATGAATGACAGCCTGGCTAGGCCTTGCATAGTGGAGGAGGGGAGAGACAAAGGGGAGGAGTGTTGGCAGGAGAGACAACACTTCCACTCCAGGCAAATGAATGGCTGAGTGTTTGTTATTCAGGAAACCATTCCTCCAGAGTTCTCCTTTCTTGATGCCAGATAAATGAGGGTTCACACTATTTGGAGTAACTCTCTTTGGAAACATGTAAAATAAAGATTGTGATGTATTTTGAAAAATTACTTAGATGATCATTTAAAAATAGATTTTATTGAGATATAATTGACACAGAGCACTATATTAGTTTCAGATATATAACATAATAGTTCCATATTTAGATCCATTGTAAAATGATTATCATAAGTCTAGGTAATGTCTGTCACTGCATATAGTTATAGTCACATTTAATATTTTTATACTCAAATAGAAAATGAACCTTTTCTCACTAATTATTTTTAAATTTTCTTTTTTTCTTCACTATTTAATGACAGTGGTGGTGACATAGCACACTAATGCATTTCACATCTTAATATCTTGGAAAGTTGAAACCCATCTGGATGGAGAATAGAATGAGTTCCAAATAGTTTTTAGTTATGACGTGCAGGCTAAAGGCATTTTGTCACCTTTTACTTAGTTACTGTGTAAAAATTACTTCGGCATAAAGGTTTTCTAGTTTTGTTACATTAACCAAGATGAGTAAATGTCATAAGTGAGCTATTGATTTTTCATGTAATGGTCCAGATCGTTCCAGAACTGGAGTTGTTATCCCCAGGAGAATTTACATCATGTGAGTTAGCCCAATCTCTAGACAAGTCAGCATGGACTGTTTTTTGTTTCATTGTAAATGGCTTTGCTACCTGAGTTGGAATGCAGAATTAATAAGCTCTTTTGTGTTTCACAGATTGATATAATGATAAAGACAGGTCTTAGCATCAAAGCAAAATCCTCTGATTGACTCTTTTTAGTCTAATTACTTATAGGAAATGTAGCCTTCCATTAGGTTTTCCATGTCAGATATTAAGTGTGTATTTAGCTTTTCTTCCTGTTAACCCATGTTTAATTAGATTATTCTGTGGTGGCAGCTACCACGTTACTTAGCACAGTAGAATAAATGATTTTACCTAATTCTGCGACTGGCATATGTTCTGCTAAGTTTCCCACACAGGTTAGCAAGAGAACTGGAAAGTCAACAACTGAAGTGTTTTCTCAGCCTTTTTTATTTATTGTACTTTTATAGGTAGAAATAGATATATCCAGTATTCTAAATATTCTTACATCTATATGAAGACTAGTTACCGCTAGGTAGACAACTTAACAGAAAAGGAAACAGGAAATTTGCCTTTGAAAGACTTACTGAGTGATAGGTGTAATTTTAACTATTGAAATTTTATGACTTACTTGAATTATTAATTTGTTTTGTTCCCCTGTACTAGTTCAATGTCTGTATCAGGGTGCAAAAGTGCAGGTGGAGGTGACTCTGATGATGGGCCTTCTTGAGCCCTGAGTCCATGTTAGCCCATGGGAATATTTGCTAAGTCTGTATTCTCAAGAACAAGTTGTGAAATGTGAGCTGATGAACGCTGTGATAGGTACTCTATTAGTTATTTAGCAAGATAAGTGCTTAGAAAGCTAAAGTTTAACAAATTTATTGTTTTTCCTGATGAAGGAAAATTCTGGTTTCCTTCGTTTGCAGCCATTGACCTCTGACTAGGGGAATTGTAGTGCCTGTTTAAGAGACCACCCAGTGCTGCTCACCTTACTGCTGTGTGCTCATTCTTGATTTACTTTGCAGAGATTAATCAGGCTTGGTAGGCCTCCTTTGTCCTACCTGCTCCTCTTCTGTTTATTAATATACATCCTTCATCTTCCACAAATCTTGCCCTCCAGAGAAAACTTTCCCCAGGAATCCTGTGAAGCCTGGAGTTGCCTTGGCTGTCTTGGAGGTCCATGGCATTTTAACACTGTGAGCTTGATAGTGTCCTGCCTTGTTCAGTTCTTTGATATTGTGTGAACACACATTTGTCTTTCCAATTATATAATCCTGCCAATTTCGTTTTCAAACGAAATTTTATATTATCGGTTGAGATTCACAAAGGCCCTTGCAGAGAGATTCAGCAGGTGGATATGTTTGCCGATGAACTGAGGCTGGCAGATGACCAGGGGTCCTGGAGCCAGGTATTTATAGAGCGCTGAGCGAAATGCATGGTGGTGGGCAGTGTGATACACAAGCCTGTTATGTAGCAGCTTACAATGAGGCCAAGAGAGATGTTGTACACAGTTATTTGGACTGTGTGACATGTTATTTCACGGCAGGTGGGAAGAGTGGATTGTTACAAGGTAAGGAAGACTTCTGGGGGAAGAAGGGAGTCTACATATGCTGGATCTCACCAGATGGGCAAGATTTTGAGAGATACAGAATGTCAGGGAGACAATAGTTACAGCAAAAAATGTTGGAAGCACAGCTATGTTATAATAAGATGAAGTAGAGTTTGAGTGGAGTGCTTTCAGAGAAGCAGGAAAGAAACAGATGGGAAACTGAGATTGGGATTGAATGATGGAGATCGTTGATTGGGTAGAGAACATGTTTGAGTGAGTGAGTGATGTGATAAAGGTGGATGGTGGGAATGCAGCAGGGAGTTCTGGGGCATGAGGAGGATTAAGGGGCTGCTGAAGAGGTCTGCTTCATGGGTACTTGTGGAGACCCAACTCACCTTACTTGTACTCTGCTGTGTGTCTCTGATGTGCACTTACAGGGAAGGATCTTGTTTCTGATGGGTGTTACTGATCCTATTTGTTACATGAATTATGTTGTTAAACATGAAAATACATTGCAGCTCTATACCATAGATTCTTTAGATATTTACCTCCCTGGATCTTAGCTTGAATAAATGTTGATGTTCTTGTATTTTACTACCTAAGACCTACCTTTCATCATAGTGCATGTAAACTGCCAACATAGTCTCACGAATCAGTGTTTGCTGTGTTTGGAATGATGGATGAGCTTGTTTTTTTTTTTTCTTTTTTTCCCGATTTCAACTTAGTGACAGGACATTAGGACTGCATATGCCTCATTTATTTATTTTTAGTTGAATCAGGGAAAAAGAACCTTCTTACTGCTACACACTAAGAATTGCTGTAAACATTGCCTTCCTGGTGGAGTCTGTGACTTGTACCCCTTCACACCACAGAGCTGAGTCTTTAGGAGGCGTGCTGTGTGGCATGTGGGTCCAATTATCATCACCATGACTATTTCATTTGATGGAAAAAATCTGTAGTAAATCAAGACTATTAAGTCTGTTTGTTAATATTGAAGTCTTTAGAAGCCAGCTGTGTTGAAACCGTTTATTGCTTATATTTATAGAAGAGTTGGTTCAATGCTAATACTCTCTGTCAGGGAATGGTCTTATTGTCCATTTTCTGAGCTTGTTACTTATGCAATAAATGAAAGAGTTATTTTTTTCCTTAGGTTTCTCTTGAAAATTAAAATTGAGCTTGTGCCTTTATATAAATAGAACATTTGAGAAAATAGCATTCATCATTCATATGTTTGTCTTTTAGTGGATTTTTGTTTTTCTTTGACTCAAATGCAAATAGGCACCAACTTATTGTATATTGGTTTGAATCAGCTGGAGTTTGATTTTTAAAAATTCAGCAGCAGTTTGGTGTGTTAGTAAAGACGGGCAATTCTGCCATCTATATTTATATGTTCTTCTCCATCATGCCATATCGACAGCCAAATCTGATAATCAGATTTGTGTAGGTGATTGGGTGACAGAACCTTTATATTTAAACCATACTTTGTCCTCTTTCCCATTTTTACTTATTGAACTTCCTTCATTATTATTGAAAAAAGACACTTGTCTGATAAAACCAAAATACTCTACAGAAACATAACTTCATGTTTGTCAGATTTAGCCACAGCATCAAAATGGGTTTTGGGAAAGGGTACTTCACTAGGGTGTATGACACAGAAATGCGTATTGATGGTGAGTTCCAGACAACATTTGAGATTCAGCGCAGCCACCTGAATCTCAAATGTGCTTGTCTTCCATGCAATGAAAAATCAAATGGATCCTTTCCACAGATGTCTTTCTTATATGAACTGTCTGACAGATGTGGTCCAGTGAGTATGCTATTTAGTCACTACTCCTTTTTGTAAGACTGATAAGTAATCTTTACTATATTTTGTGTACAAGTACCTGACATGCCTTATTTTTCACACCCTACAGTCTTGTAAGGAAAGTTACTATTATTGCCATTTAACATGGAAGGAAACTGAGTCTACAAGACACTATGTAGTGGTTGAGGATGAGCCACCAACTCAGGTCCAGATGCCACTTCAGGCTTTAATCATGACCTGCTCCAGCGATAAGTACATATCTTTCTAGTTGTAAAACTGCTTCAGAGACAGGTATTGCATCATCTTTCCTAGAAACTGGCTGCAGGATGTAATAAAAGTATACAGAATAAAGTTACTCCCCCCATAGTTGAATGTCTCCTTTGTAAGTCTGCTGTGTGGAGATAAGGAGCAGTGCTCCCACTATCCACTTAATAACTCTGGAAGACCAGTCTTGAAGGTGAGCGTGGGACTGAAACAAACCTTCCCAAGTCTTTCCACGTCGCCAGCCTGGCTGGAGCCATGTAGTGCCTTGTAATTAAGTTGTGGAGATGCTGTCAGTGTGTCTCATGTTTCAGAAGAAAGTGACTGGAAGTGGCACCTGAATGTATATGGAAGCTGGAGGAGTGACTATAGTCATAAATGGAAACTTTGAAAGTCCTGAGGAGTTGAGGTGATGTTTAAGTCCACCTGGTACGTGAGGTATGCTGAGCAGAGGACTTGAGTCTCTATCAGCTACTAGGAGCAAGGAAAAGAGCAATAGGTGAGCTGTGCAGATGCTGGAAAAGCCACTTGGAGAAGATCTGAGAGTGGGAACTCAGATTCTACCATTACAAATCTGGAGGTTTTCAAGAGGAGGCAGATTGATTTTCTGTCAAAATGATAAACTTTGTTTCTGATTTTGGAGAAAATAATTCAGCACAGGCCAATATACCACAAGGTTTTCTGTAAGAATGAAGGGTAGAGACTGAGGGTCAGCTGATTCAGACTGAAATGGAGCGCCATATAGGACTCATTGTTGAACTACAGGTAATTGAGTAAGTGGAGACTACCCATAAAGTACCTAGTCTTGAGTAATTTATACACTACTTGTGCCATAACAATGGTGTGCATTTACCACTGCAATTGCAATTGCAATCTGCACTGGATATATTGGGAGACATTGGTTTAAAAGCTAGTGGTGGGGTCTTAGGAAGAGAAATTCCGTAGGCAGGGAAGTATTTCCTGAAGTCAGACATAGGTTCACATGCAAGTCGTGGCTCTTACTAGTCTTGGTATTTTAGGCAGTTACTTATCCTCTCTAAGTCTGTATCTTTTTTTTCTAAAGTGGTGGACAGTAAGAATACAAAAAGTGCTTTTGTGAAGATCAACCAGACAAAATGTGTGAAGCACTTCGTACTTCTCCTGGTAAATGTTCAGTAAATGTCAGCAGCTGTTTCAGCCCCTCCTCTCCTCCCAGCAAGTGTAAATCAAACCTGGTCCTTGTGCTTTCTGAGGTTGTCCTTGGGGCACATTTCCGAAGCTCTTGAGTACCTGCTTGTTGATCAGACAAGCAGAGTAAGTAGCATTGTCTGAAACTCATTCCTGTTTCCTCTACCAGTAGTTTTTATCTTTCTTCCATAAGTACTGAGTCCAGGAAATAGGCACGTTAGAAATATTATCTTCTAATACAGGATGAATTTTTTTTGCCCAGTTTATGAAAACTTATATTCTCTTGTCTGTGATAAGACATTAACCTTCTCTTTTTTGATAGAGTTCTTTAATTTTCTCCAAAAGAGTTTACATTGCATAATTTTAATAATGCTTTTATCACCTTGTCTTTTGTTTGTTTGTTCCCTCCACAGACTTGAAGACCTTGCATTCTCATAGAGAGGCATTATCCATTATCATACCCGTGTTGACAAGATAACAGAAAGTTATCACATAGGTCCTGAATCTGTTCTGTGAAAGGACCACTTGATGAAAACATGATTGGCATGAAGTTGACCTCTTTGTGTTGGTTTTATGCCAGCCTAACGGCTCAGTGCTTGAGCATAGACATTATGATATATTCAAGTGGAAGCTGAGAATCCATAATGACAAAGGCACAGTGGTGAAGCACTTGGAGAGCCTGGGATTGGTCTTGCAGCTGCATCATCATTTACTCTGTAGACATTAATGAATCATAAGTCGTTGTTGACTGGCATGACAGATTTCCACGGAGAGTCTATATCCACATGCTAAAAGGAGAAGTGTTAGCAAATAACACTTCTTAAACTATGAAAACAACTGTTGTTCAAATAATTAGCAACAGGACAAAACAAAGCAGCACAGTGGAATAGAGAGCATGAAACCCTTCAACCAAACTGCCTGGGTTGAACCAAGGCCTGTGACTTGGTTGGGCAGCCTTGTGCTAGCCATTCAACTTTTTGCCCTGTTATTTATAAAATGGGGATATTAGCTAGTCTTGTCTTAAAAAGTAATTGAATTAAGATCATGAGAATGGTGCCCTGCACTTTTTGGTTCTTAGATAATTACTGAAAATAGATAATAATGGGCATTTGCTGAGATGAATTGGTTGGCTTACTTCTGCGTAAGACTAAATTACAGTAAAGCATTGGTTAAATAGATTATCTGATAGATTTCATGAATGCATAAAAATCTATGCAATTTAAAGCTTTATATAATATTTTACTTATCAAGTATCTTCAACTTAAGTAGTAATGCTTCTCCCCACATAGTTTAGTGTCTGAATATTGTATTTTAAAACTAATTTATTCAATACTGGATTTATTCAATACTGGTTGTCCCCCACCTCCAACCTTTTATTAAGGAATGTTGCAATTAAAAAATATTGTCTTTGAAGAAGGAAACCACAATTCATGGTGTTTATGTATCTTCAGTTTGACAAGTACAAAATCAATGTCTGTGAGACATTGTCCATTGAGTGAGACACCTGTCCACTGAAGGAAGAGCAAAATGTGCAGTGGCCAGAGACTTTATCTCAAGCAGGGAATCCCACTTTGTACTACGGGGGCTTCTCTGTACTCACAAAACACTGGAGCAAAGGTTTCCCCCACAGGGGCTGTGTGCCCTTTAATCACTAAATTAGATTTGGCATGGATTTGTATTGATGTGAATTTAGAGGTAATTTCTTTAAAAAGCCTGAATCATTTTAAGACCAAGAAAGAATAACAATGGCAGGGAACTGGTTCCTGATAATCAGGGAGCCCACAGGTAGAATTCTAGGGTCTCTGGACTTACATGGAAATCCCCCAGCACTTGATTTTCATAATTGAAATTTAGCATGACATCAGTTATCAATATAGGCAATGATACATATGATAGTATTTAGCTTTTTAAATTATACTTGCCAAAAGTGCCTCTACATCCTGTTCTTTGATGTGTTAATAAAGAAGCACAAAGATAACTTGTCAAATTTTGCTTTTTAATATTTTGATGATATGTTTGTGTTCATTTGTAATCTGATGCTTTGTAAGCTTTCAAAAACAAGGAATCCAGGATAAAAGTTAAGAACCTTGTGCTATGATATTTTGCCTGTGTATTAGTCCTGATGGTTAGGCATTCCCCTGACTTCTCTACTGCTTCCTTCTTCTATTACTTGAGCCGGCTCACATGAGGACTTTGAGAGGTCCACCATCCAGAGTTGCTGGAATCTGTTGTGCATTTGACTGGCAGTGAAAATTCTTTCTTTTTTTTTTTTCTATGCTTTATGTGTTTTAGAGGGGAGACTTTCTTGAGCTGTTCTGTATCTCCAGTACAATACTGTTCACCCAAACCTCCATGGGCGAGTGTTGGTCCAGTGACAGTTCTCTGGAAAGCTGGTTGTTGTGAAAACGAGAATAAAAAAGCAGAGAACATTTAGCGTGGGAGTGGGTGGAGAGGGAGAGCGAGTGTGTTCATGAACACAGGATAACACGAAACCTATAGGGAAAACTGATAGAGGCTGTGAAATGAGATGAGGAAATAGTATGTCAGGAGGAATAATAAGGGAAACAGAGAAGTAATTAAATTGAGGCTTTCCACCCTACTCCTGGTGGAGGCTTTTCCTTACAAAAATCTACTTTTGCTCCTGGGAATTCTTCCTGTATAGTAAAGAATGAATTCTTCACTCATGTCTTCAATTATTTGAATTCAATATGGAACTTTTGTGGCTCAAGGCTTTGGGTGAAGGCTCCTCAACCTCCCAGTTAACACCCTCATGTTAGTCCAGGTTATTGCCAGAATCTTCAGAGGTGGTATTACCTGATTTTATTCTAAAAAGAAGTAGGAAAACCATTGACTTAAAAAAAAAGTAACATAATATTTTATTTTTACATCATTTTTTGCCTTTTCCCATCTCAATTGTAATCCCTGTGGGCTTCCCATCACCAAATCACCCATGTGCCATCACCATAGTCCAGAGCATTTCCTTCTCCCCACTGTTTTTGATCCCATTCCTCATTCCACCTCTATAAAATGTCTTTGGTATATAGTTGTTCATTATTATTATTTTCTCGCCTGCTCCTTTATATTCCTGCTATGAGTGAAACCATCTGGTATTTTTCCTTTTCTTTCTGGCTTATTTCACTAAGCATGAGCTTTTCCAGCTCTATCCATTTTGCTGCAAAAGGCTTGTGTTTATTTTTTTGGTTGCTGAGTAATATTCCATTGTACCATTGACTTAGGAAATATTGTTTACCTTTGAGTCTACTTGGAGGGTAAAAACCATTTCAGAAGGAAATACTTACAGGTAAAAATAACTGATAATAGTAAAAAAACTGAGTCATCATTAAGCCAAAAGGGAAATGTCACAGGTTAACCTATACAGAATGGTCAGAATTTCAAGTGACAGGAGTGCACTGATTTGACTATTAATATCTTCACATATTATTTATTATTTGCTGGTTTATTAAGGAAAGCCCATACAGAATGACCAAGATTTAGGGATTTCTAAAACCTTGGATCAGAGACTGAAGATCGTTAGAAAAAAATGTTGATTTAAGAAAGCTGTCTGGTGAAGCATGTAATAACCAGTTACTTCCCAAAGGTGAGTATCTCTATAAAGTTACCTTGAGTTCCTGCTATAAAAAATGATCTACACTGTGTATGATCAATCTTGCCATGTTTGATCTTAGCTATTAGGGATCCTTGGACTTGTAGGTTCCTTTGTTTGGGTGATCCTGCAAGAATGTTTTCTTCCAGGGTATTTCCCTTACTTAATATGCATCAGAGGTAAACATTTGAGCACATTCTAATAAAGAATGCAGCTTAAGAGAAGTGTTAGGTGACTCATAAATATATTTTTACTTACTTGATGTTGTACCCACCCCCTGCTCCATTTTTATTTAGCTTTTTTTGTTGTTGCTGGTAACTATATTCTGGGACCTGGACTTGTGACTTATTAAGTGAAGCCCATGAAAAAAGCATTTCCATGCAAATCATTTTTCTGAAATCATCCCTGGAGTGCATGTATGTCTAGTGGAATTTAACGCTTACTAGAGAAAGGACGACATTAGGTGAGCCTGCAGGAAGTATAAAAATCCTGTTTAATGATCCTGTTATGTTTTATACAGATTAACAAGTATTAAGTGAGGGGTGGAAAGACTGCTTGTTATTTCTCATCTTCTCAATAGCAGGTTTTGGCACTATAAACTGGGAAAATTTCTGTTGTATCTGTGAATATGTAGCATTGCATTATTGCAAGCCCTCGGGCCCTTTTCCGGAGCAACATATGCTTGCATGGGTTCAGTTTTATGTGAGCCAATCTTAGGTCTGATATGGGAGTTTATTAGTCTGTCTGTCTGTATGTTGTTTAAGAGAGCTTTTAGGGCCTGGAGTAATGAGGCATGGCTGGTTAAAGCCAAGCATTGCTGAGGGATGTGGTTCAGTGATCACAGCCTAAATGAACACTTATGTTTGTCAAGTATTTTCATTATAGACCTTGATTAGCACAGGTCTTCTCTTCAAAGTCACCTTTCCTTTCAGCTGTCCTTTCCTGCTGTTTCTCTCTCTTCTCTTGGGCACCTGCTACCTTTGACCTGCCCGAGGTACATAGGCTTTGCCTTGGCACCTGTAACTTTCTTTCTTTACACACAACGAATATTGTTTTACTACATAAAGAGTTGCTGTTACAGAGACACAAGAGAAGTTCTGATTTGATCACTTATAAAGTATAAAACTTTAAAAAAATTCTAACAAGCAGGTAGTGCTTGTTAACACAGTAGGAAAACAAAATAAAACAAAACAAAAGGAGGTTTTGGGGATAGGATCACCCTTTCATACCTATATGCTTTCTTTGTCCCAATAGTTAGACCTGAGAGGTTCCTTAATGTTCCTAAGCTTCTCAGGGGAGATGAACATAGCTCAGTATGCTTCAAAAGTGTGGCATTTCAGTGCAGAACGTGATTACGGGATACCTCTGATGGAAAGACGGTTGCAAAACCACCCATGTATTTTCTCAGCTGTGGGTGTATGAGCATTAGATTGTTAGCTTTGGCATCTTGAGGCTGAGCCTCAGAGCTCTGTGACCTCAGCCCTGGCCACTTGCTGACCTGGCATCCTGGAGGGACCTGGTCCTCCTAGACCTGACTCAGGCTGCAGCTGTGAACGGGTGTCTGGTGCCATCCGCAGGGGTAAATGTGGGAAATGCCAAATGGCCTGGCAAGCTTTAGTGTGGCCGTTGAATCCTTGCTGAGCCATATGGTGCTAAAATGTCAAACTGTTTCTGAGTGTGGGCCACGATTGAGGGGGCTAGATAGAGAAGAGATCCCCTGCTCTCTTCTTTATTCCTCAACCGCTTTACTTCTCTGCTACTTTAACCAAAATTTGTTAAGTAGTTTTTGGTGGATAGTGGGCTACTTTTCTTGTGGGAGGTACCCCCCCAAATATATATATAGCAATCAGATGTTTCTTACTGGCAAAGATTGTCTCCCCCAGAGTTCATGTATCTTTATTTAATAAACTGGCAGCAGCAGAAGGTAAAATGAATGCATGATTTATAAGTAGAATTTAGTGAGATGAAACTGGAAACTATCTTAGAAACTGAAGAAAGATGAAGAAACTAAAGCCCTACCCTCACCCCGCTACCATCCAAGATTGAAATAGCTTTAGATTCTGTTGCAGATATTTTACTAAATCCCATTTTTCCTGTTCAGCTTCTTTTTGGTCTATTCTGGCAGTTGCCGTGTTGTTAGGTTGATAGAATAACTTGAGGAGTTTACAATCTGTGTAGAAAGACAAAACATAACAGGGACTTACCAATGATTCCTGTCAAAACATCTCCAAGCACTAAGTGATTGAGGCCAAAGGGAATGGACTAGTTAGTCCAAAGGGAGAAAGGAGGAGTTGAGTGATGTGGTTCAGACAAAGTTAATCCTGGCAGCCTTCCTAGAGGAGATGGCTGCGTTATGGTTTGGCCCAGGTTGCTCTTCTCAGTCCCACTTTCTGGGTCTTTCCACAAACATAATATTGTCCTAGCACAGGAAGCAGAGGGGAGAAAGAAGAGCTGTTGCAACTTACAGAGGGTTTTTGTTCTGTGATACTTAGGGGATCTCAAACTGTCAGATGTGGCCTCAAAAGCATAGGATTAATCGCACATGCCAGATTTGATTTAAACCTATGAAGAACTGGAGTCATTTCATATATTGGTTAGAGACATGCTATAGCTTGAGAGACTTTCTGACTAAATTGAATCTGTGCAGTCTTTTAAATTGAAGGAACTTCCTCCTGTCTTGGCTTATAAATATTCGAAGAATTGCTTTGACTTTGCTTTACCATCTTTGACCATATGTGAGTTTGGCTATTTGAGGCGTTCTAAGCGGCCATGTTCACATGGCAGTGTTGTGACATTTCTGGGATTGGTTGCTCAGTAGCCAGCCTCTTTCTTTTTCACCAGCTATGGAGGCCTCCTCTATGCCTGGTATTTAGCTCAACATTTTGCAGCCCCCTGGGGGAATTTCTTTCAGGGACCCAAAGAGTGGTGTTCTTCTGTCTTTTAAAATCTTTTTTCTTTGAACTAAGTTTAGAATTGCAGAAAGTGTGCAGCTTCCCCTTCTATGGTTCCCTTGCCACGCTTCCCTTAGTGTTAACATCTTACATAAGCATTCTATCGTTGTCTCTCCCACTCATCCTCCTTTACGGAAAGCTTCACAGTTGTCCCCCGAGAAGACACAGGAAAAATGGCTACATTGTGCACAGTGAAAACTAAATATCTAATAACAAACATGGATAAATAAGTTGGCTTTATGTTCATGTAATGTTACACAATCGTGTAAGTAGATGTCAAGTTCATCACCTTGAGGAAACAAAAGCAAGTTGCAGGTCTAAGGCATTTCTACCTTCAGTATCATTTGCTTTAGTCTTAAAAGCTTGTGGGTGGGGCAGCACCAGATGCTGCATGTGTGTGCTGACATCCTGTTCTTTGCCAGTTGTTGTCTAACAGCGGTTATTCCCAGGTGACATTACCTGTCAGGCTCCCACTGACGTTTTTGGTTACATTCCCAACATGGAAAGATTTATAAGGATGCAACTAGGGAACTGGCTTATGTATCAGTAAATTAGGACCGAGAACAGAACTGGGGGGAAATTTTATATATTTATATTATATCTTATACATGAGGAAACTGTAGGATAGGGATTGATGCTACAGCCTTGATGCAGAAATTTTTCTTTTTGCTTTGAAGGTCTTTCAATGGCTTGTATGAGTCCTTGCCATGTTAAGAATGGTCTTAAAGTATTTTCATGGTGACACTTAGGTTAGTATTTGGTTGACTAATTGTCTAAAATAGCCTAGTCACTCTTTACAATTACAGATTGTATCTTTTTGGTGGCATTTAGGGGTTTTTATTTTTTATTTTGGAAGAAGTTGCATATAAAACGTCTCAAGAACTTCTGAGCTTTGCAAATAAAACTGCTGTCTCTGTGTCTGGTGTCGGATGAAGGAGGCGTGTATTGGTGATTGATGATGTAGGATGCTTCCTCCGGGTGGGGGCTGACAGACATACTGGCTTGGTAGTCCTGACTGTGCCATTTAGTGTTGGAAATTGTCATGTGTAGATTCTCATGGTACATTTGGAGGATGACAGGGCATTTAGGGACAAATTCTTCAGTATCTGTACAGCCTCTTGCAAACTAGGTTTACAGGTGTGTCTTGTGTCTGTTCAAGGTCAGGTATTAAATGAAAGTTCTGAATATATATCTCCACTGTTAGCCTCCTGTGGCCTTGTACATTGGAAGATTGCCAACAGGCTTAAAAGAAATTGTCCCAATGTCTTTGCTTCTCAGAGATTTCTGCTGAACTGCTATAGTGTGGAACGCAAGACTAAAGCAATCCTTCCGTATGTCTCTGATTTATTTTCTTTTTTTTTATTGCCTTTTTCTTTTCTTTCTTTCTTTTTTTTTTAATAACAGTTTATTTTTACATCTTTTTGTACATTTTTTTTTTCATTTCAATTGTAATCCCCGCGGGTTTCCCATCACCAAGTCACCCGTGTGCCATCTCCATAATCCTGTGCACTTCTCTCCCCACCCCCCAAACCTCCCCCCCCTGGTTTTGGTCCCATTCCCCACTCCACCCCCACAAAATGTCTCTGGTATATGGTTGTTCATTATTCTTACTATTTTCTCGCCTGGTCCATTATACTCCTGCTATGAGTGAAACCATCCGGTATTTTTCTTTCTCTTTCTGGCTTATCTTGCTTTATTTTCTTAATGCAGCTTTTCAGTTGAGTTTTAATTTTTGTAGGCATTGAGTGTTTAAGGAAAGTCTCAGAACTTGTGAGATTTCATGCCAACTTAAAATACAGAATATTTGTGTTTTATTTCTATGAGACAATAAATGGTTAGAAAATTCAAGATTAAACTGAAAGAAGAACACAAAACTCCCAGCAACTCAGCCTCCAAGGTTTTCATCTTTTGTGTGGAACATACTGAGCTGCTGAAGAACAAACACGTAGGAGTGGTTGTCATGGGCTCTGGGGGGTGGGCGCGATCTGGACATCTGTATCCATTGAAGGACAATCACCTACATACTGGTTGGAGGCACCGACATTTCTGCTTTTCAGATTCCTGATGTAGGGAAAAGCATGGAGAGACATCTTGGTTGGATGCTTGGTTCTGATTTTCTACTGTTTTCCTTCACGAGAACCATGTAAATTGGCCCCTGACTTTTCTTGTAAGATTTTCAGTCCCAGGCTTTTGGGGACAAAAGTATGATTCTGACTGGGAAGTTGTAGTGTTCATTCTTAATTTGGTACTCTAACTTCACTATCTGAGACAAGTCACAGGGGTCTACTTTCCCTCATTTGAACTGCAAAATGATTAAGCAGGGTGGTCTAAAATTCTAGAGATATAAACTGTACCTTGAGAAAAACTTGGAGCTTGATTGGAGCTGCTCACATTTCCTTTATCCCACTACACTTTCCAGTTAATGACCATGCTCTTCAGTGTGACCTGGGCAACGCTCTGTTGTCAGTGTTCCTCTTCTCCCTTCAAACCTGACTCCACAATTGTCCTGTTCCTCTTTCCTCTTCATCTGGGACTGTAGTCTTAGGGCTTTTTCTTTTCTTTCTTTCTTTTTTTTTTTTTAAGGAAGACCTTCAGTTATCACTATTAATCTATAAAATATTGTTTTGTCACACCTGGTTACTGAAGTATCACCTTACTGCTGAATTTGTTAATTTGGTACTTTTTCCTGTTCTCTATCATTGTAGGTTAGAGAAAATAAAATTCCACCCTCTCATTTTCTAAGGCTACATTTAAATATTTCCCTTTTCCTTAATCTGTGTCTTATCCACAAATTGATCTTTATACTTTAAAATGATATTCTCTACGAAACTGGTGCAGGAAAGACCGATGGCTTGTCTGTTGTGGAATTCATGGTTACTGGATCTAGAACACACTTTTCCCTGTACAGTCTATGTTTGGGGAATTAATGCTTGTTCAAAGGAATCACGCTTCTTGGGGTTATTTTCTGTCCTTGCTACCTACCAGCAGGAGGTGGCTTCTTTGTCAGCTTAGAGGTCCCCAGGCCCCACTGCCTTTAATGGTTGTCTCAGCTCCCAGAAGCTGTATTTTTCTTGTGCTATCTTGTTCCAGGAGTAGACAATGTTGTGGAGCTGGGTTTGGGCAGTGGTACTGGGCATGCATCTCTCAGAATCTGGAAGTACACAGAGCTCTTCTAATTTATTTGGAGTCCCAATGTACTCTCATCCTCTCCCTTTCTGCAGGTGTTCTCCCATCCTGGTATTCACACGTGGTCTCCTCATGTGATGGCAGGGCACTTAGATTCTAACATTTCTGCTGTAAATACTTTGTTGGTCACTCTACTTCAGCTCTACTTAAGAGACTGTAGCCCACTTCAAGAATACCATCTGTAAATCTTCCTGTCTCATCAATCCAAGTAACACTAAGAACATATTGTGTTCCTTTTCAAAGAAAACTTTTTAAATGAGGATTTGGGCAAATTAAAGTGAACTCAGAAGTCATGTCATGCAGAGATGATGTGGGGGGAGCTATTTAGTTGAGAGGTAAATGATGTTAATGGCTAACAGTTTTCTGAATGTTGTCAGGCAATGCATATTATCCTATGCAGTGAATGCACAAAAAGCCTGTGAGCTTTCCCACAGAGCAGAGGCTCATTGTAAAGTTCCCTGTCATGTAAATGTAGAGACTGGACAGGGGATCTTTCTGGGGTAATATGAAGGGCTTTACTCTATAGAGCGGACGGTAAAATCAAGGACCGGTAGGAATTATCTGTAGCAATATTTAAGGCCCAACACTTTTCTTCTTTTCCCCCCATTACCGTTCCCTTCTTTTCCTTTTTTTTCTTCCCTTCTCCCTTCTTCTTTTCAACCTTTTTCCATTCAGAAGCACAGTGCTATACTCCCATTTTCCCACATGGGAAAGTCTAGATATTTTGGCTTCACATTGTGGGAACTTTATTTTGTCGCTCATCCCAATCTGCCTTTTTGCTTCTTTCCCAAATCCTTTAGCCTAATCCAATTGAAAGGAAATTACAAGATATTTACAAATAAAAGAACAGTGTCGGTACATATATTAGCATTCTGGAAATGTTAGCACTCTCCTCGTTTTTCAAATTACCTCTTCATCTTTTAAAATTTTGTGCATCCTTCAATTTAAATTTGATTTTTCTAAAAACCCTGCCTGAGCATATAAACCATTTTGCCTCTTCTTGACTCCTAGAGTATTTGTTGATGCCATTCCTAGAGTATTTTCAACACATGAGCTTGAACTCTAGTTATATGTATCCCATCTTGTCCTTCATTGGATTATGAAGTCTGAGGGCAGAGACATAGCTAATTAGCCACATCATTCTCCAGCTGAGGACTTGAAACATAGCAGGTGCTTCGTACATATATGAATCATGAATGAATTATGGCACTTTGTAGCAGACTTATCTTTTCATAAATATCTGACTTAAGCTAATAAAAATTGTTATGTTCCTTGAGTGCATTCTGCTAGTCTGTGGGAGTGGGAATTGTGGCATGATTTTAAGCTGAGTGATTTATAAGCCAACCTGGGATTGTAGGTGTGAAATAAACCACAGAGGAAAAATCTGCCAAATAGATAGATAATTACATTGTGCATTGCTAGTTCTTCATAGCATCTACACTTCTTTTTATATTAAAATACTTATATTAGACATGAAATGAACCAAGGTTTTTTCCCTTCAGTTTTTTTAGAGCTTTGAAAATTTGTAAGCTGTTGATCTGTGTTATCAACCACAATGAGGTAAAAAATGTTTGAGAATATGTTTAATTTACAGTGAAATATTTGGAATTTGGCCCCCACAATTCTCTTTTGACCTATGACAATGGTGTGTCACATCTGGTTAGTTTTTTTTTTTTTTTTAAAGATTTATTTGTGCATACAGAGCTGGGGTACAGGCCAGAGGCTCAGGGGCGGTGAGAGGCTTCACCAGAGACAGAGAGGGGAGCAGAACAGGCAGATTAATGAAGTACACTGCTGAGGGGAGCAGCGGGCGGGTCAGGAGAGGTCTGCCACGCCATGTGGTCACCTCCGGGGCAGGCAGGGCTCGAACTCATGAGGAAGTGGTTTTAGCTTCTTAGTGCTGTGCTTTAACCCGCTGCGCCACCAGGGAGGGCCCACATCTGGTTAGTTTTTGATTGTTCCCTACCTCTTGCTTTTCTTTGACAGAGAGTTATATTATTATTTTTGGACAGGTGGCCTGGGACTGTGAAGACTGTGAAAGGGAATTCACAAGGATGGTTGATGTTATTCTTTTCTTTCCCCATTAGGACTTTCAGCTGACCTTTTTTTTTTTTCTGAGAAAGCAAGGAAATTCAGTTTTTCATTACTATAAATTGTGATGATTTGGAATGTCATTTTTTGGTGAAGGGGATGAAATTAGAATTTTATGTAACACTTGGAAAAGAGAATTAGAAAAAATATTTGGTTGATATTCCTTTTTTAAAAGTTTCTGATGGTTGAATTTCTATTCTATGTACTCTTACATGTAGTTTTGCATGTATTCCTTGCATGATAGTATGCATGCAGCTTAATCAAAGCACCAAGCTATCAGTTGTGTGGGTGTAATACTGAATGCTTGGATCAATGGTTGTTGATTAAAGGAGATGAGTTAGATACCTAATAAGAACTTTCCTTAGAATACAATATA
Organism: Condylura cristata; assembly: GCF_000260355.1. Lineage (NCBI taxonomy): Eukaryota > Metazoa > Chordata > Mammalia > Eulipotyphla > Talpidae > Condylura > Condylura cristata. The sequence continues at coordinate 48,431,130 of NW_004567106.1, read as the reverse complement.
ATAAATAACTTAGGTCATAATTGGGGTGTTGAGATAAATATATTGGGCCATATGTAATTTTTTGACCTATAAAATAATTTTATTCTCCGACATTACATATGGGACTGTATCAGGGAAACAAAGACATAGTTGGGTAGAAGCATGCTTTTAACAAAAAATAAGGTGAGGAAGGTAAAACTTAAGTACGTTAATAAAAAGTCATTTACTTCTAGCTAATTTTTAAGCGAGTAAAGTTTAGTTCATCATTATCAATGAACTTGAACAATACTTACTTGAAAAAAACACTGACTTTTAATTTCCCAATGTAAAAGAGTTAATTTAGAAAGCCCTTTTCAAAATAATTATGTCTGGATTGACAAGGATTTAGAAACATCAAATTATACAGAAAGAGTTTAGTAATTAAAGATTGTATTTTTATTTAAATTTAATTGTATATATGTGTTTTAAGGCTGAAATAAATTTCACAGCAAAAGGGTGACTACTGGTTGAATTAAAAAAAAAAAGGATTTATTTTTGCATACAGAACTGGGGTACAGGCCAGAAGTGCAGGGGTGGTGAGAGGTTCACGAGACAGAGTGGGGGAGCAGAACAGACAGATATCATGAAATACACTGCTGGAGCAGCGGGCGAGTAAGGAGAGGTCTGCCATGCCATGTGGGTCACCCCCCTTGCTGGGGATCAAACTTGTGCTGCAATGTCTGCGATAGCTTCATAGTGCTGTGCTTTAATCCATTGTGCCACCAGGGAGGGCCCGGAAAAATTATTTAAGTAAAATTTTTCTATCGTGACATAATAATGGTATTCTGAGAAATCAAGTCCAGCTCACTGGGTCACAGGTCAGAGAATTTGTTATTTAATGAGCATTTTAAAAACACACTTGATATACCTGCCACTCTAGAATGCACTTTATTTTTCTGTTCTTATTTTACCTATTATAATGTTAGATATATATTTAAGATATTAGTGAAAACCTTCTGCTGGGTCTGTTTCCATAATTCCTTGACTGGGTAAGCCCAGTCTATTCTCAGGAGATAGTTTGGATGGTTTGGGGTGGTATATTTTCCCCCTTTCTCAGCTACTGGCATCACAGTAGGCTTTTCACATCTCTGGAAGCAGCAATGTTGTTACTGTAGTAAAGGCTCAACCTTTTTTTTTTTTTTTTTATCTTCCCTATCCTGAAACTAAAATTATAGAGAATGTGAAACTTAGTCTAATTACAGTTGAAATGTTTCTGAAGTATTGTAATAGAGTGAAGAATTCAATGACTATTGCATTTACATTTTTCAAAATGTCAAGTTGACATAAAATAGTATTTTCTTTTCCATTTTAGTAATCATTACTAATGAATCGTAACTCACAATTTGAGAAACACTGATCTAAAGTCACACACACCTGCCAAATATGATGGCCTCCAGAGAAGCAATCTTCATCCTTTTTAAGCATATGTCCTAGCAGCCTTTCTGTATAATGTTCTTTCTCATTCAGACATGGAGGTGTAAAACCAAGAAGCCTAAAGATAAGGTTGAACAATAAAGTGTTCAATAAAGCATTATTAATTTGAGGACATATAAGTAGGCTCCTGACAAAACAGTTTGTAGATGGCCGATAAATTCTGCCTGAATCTGTCCTAGCTCTGTTTGGGTTGTGCCTAGCTAAAGAGAAATGTGTGTGGATATCCTTCTGCAATTCTGAGATGAGGTGATTCCCACAGTACACAGAGTCAACTCATTCTCACATGTTCCAACACTTGGGAGAGATGATATGAACTGTATCCCTATTGTGGAATTTGGGATTCTAAATTCTGAGAAATATGAATACTAAGTATCGGGATTCATCCATTTTACTTTCACCTATTAGCTATTGAAAGTAGGAGCAAAACTTGGAACTTCTTGCAAAGAGCTTGAGACTATGTTGTGTGGGTTTTCATGCTTAATGAATTCTGCAATACAAGTGGGTCTGTATATTTAGCCTTGAAGCCAATTGCCCAAGCATATAAACCAGGGACTAATTTCCCTAAGGCCAGAGAATAATCTGCTTGTCTTTTAATAGTCTTTCTTCATGCATTCCATGCTCTCTTTTAATTCTTAACTCAGGATATTGAATGCAGGTGAAATATCAAGAATTGGTCTTTTTTTATTCCTTTAAAGCATTTATCCAAGAACCTCACTGTGTGTGTGTGTGTGTGTGTGTGTGTGTGTGTGTGTGTGTACATGTCTGGGTCCAAAGCTTCCTCCTTAAGATCCCTATAGGGGCCCTCCCTGGTGGCACAGTGGGTTCAAGCACAGCACTAAGAAGCTAAAGCCACTTCCGCATGAGTTCATCCCCGCCTGCCCTGGAGGTGACCACATGGCGTGGCAGACCTCTCCTGGCCCTCCCGCTGCTCCCCTCAGCAGTGTACTTCCTTGATCTGCCTGTTCTGCTCCCCTCTCTGTCTCTGGTGAAACCTCTCACTGCCCCTGAGCCTCTGGCCTGTACCCCAGTTCTGTATGCACAAATAAATAAATCTTAAAAAAAAAAAAAAAGATCCCTATGGGAGAGGAATATCATCGATCTGTGCTGTTTCTAGAGACCATCTCCCTGTGACTGATTGTTGATTCTATTTCTAACATTGCATCCTTTGTGGCGCTGCCAGCAGGCTGTGATGACCAAATGTCCCGTTCCCTCCCTGATACCTCAGGTTTTTCCTGGTTAAGTTCCATTCTTTTTGCTTGAGATACCTAGAAATCCTTTTGGGATAGCAGTTGGTTCTTTAATAATGTTGAACCTAAATTCACGAGGAACTTTGCTTTTGAAACTGTGTTACTTAAACCTCTTCAGGAATCCCTGTAGTTCAGACAATCAACCACAGAGAAGAAGGGGGCTGATTTACACAAGGTTAAGAGAGCCTATCAAAGGGAGATTTCTAAATTAAGAACCATGATAGTTCACTGTTTTCTTAAAAGTCTGAGGAATTTCCAGCCCCCAAACGAGCCCCCCTTCATCTGAGACCTGAATATAGATATTAATAAATACTTCTGAAATGGGATTTTTAAAGGTTTCAGGCCCACAGTGGTGCATCCACTGAGCCTATAAAGGATTCCTTGTGTCCAAGTTGTCTTCAGCTCCAGACCCTGCATGCTTTCTCCACAGGACATCGGCCTCTTTCCAGGGACAGAATTTGAAAGCTTCTCTCCTACTCCTGTATAATATGTCATTTGGAAACCATGAGGTTTGTTTTATCCTGCTTCTTAGTCATTTCTCTTCCTCCTCTTTTGGATCATCTCTCTCCTCTCAGGTCATGTCCCTTCTATTATGTTTATGTCACATGATTGTTTTTTCTTTTACTCATTAGCTGCTGTAATGCTTGGCTCATGATTGGCACTTAATAACTGTTCGTAACAAAAAATAAGTGACCCAATCAATAATGTATGTACCACAACTTTAACTGTTTCTGGTGTTACACCATGCACACATTTATTCTGTCACCATTCACTTAGTCAGAAGCCTTGTTTGAGATATTCATTGGGGATATGAATAGGATTAGGACATAGTTATCATCCTCAAAAAACCCATGGTTTACTAGCTATGAATGTAGTTGGTTTCTTCTTGGTTGATAAAACTGTGGGGGAAGTTCAGTACTTGATGTGGGGAATGATCCATCCTTACATTCATCCATTAAGTTAGCATCCCTGCATGTAGCTAGAATTGCTTACCTTCTTCTTCCCTTCTAGAGAGACAGGGTGACATTTCTGCAAATACTCAATGCTCTAGTCTTTATAGAGTGATTTATCAGTCATGAGCCCCCACATAATTGAAAACAATTTCAAGCGCTGAATGGAGAGTTGATCTTATCCAGTTCATGGCCTATATCAAATACTCAGAGTTTTAGAGTAATTCAGCAGGAAACATCTCAGAGTACCAGAAACAAAATCACATTTATTAGTTTTAAGACATATTTATGGTATATGACGTGCCATTTCTTTGATATCATGGAGTTTTCACTATTAAAAGCCTGCGTATTTCAAAGCTATCCTGACATTGGGAGAAATTATGCTATTTATTATCTAAAATACTGGAAGTCAAATGGATTTATTTTTGGTAACTTCTACTGAGGTAATGACTTGGCATAAAATAGACTATTCAGAGATCGTGAATTATTGCCCATGTGAATTCAGCAAAGCTGTTAACATTTAAATCACGAGTTATTGGTTTCTTTTGGTAGGATGCCTCTATTTTTACTCACTACTTGTACACTCCTTTACTTTTTCCCACATTTAATCACTTAAAGCATGACCTAAGTTTATTATGAGAATATAGACCAGCCTTGAGAAAGGGCAAGACTAAATAAAAATAGATTGGAGTATGTTGTTTAGTTTTGGCTTATAGTTTGGTCTAGTGATTTTGAGATCATTCATTATGGGCTTAATTTCACTTTCCCAGAAGGTTCTACTTGCTTTGCTTAGTTAAAAACAAACCAACAAAGCATCACATCATAATTATTGGAAGAAATGTTAGAACTGTGATATTTGTATTAGTTAGCAAAAGATATGGATGTGAAGAAAAGAAATACAATATGGGTATCTTAAGCAAAATCTAAAGAGAAGTGTTGCGATTTGTCATTGGTGACAAGTGTATGTCCTTGAACTTTCCTTCCACCTGTAGCTTGTACCAGGGCTCTTTTAGACCTGCTACCACTTCTTCCTCAGCCTCACAAATAATGTTGTGCTATTGTCACACCCTACCCCCTTCCTTATAGCTCTCTAAATCTGGGGTGTTAGCTCAAGCCTGTGGTTTTCTGGAATGCTCCTTCTTTTTAATTCTACCGGGTGATGTCTTGATCAATGTTCAGACTCAACTCAAATTTTCTTCTTGGAAGAGAGCCCCCTTTTCCAGGCCCTGTGAAGTGCTTCCACAACTAGAGGTATTCAAGGCCTTGTCCATTTGGGTAAAGACACCAGACTTGATGCTTCACTGATAAACCAGACTTCGAATCTATTCATGTTTGTTTCTTTCATTTTCTTCTATTATACACGGTGTGAAGAGAATTACATTGTGAGTTAGGCAAAGTGTCTCTTGTTTAGTCAGCTGCGGGTGCAAAGAAACTTAGGAAAATCAGACCCTCATAAAAGGAGGAATGTTGTTAGTCTACTTACAGGGTCCTAGAGATATGGCTAAGTTTAAAAGTTGCTTATAATTATAGACTCACTGGGCACATGCATATGAACAATGCTTTGTATTCTTCACCCAGTTTTCCCAATGATGGTATCCTATAAAGCTATGATACAATATAAAAACCAGGATGTCTCCAGTGGATGTGGCTGTTAAACTGGATTACATTCCTTGTTTGGTTTTCACATGCACTAGTGTATGCATATAGACCTGTGCAACTTAATCCCATGTATTGGTTCATGTAGCCACCACCACCTGATAGATTCATAATCAGGTATAACTTCTGGGCATAACTATCCCTCTACTACGCCTGACACTTCATAACTACTTAACTGTTCTCCACTTCTATACTTTTGTCATTTTGAGAATGTTATGTAAATGCAATCCATATTATATGACCTTTTGAGATTAACCTTTTTTCACTAAACATAATACTTTGAGAGCTATTCATGTTGATCATGTACAAATAGTCCATTTCTTTTGGCTATGGGATACTATTTTGGAGAATGGCTGTACCAGTTTGTTTAACCGTTCTTCCATTAAAGGGCATTCAAGTTGTTTTCAGTTTGGGGCTATAATGAATAAAACTGCAATGAATGTTCATATACAGGTCTTTCTGCACACCTATGTTATCACTTCTCTGGGATAAATATTCAAAAACATAGTTACTTGGCCATATTGTGTTTAGTTTTATGAGAGACTGCCATACTGCTTTCTGGAGCACCGATACCATTTTACATTTTACCAACAATGAGCAGAGTCATTTGGATACAGGATTAAGAATGTTTCACAACTGGAGAGGATAGTAGTAAAATCTTCCTTGCCAAGAGAAATTAAGGGACAGTCTGAAGTGTGTATTTATGGTGTTATTTGTGTAAATGAATATTTTAAATAAATGAACTATTAGCTTAGACTTTCTTTACAAAGATGTGTGTGCATAAATAGCTGATATTTCCACCGGCTCTAGTTTTACTGAAGAGAGTAAAGCCCGCTCATAATTTTTTAATAACAAGAATAGAATGATGATGCTACTACTTATTGAAAACCTATTGAGTATAATGCCAGGTTTATTAGGCATGCGTTATTGTCTCACAGCATAGACTAATGTATAACAGGTTCCTATAATAGTAATTTTCAGATAGGGAAAACTGAGGCTTTGAGAAGGTAAGTGACTTTATGATCAGGTGTCTTGGGAAGATGGAATTTGAACCCAGATGTTACTCTGATGGTAGGCAGCCTTTTCTAAACAGATCTCTGAGTGATATAAGTGATAACTGAAGTGGTAGGTATGATGAACCAACCTACTAAGAATTTTTGAGCTTTGTCTGTCAATGGAAGCAACTACACATACAAAATCACTTCATATTTCAGAAAGAAAGAAGGTGACTAACCTTGGTATTTTTAAAATAACTGCTTTGGGTTTTGGAGAGGCAAGATAATTGTTCCAAATGACACGATAGAGAAGACTTTGGATCACTCTGATGTGTATGTGGGGGAACATTGTTTCTAAAACATATGCTATTCCCCACACACTGTAATTTGATTCATAAAGATAATATAGAACATAGTAGATACTACAATTACCTGAGAGTGAACTTAGCCATCCCCTCATCAGGGATACAGCTTTTTGAATGTATAATTCAGTATTGTTTATAATTTCAAATTTGGTAGTGCTCTGGAATTTTAGGTCTGTTGTTCTCATGGTGAAACCCCAATTTAACTCAATGCTTTAGGCAATGGTCACATGTGAAACTTTCTTCTGAAAGTATGTTTTGATGTTTGGAAACCACTCATTTTGGGTATGAGTATCTATCTCATCTGATCTGTTGGTCATCTACATCTAATCTAGTGTGTGTTTCAGCACTCAAATAGTTCAAGTGCAGGCTCTGTTTTAAAAGCTTAAGCAGGTTATAGTTGCAAAAGTGATGAAAAAATGAAGCTCAGCTCATCTGAAATATGTCAGTAATGTATTGTGGTAATGGATGTGTGCTTGCTCTCTGAATTTAAAACAGCAAAACTGACCATTGTTTTTTTCAAAGACAGTATTTAATGACTACCTGCTATGGATCATGGCCTGTACTAGATATTTGATATTACATTATTTTCTTGTCCTTAAAATGGATTGCATGAGCCAACCATGGTGGTGGTTTATATCATCCCTATTTTATAAACGAGAAAATGAGGTTTCCCAAGTCACGTGATCAGGGAGTGGGTAGACTTTTCTTCATTTACTTCTCTTCTGTTTCCAAGTCATGATCTTCCCTCTATTACATTAGAGGAAAGAGAAATAAAGCTGGAATTTGGTTCTTGTCCAAAAGAGTGTTGTGCTGGGTAGAGTATTCTTCACTATGACTTGAAGATCATGATTAGAAAATGCTAATCAATTCATTTATTTAAGTTAGTGACAAAGAAGTGTCTTTGTTAATAATTTCTCTTTTATCTGATGCATTATGCAGAAGAAAAAGCTTCAGAATGCTGGTTTATGATCTCACTTAAAATATGTCCTCTGTGATCAAGAAAATTAATACCCTATTCTCACAATAAACTCAGGATGTCTGACTTCAGAACCCACAGATGCTCACCTCCTCACATGGCTTCCTTATGAAAGGACCGTGTTTCCAGCATTATTTTAGGATGTAGTGTCGATTTAGCACACATGTTGTGCCACAGATCCTACATTCTGATAAATACTGAGGCCACCCCTAATGTGTTTGAGGTATCCAAATGTTAATTGCACTGGAGATCTAGAGCTATTCTGAGAGGCTGACACAATGGTAGCTTTAACTTTGGAAGGCCAGAGGCTACTATCGCCTCATTGTTGTCCTGTCACTGTATGTTTCCCTTCCCTCCACCTTTACACCTATTGCCAGGTGATCTACTGTGGTAGCTGGTCGGGAGAGAGGCTAAAAGCTCAGACTATGATAGGCAGCTAGCAGCTGCCCATTCTGCATTCTGTTCAATTCCCCTATCTTCTGCCCCTTGTTCTTTCTGCTGTGGTTTCTACTTCTTATTTTGGAGCTTAATTCCTATTGCTTCTCTTTCTCTGGGTCCTTGATGGAATGACTTAACTTCTTGGCTGTTGACTAAGCATGCTTTTACAGCCAGCTATTGTTGGAAGCAGGCAGCTAACAGGAATGAAGAGCTCTGGCCGCATCTCTCTTTTTTTACATTGATGCACAGTCTCATTAGGAAAATATGAAGATAAATAAGAGCTATTTGTGGGCACTGAACACTTAGATTTCTAGGGAAAAGCATATCTACATTTAGGGGAAGTGAAGATTTTTGTGTGCCTTCTGGGTAGTCATTGAAGCAGCTGGCTATGGCTCCATGTACACAACAGATGTAAAGTTTGGGAAGCAGCAGTAGGGGTGGAGTGGAGGACTGTAAATTACCCAAGCTTTCTTACCGATTTGCCACTACTTGTGTTGCCAAGTTGGACTGTTTGATTCATGGAGTGAGGACAGGCCCTGGCTTGGGATTTGAGGAGTTGGAAAAAAAGATGTAACGGGCATTCAAAGTAAGCAGAGAAACCTTAGTGACCACTGACCACAAAGTACAGGAGGCGCACTTTTTGGACTCTTGTTTCTTATATAATATAAAACCATTGAGTATTTATTGTTCTATTTTTATATGACTATGGATTTTATTTGGGTGCAGTGGGAGACCTAAATATTCTTCCCGATTTAATTTGAAATCTCTCTTCCTTAGTCTGTCATCTTCTCTCTCCGAATGGTTTTCAGTTGAAATGGTCCAATTAAGTCTTATTAAGTGTGGCAATAAATTACTTATTAATTCCCTTAAGTTCGCTAAATTTTAAGAAGAGAAAATTGCATATAGAATGAGTAAGCTCCAGGGATTTTTGATGAAATGATTCATTCAATCTTGTTTCTGTTGATTCTGTTGTCATTCCTTTGCAACTAAGTGATCTGCAAACACATCAGAGATTTATGTAGAAAATGGATGATTTGATAAGAGAATGAGAATTTACTTAATAACTTGGTAATGTGTATAGATAATCTTAACATGAATTTTTCTGACTGTGGAGGGAGGAAGTCGAATGGGGAGATTTTACAAATGCAGTGATTGTTTGGTTAGATGTCCAGGATGGCTCAAAACAAAGGAATAAGCAGGTCATGAAGGCTTATGCTGGACCTAAGTTTCCATCAAGGTGTGGGGCTAACATTACAGGCAGGGAACTGAGAGGACTGGTATATATTTTGATGTGTATGCACATGTGCATTTCTGTGTATTCTTAAATGATTTGGTTGTAATCACCTAATATTTCTCTCAGAGAAAATTACACTACATAAAATTAGTGTTATGATCAAACTTTCCTTTTTTACTCAATCCCATAAGGAAAAATTTGTCTTTGAAACAAACATTATAGTAAACTGATTATGCAATAACGTCTTTTGATTTCGTTCAACATTTAAAAATACAAATAAATATAAATGCTTTAAATTGTCTCATAAATAGACTCATCATTGTCTTAGTTGTAAAGATGTATAGATAGTGTGTATGCACCAGTTCTTTTAGAGGAATCCAAAAGGCCTTTCTTCTGGCAGTAGCACATAGGATTGACTCTTTAGGTCCAAATGAGAGAGTCACCTAGGAAGATCTTAAAAACACCTATTCCCAAGGATGCTCCCATTGCAGTTAAATCAAAACCTATCAAGGGGAGTGACTGAGGGTTCAGCATTTTTAGAAAAGATCCTGGCTCTTCCTGGTGGTGGGACGGGCTAAAGCACAACACTATGATGCTATCTGCAGCCACTGCAGTGAGTTTGATCTCCAGGAAGGGAGCTGACCCACATGGTCCTGTCTTACCTGCTGCTCCCCTCAGCAGTGTATTTCAGTCAGTCTTCCTGTTCTGTTCCCTACCCTGGGGTACAGACCAAAGGTGAGGGAGGTAAGAATGCTCCCTCACCTTTGGTCTGTACCCCAGTTCTTGTATACAGAAATAAATAAATCTTAAAAAAAAAAAGATCCTCAAGCGATTCTCAAAACACTTGTGCTATGTACTAGAGGGTAGTGGTTGTCTTCAGGAAAAGCACTTCAACAAATGTTGACTTGCAAGCTGGACTAGCTGCTTTTCTTTTTTAAGACACCAATTTTATTGGCAAATTATTGTTATTCAGGGCTGAGAACCACAGATTTAAGTAACAAACAGATAATGATAAGTGCAATCAGGGCAGAGATAATCCTAGAAGCAAATGCCCAGGTGGGAAAACTGAAGTTCTGTTCTGAGTACAGAGAAGCAGCAGATGGAGGAAACAGGCAATGGGAGAAGCAGACCATAAAAGCAGAATCCCTAGATTCTCATAGGGATTTTCAGTTAGATTCTTAATGGTTGAAAACAGAGTTTTTCATAGTGGAATCTGTAAGCTCTTAGGGGTGTCCCTAGATACTTTGGGGAAGGGTCTGTAAAGACACATAGTAGGATGTTAGTTTTGCCTTTGCCACTGGGTTTGATATTTGTATTGGTACTGGGAAAATTATATTCCTTTGTCATAAAGCAGGGTCATGGCATCAAGCTATAGTCACCGTATTTTCCATCTCCATGTGTCATAGATAAAGTCCCACCAATTTCAATCAAAATGTCCTTGGATAATGCTGTAAAAATCTTGGCCTTGGGTTCACACTTTTTTTTTTTTTAAAGATTTATTTGTTTATGCATCAGAACTGGAGTATAGGCCAGAGGTACCTGGGGGCTTGGGGGTGTAGGTGAGAGAATTCACCATAGACCAAGTGGGGAGCAGAACAGGCAGATCCAGTAAGTTCACTGCTGAGGGGAGCAGCAGGCTGGTCTGGTCAGGAGAGGTCTGCCACGCCGTGTGGGTCATTTCCATGGCTGGGGATTGAACTTGCACTGAAGCAAAGCGGCTGCTGCCAGCTTGCAGTGATGCATCCTTACCTATTGCGCCACCAGGGAGGGCCCAGTTCACACCTTTTTAATAGTCCATGTAACAAAATGGAAAGCACTCACAAAACACTTGTGCTATGTACTAGAGGGTAGTGGTTGTCTTCAGGAAAAGCACTTCAACAAATGCTGACTTGCAAGCTGGACTAGCTGCTTTTTTTTTAAGACACCAATTTTATTGGCAAATTATTGTTATTCAGGTTTGGGTATTTGGCAGATACTTTCTTAGAAACTAACAAGGGGAGGCTGTCACTTCAAGGCATTTGACAGCATTTTGTTTTTTTTACCAGTGATAAAAGTTTATTCTTTCCAGCAAAAATGAGAATTTTAAAAGTGTTTGTATCTGCCACTGTGAACTTAATAGTGCACCCAGATTTAAAACTTTCTAATGAGATACTGTTGTATTTCGATATTGTATAATAAAATGCATCAACATTTGGCAGATCTGCTTACTAAGTGAGCAAATATTTTTCAATATTAGTGTTTGGGAGTGAGGGTGCCATGAGGCCTGATTGGGATGGCTCTTTGTTTCTGCTTCATTCAGGGAGCATAATGAGGTAGGTTAATATTCAGGGCTGGTCCCTGCCTGGGGAGGGTCAGACAAAAAGTTAAAAATACCACCCAGATGTTTTGAGCCTGATAGACTTGTAAGAAGAGGTTCCTTTTTTTTTTTTTTTTTTTTTAAGATAGATTTATTTATTCATATAGAACTGGGGTACAGGCCAGATATGTGGATTCACCAGAGACAGAGTGGAGAACAGACAGGCTGACTTACAAAGTACACTGCTGAGGGGAACAGCAGGTCAGGAGAGGCTGGGTGGGGATCGAACTCATGCTGAAGTGCTTTAGCTTCTTAGTGCTGTGCTTTAACCCACTACACCACCAATGCACCAATGAGGGTCTGCTTTTTTTTTTTTTTAAGATATTTATTTATACATACAGAACTGGGGTGTAGACCAGAGGTACAGGGGGTGAGAGGATCCACCAGAGACAGATTGGGGAGCTGAACAGGCAGATGTGCTGAAATACACTGCTGAGGGGAGCAGCAGGTGGGTAAGGAGAGGTCTGCCACGTCATGTGGGTCACCTCCCTGGCTGGGATCGAACTCATGCTGCAGTGGATGCTATAATAGCTTCATAGTGCTGTGCTTTAACCTGTTGTGCCACCAGGGAGGGCCCAGCAGAGATACTTTTAAACAAAGAAATCAAACAAGGGAAGAGGTTAGGGGGTGGTAAAGGAAAATGGTATTTTGTTTTTGACAGGTTCCTGTTAGGAAAATTTCTTACTCCTTGTAAAAATCTTTTGAAAAGAAATGAAATTTACTGAAGCTTTTCTGTTTGGATAAGACTTTTGTTGAGTTAGATTAGAATATTAGGGAATAATAGAAACATCCAATTTCAGAATTTTTTTTCTTTTAAAGCCATAATTCCCTCTCCTCACCTTTAAAGTAATGTTTATGGTGCCAAAAGTCAGCCCACTCTGGACTGCTGACCATTGACTTTGCATGCTGCCCTCTTCCTCCTGGCCCTGCCAGTTATCAGCTTACTAGTTCTTCTGTAGCTCGTGTTCACTGAAGACTTTCTTTGCTGGTCTCAGTCTGGTCTTTGTATTTGAGAACTCAGGAACAGATTCCTTTCTCTTTTACACTGCTAGAACTGGCCCATGCCCCACTTTGCCTTAGGAATTCCCTAATAATGGCTTCTTTCACCATAGCCTCTGATCTAATTCCTTGGTGTTTTGTTTTTGCAAGTTCATTTTTATAGAAAATGCAGTAATGCAATTTTTCCTTTCCTATTGATAATCCATCACTGCTTTGGAAGGATCCTAGTTGTAGAAAACTGTGGTTTGCTAAATATAGTTAGTTCACTCACAGGATAGCCTGTTGCGTTCTTCAAGGCAGCGTTAAGGGTTAGGTGAGGCGTATAAGACCTGAGGTAAAAACTGGAATAGAATTGCATTTTCCTTCACAGGAAAGTGGGAGAGAATCATAAACTCTTGAAAATATCCCCTAAAGGGAGACAAAAGCTTGTAGGACACAGAGATATCTCATGGGAGGGTAAGAAGACAGTTAACTGAGGGTTAGAGGCAGAAAAGAAAGATTCCAGAAGATATGCTTACAGGGCTTAATGCAGTTCTGCAGTAAATCTACATTATTCATAATTTTACTGTGGGAGAAATCTGCTTGATGAATGTGGAAAAGTCTTCCAGGTTGGGGCTGAGGAGAATCAGGAAGGTCCTTGGAGAATCTTTGGAGTATCATGTAGACTATCTCTCTTTTGTCTGAATAAAGAAGCCTACACTTAATTAAAATTTCTAGTGATCCCAGGTTAGGCAGGTTGTACCCTGTCCAGACCAGGGCCCTTGATTCTTGTCTCTGACAGCAAGATGCAGACCCTATCCAGATCAGGACACTCTTATGAGTGTCTGTGAGTTCTGATGGCCAGCGGAGTATCACAGAGTGACAAATTTTCTGAATAAAAGTTTCATAAATATTAAAACTATGCAGTGGAAAATTACAAACATGGCTAAGTATATAAAATAGAAATTACTACCTGTAATTAAAAATAAAAAGATAACAAATGACTAGCAAAAATGCTCCCAGAGGTGGAATCAATCAATGGCATAAATGTAAACTGGTGAATTTTCAACTAATTTGTAAGATTGAATGTTTTTTCTTAGCCTGCTACAGATACCCCTGAGACTGGGTCTCCCAACTATGTTCTAAGGACAAACAGGCTGAAATAGCTGGAAATTAGGCAGTCCCTTGCTCCCTTTATACCTAGGGTAGGGCCCTCATGTTCACACCTCAAGTCATCTCTGCCCAGAAAGGGACCCTTAAAGACACTTCATTCTTCCCTTGTGCCCTCATCTGGTCTACTTGAATGCTGTCAAGAACCAGGGGTTAACAGGATTCATCAGAGACTGTGGAGAGCAAAACAACTGGATCTACTGAAATACACTGCTGAGCGGAGCAGCAGGCAAGACCGGAGAGGCCTCCTGTGCCATACGTGGGTCTCCTCCCTGGCTGGGGATCTAATCCAGGCCATAGCAATGATAGTGTGATAGCACTAAGACTTAGCACCTAGGTCACCAGGCGAATTCTTATGTTTTGACATCACCTGTTAGTTTTTCAGAAATGAACACACACTTTTTCTGATGAAGTTGCCCTCCACATCCTGTATTCTGTTATGGAAAGACCAGCTGGTGGATGTAAAAGGGACAGTGGAGGCTTGGAAGTGGCGAGTAGATGGGACATAGGTAGAAATTCCCTTGCTCAGGTGTAGGTGCATTCTGAAAAGGGAAGATACAGGCAAGTGTGTTTGTACATTTTACCGTGGGGAGATGAGTGGCACTGACTCTGTTCTCTAGGATGGGCTTCTCCTGATCAGCTGAGTTCCCTGAGCAGTGGGAGTACCTGATCTCAAAGCTGCAGTTAGGAAGGGTGAGGCGACACCTGAAAACAGGGCCACTATCTTTTTGGCTGAGGGATTCCTGCAAGACCTCCACTGTGCATGGCCGCACTTGGCCTTTACCCTGACTCATCTGCTCATCAATGTGGCCTGTGTGTGGCTCCTTCTAGGATAGGGCCAGTCAGGTCTGTGAAGACTAGAAAGCTTTGAGTGTGGGGCCTGTTGTCTCTCTGGGCTCCATTCACAGAGTGAGGAATGTGAGTGGGTGGATGCCCAGATCTGTTTGCAACAGACATTTCCTTGGACTTTGATTTTTCTCTTAATTGAATCCTGCAAGTGTTAATAATGCTTTAAGATAAGATTTTCTAGTATTATTTTTTTAACCATTCCTGGAAAGTTATTTATTAATATGTTTTAATGAAAGCAAATTGCATCAGGAGACTTCGAGGCTTTATATTCGTGCTTGGCTGCCTTTGGCTTCTTCAGGAGGACACCCACAAATGACTTTGCCTTTGGATATAATACTGTGTTCAAAGATGATTTTTACTGCAGCTTAACAGATAATAGTGCTATATATAGGAATGCACCCTGGTTGCTCACAAATACATAACATTTGCTCGATAACTGCCCTTCCTCCAAACTTTCTTAAAACCCAAGGACCTTCCTTTTCTGCTGAGACACAATATTCCTCAAAATCAATAGATTCTTATTTTTAGTTCAATAGTGTTACCTAGAGAGAGCAGGTGGCTCAGGCGTTTCTATCATGAAAGCTAGTTGCATTTATGTGAGAAGTGGATTACCTGACTTTAGATAGCATTTTTTTTTTTTACAAAGAACAATCATGCTTTCTATACTTTAAGCCTGCTTTTTTTTTTGGGGGGGGGGCTCTTCTGGGTCTCATTTTGGGGCTGTGGAAGAACCAAGCTGGCTGCAGTGAACTGGCTGTACTGCCTCCTCTGTAACTGTAACTGGAGTGAAGAATCCCTAGCAGCAAAGATGGCTCATCTAGTTTCTCTGGCATTCGGCAGAGGCTCCCAGTTTGTTCATTCCCAGTTTTGTGCTTGGGAAATTAAGTGGGAAGGGGCATTTGGGAGCAGTGCTCATGGTACCCAAACAGCCCCTCTGTACTGGGGTACCCCCACCTCCCTCTGGCCATGCCACTGTGACTCTGCATGTGGACAGGAAGTACTCCCTTCTTCCCAAACAGGGCAACTTTTCTTAGTGAGAAAAATCCTTTGAGAGTTTTCTCTCACATCAATCTCATGAAAATTAGATTAAAAAATTAGAAAATTAGATTAGATTAAAATTAGAGTGTTTTTTCTCCACCAATAAATAAAACTGGGCCAGACATTGTAAGTGACTGGTCACCTTTATATCTTTATATCCTTGGTCCTCAGAAGTGAAGTGTTCTGAAATAAGGAGTCTGACTTTATTTACTACAAATTAAAATTCCCCACATCCTACTAATTAAATACCTAAGAAGCAGGATTGCAACATCTATTTTCATTGTTTTTTAACGATTGTTGGGAAGATACGATAATGTGGTTATTTTGGCATTTATCTGTGATAGTTCAGATCCTGACATTGGTTTTTAGTTTATTTTGATATCTGGCAAATTAAGTATGTGTGGCCAATTTTTCTTTAATCATCTAAGCTTTAAATGTCCTTTTAATGATCTAAGTTTCCCTGGGGTCTGCAAATTGAGGGAGTAAAAATAAATGTCTCCTGGCCAGGATAGTGATCTAACAGTATCCTCAATAGTCTAATAATATATAGTGTAATTAATGTTGTAAAATTTTATATCTTCTTGTTTATTAATTGAGGTAGAAATGCCAATTCAGAAGGCGCATGAGTGTACTCTGGACTTGTTCCATCAAACTTAAAGATATAATAAGCTTCTAATGAGGGATTTATTTAGTTCAGTCACTTTTTATTCATTTTCCTAGAAAGTATGTATCACTCCAGTGTTCTCTGTGACACTTACCAAATTATGAATTTAGAATTACTAATGAATATGATTTTAGAATTTAGCATAGTATCCTATTTTAGAGAGTGGCATTTATTTTTGCAAACTCTTCAGAATTTTGGCTAGTTTGCAGTAAAATAATAACACTGTGTATATACATGTAACCATGTGTCTCAGAAATGTTTGTGTCACACCACTCTGATCATCTGATAAAAGTTTATATCTGGAATTTTAGTATGAGTGTGTAAAAATGTAAACTAAGAAAGCTGATTAACATCTTTGCCATAATAAAGCACTTCTTCATATTCTGAAACAATCATTCCTGTTGCACCTAAAGGCGAGATCATTGATAATTTCTATTTTATATGGAGTCCTGCTTCTACCAAATTGAGGATAAATTCCCACCCTGACATTCAAAACCCTTCACTTCATGACTTTTTTTTTTTTTTTTAA
>NW_004567106.1:48396507-48414108 GCF_000260355.1 Condylura cristata | reverse complement strand
TCTGCCACACCATGTGGTCACCTCCGGGGCAGGCAGGGATCGAACTCATGCGGAAGCGGCTTTAGATTCTCAGTGCTGTGTTTTAACCCGCTGCGCCACCAGGGAGGGCCACACTTCATGACTTTTAAAAGGCCTCACCTCTTTGCCCACAGGAGATCAGAACATCTGCAAACCAGGCAGCTGGTTGATTCCAGATGCTCCACTTTGTGCCAGTGTGGGGTTCCAGCTCACATCTGGAGTGATTTTTCTCCTTCCTCATCTTCACATTTCCAAGTTCTACCCACCTGCCAGGCGCATCCCAGGAGCTTTTCCTGAAATACCTTCTGACTCCTTCACTTCATTTAAATGCCACTTTTCTCTGATGGTGATAATGCTTCTGCAGAGCAGATATATTACTCTGTTGGACCCACACAGCAAAATACCACACACTGGGGTGACTTCAACAACAGAAATTAATTTTCTTAGTATTCTGGAGCCTGGAAGTCTACCATGAAGGTATTGGGGGGCTTGATTTCTCCTGAAGCCTCTCTCTTTTACTTGCAGATCTAACTACGTTAGTACCTTTTCTTCATGTACACATCTCCCATGGTACCACTTCCTCTTCCTAGAAGGACTGTTTGGATCAGATTAGGGGTTGCTCATATGACCTCATTCAATCTTTATTACCTCTTTGAGTCCGCCAGTCTCCAAATAAGTCATATTCTAAAGTTTGAGTGATAAGGACTTCAGCATTTGAATTTTGGGAAGTACACTTTAATTAAAACAGTGACTATTTGTATATTCTCTGTTTTTCTTTTCCATGATTATGATGTGAGGTCTTTGAATGCAAAGTCTTGTACAGCTGGGCCTATTGTGTCTTCATACAGTGCTGCATATATAATAAGCAGGCAGTAAATATCTGTTAGATTTAATTTTAAGTAAATCAGCACTTTAAAATGTTAGTGCAATTATTAGACTTATGGAAATGATGGATGGCCAAAATATGGTACTTAAAATTTCTTTATGGATTTATCCAAATGGTGCCAAATAATTCATGAAATGAATTATTACTAGGATAAGAAGCTATTCTATCTTTTCCCTTCAGTCTTAGGTAATGGTCCTTGTTCTTTTGCATATGTATCTTCTTTAGTTCTTATAAATTCAAGGTAAAAACAGAAGTCAAGACTGAACTTGATACATCTACCTTCTATATCCACACATTAATCTTCACTGCCATTGACAGTTATTCTCTGCATTCAGTTGGCAAATGTTAAATAATTCTTGAGTGTCACAAGCTAATTTATTCAGCTCTCTGGGGGTAGTGACTTCAAAGGATTCATCAAGAAGCTATGTTATTCAGAATTAGATTTTCTTTAGGAATATCTGAAGTTATCATTGGCCAGTTTATGAAATCTTCAAGGTTCAAAGCATATCTGCTATCCAACATGTGGTTTCTTGGATGCTGTTATCAAATAATCCTAAATGTAAGAGCAGAATCTTTGTTGCTGACCAAGAAAGTGTCTTGCTTAGCCCACAGCTTCCTCGGCCCATCTCTGAGCGCTTATTTTGTTTGGAATGGTCTGGTTGAATTTCTCAACTTGACTAATGTGGTCCTGCCTACTGTCTGTTACTGTGATCTTCAGGGTGAATTGTTTAGAATTGACCTTATCAACAGTGAAGAACATTAGTCTCTGGAAGCAGGTTAGAGTGTACCTTCTACCTTTCTCACAACAGCTTTTAGCAGAAACTTGCCTAAGACGAAGGCACATTTAGTGTGTCTCAGAGATTTGTATCCATTGGCATCTTGAAGTACTGGGTACTTGCATTGCCATCTCTCCAGAACTATATTTGAATATTAGGCTTTTCCTTGCAGAGGCCTGTATAAATAACTTTTGCTGTCACAAAATACTACACTGTTTTATAGACAACAGAATTTATAGCTCACAGTCTGAAGGGTAGGAAGTCCAAAATAATGGTGCTTGATGTTTGATGATTTGATATTTGGTAAGGACAAACTTTCTGATTCACAGAATAGTGTTTTCTTGTGCCCTGGCTTGGTAAAAAGGCAAGGAAGCTTTCTCAGGCCTCTTACAGGCCTGAGAGGACACAAATATCATTCAGTAGGATTCTGCTCTCATGACCTCATCTCTTTCCTCATATTAACACTTTGGAGATTAGGACTCAATATGTGAATCTTGGGTGATACATACAGTAAGACTATAACAATTAGAAATGACCAAACAGAATCTTCCGTGGTATACATTATCTGTTGTATACCTCTCCATCCTGCATATAACCTTAAAGTTTTCGGTAAGAAATTTCTTTTAGAGCTTGGTAGCTTATAACTTTACTTCAACAAAGCTTAGAAACTACATTTACTAGTCATGGTTATTCAAATTAACTTACACAGTACAATCTTTGCATTTTGAGTTCTCATGATAATTAGAAATAATTTTAAACAAGGGGCCTCCCTACTGGCACAAGAGGTTAAGGCTCAGCACTATGAAGCTATCTGTAGCCACTGCAGCAAGAGTTCAAGCCCCAGCCACGGAGCTGACCCACATGGCATAACAGACTTCTCCTGTCTTCCCTGTTGCTCCCCTCAGCAGTGTATTTTAGTAGATCTACCTGTCCTGCTCTCTACTCTGATGAATCCTCTCACCACCCTCCCCCCCCACCTCTGGCCTGCACCCAACTCTTGTGTGCATAGATAAATAAGTCTCTACAAAATTATTTTAACATGTTGTAAAAATAGTATAGAAGGGTCTCATGTATCCATTATCCAGCTTCCCCTCTGATCTTTTGTTTAAATATACTTATTATTGAGCAGAGTTTTAGATTTTTACACTGATTTCTAACTTTATTTCCCAAGCTTGTTGCTATGTTCTTTATTGTAATTTTCCATTGTATATTTAAAGAAAAACTAAAAATAAGTAAGAGCTGGTAGATAAGGAAAAACACTGGGATCCTATCATCTCTGAGTGGTATAACCTAACTATATTTCAGATCTCTTTCCAAGGTAACAGGGACTGGTTGTTGCTCTTCTGGGAGAAGATTAGAATAATGTGTTCAATATGGTCTCTGATGTGTTTCTGATAATGACCAGTATTTTCCTGCTTTCATGGTCCCAGTAGCATCATAAGCTAATTGTCTCTCAGGGATCATCTAAAATTATGCTTTAATCCCTTTCTGGAGTCATAATAGCTATTCCTGAGCTGACGGTCTCCTGATGTTACTGATCTTAACCTTGTTTGTTCCCATCTACTGCTCATTATTGATATCACACCATTCATCATTGTACAAAATTTATACTACTTTTTGTTTTCCCAACTATTTTTTAGTCTACTTCCCTCATCTGATTAGATGTATTTTGAAACATCTGCCTTTCATTTTTCATTTCCGTTTTATATTCCTCAGCATAAATTTAAAACATGGGAGGTTGTTTGGATACTTTTCTCCTAAAAGCATCGTTGTTTTTACTTGTCCTTTCTAAAATATGCTGTCCACTGTAGTGGGGGAAATGCAGGCCCCTTTTGATAATTGACTCTCAAATTTGGTGACAGGCAATTTTGAATGTTGGCTCTTTCCTTTACATTCAGAGAGGCAAGCTTCACAAACCATGGACTGCAATGGACTGCAATTATGTATGAAGAGGCTGTAAGGTTTTAAGGTGGGAGTTTTTTCTCCTTCCTCTTAGAGGGCCTCATGATTAGCTTGCTAATGGAGAGAGCAGAACTGGTTAATGAGGCATTCTATTTCAGTGGTGTACTTAAAAGTAATTCAGTAATAATTGCTGTGTGTTATGATTCATATTCCAGAGCACACAGTAGCAATAACACATCTGTTGGGAAAGTACTATTCAAGACGGAGAGAGCATTAACCCTTCTAACCCTCAGTCTCAAGTGGTCATGGTTCTAGGAAAAGGTTCAAACTGAATTTCTCTGCTGAATCTACCCTGTAAATACTGGCCTCAGCGAAAAGAGGGGTGCAGGACCTTGTGTTTCCTCTCTGTCTGCTTTGATTGGTGAGGCGGTCCCTGAGAAGTTGTTCCTGTGTGGTCTCAAAGGATAGGCAGGGCTGGGCCCCAGCTCTGAGAAGGGGAAACAACTTTTAGGACTGCTCTTTGTGCAAGAGTGCTGTTTGGTTTATTCTTTTCAAATCCTACATAGGTCATCTTTCACCAATCTACCTCACCCCCAAACTGAATCTTTGGGGGCTGTGATTAAATGTATTGAAGCTTAGTCCTCTGAGTTGAATAGGCCGCTGTCCAGGCCAGGAGATGCACTTGGGTTTCCCACGGACTCTGAGGAGTTTGGGTCTGGAACCAGAAAGGAAGATGGAAATCCTCTGAATTTGTGACTTTGACTTTGGACTCAAGGTTTCATCCACTTTTCAATTCTGTTGCACTGCAGCCTTTTTAGAAAAATTCTACATGATCCTCACTTCCCACTTTCTCTCCTGAGTTTGTGGATTGGGATGCTCTGAGAGTTTAAGAAAACTACTTGTTACAGTAATTTGCAAAATGGATATAGTTCATAAGTTTATAGGATGAAATGATGTCATATAATTTGAGTTAATTTTGTAAGTATTTTAAGTGAATCCTTTGTTAAAATGAGTAAACTTAGTCATGTGTCTGATTCAGTACGACCTAAAGCAGAGGTGTAGGCAGCTCACAGTTTATTTCCTTTTAATAAGAAAACCGTCCTTCTCAGAAATAAAATTTTAAACTTTTTGTTTTAGTAATAGTTTTAAATTGTTTATTACTAGACAGTGTTCTACTAGACAGTAAATTAGTGTACTAGTCCACTGTAAAAATTTTAATTTCCAACATCTACTGTATTTAGGATGCTTAAGGGCACTTTTTTAGGTTTCTGATATGTATTAGCTAAGTAATTTCTTAGCTCCCTTCCACAAGACAATACAACAGGTAAATGGCAGTACTGGGATTGAGCCCTAGAAGCTTGCTTTGAAGTTCATCTCTTAACTACCACTGTTGGGGTCTGAGAACTCGATTACGGCGAAAGAGCATCACACAAGAATGCAATTCGCAAAGTAGAGTTTATTGGGCTGGCTAGCCAGGGTCAAGCCGTTCCCTGCTGGACATGTAGGGCCAAGGGTTGGGCAAGACCCCGACCAAAGGAATGTCAGGGAATATATAGGCCTTATTGGCCATTACATATGTCAGAGCCCGCGCAAATTCAGAGCTTGCGCAAATTCAGAGCTTGCGCAAATTCAGAGCTTGCGCAAATTCAGAGCTTGCGCAAATTCAGAGCTTGCGCAAATTCAGAGCCTGCGCAAATTCTACTTAGCAAATGGATTCAAAGATTAACAGACATCACAGCCTGAGTCACAGTTCAATCACCCAATGACAGGTTTCCAGGAATAGATGTCTCATTTCCTGGTGCCTCAGGTCCAATCAGCCTGGGCCACACCATTCCCATTATCCAATCAATTTAAATGTACATTGTCCCTCTTCAACCTATAGTTTTAAGGGTTAGCATTTGCGTGTGCATTTTGCAAGCCGGGATCTGGTCTTGTGGCTTTTCCATTTACCCCCCCCCCCCCCCCCCGATCTTGTTTGTCGGTTTTTGCTCCTGTATTCCCGGGGGTTGAGGGGTGTGTGCTTGGTGCTTGCCTGGGCTAGTTTTACTCAGGCCCGCGTTATTTCCTCCTTCCTTCATTGCCCCCCTCGTTGGGTCATATTGAGGAATCATCCTCAAGAGGATAGAGGGCCTGATACTGGTGCTAGAGAACTAGAAGTTGGACAGTGTTAATGCGGTCTAGGTCTTCATCAATGGCTGCCCTAAGGGAGGTGAAGCCAGAGTGCTGGGTGGCAAGGGAGGTGATACCAGTGTCTGCCCCTGCAAGCCCCATTGGGCACAGCTTACTACTCCACCACACTCATTTTTACGGCTGCCTGTTTTATACCCCGGGCACGTAAAGAACCCATTTCGTCTCATAGTCAGGCGGGCATGCCACTCGCTTTCCTCCCCAGTAAACCCGCGCGGGTCATGCCATGCCTTCTCAAGACTGAAATATAAATCAGGAAAACAAGTCCATTTAGGGTTGTTGGGGCAGGCAGTCGAGTTCCATTCCTCATAACTCTTACCGCTCTGGATGATCCAGGTTTGCCTGTAGGGCTGGTGGGCGTTGTTCCCCGAGGCACTCAGGAGATGAACAATGACCAGTAGAAATCCTAGGATGGCCGTGGCGTTTTCAGGCCCAGATGTCGCGCAGCGCACACCAACCGGAGCTTGAAGGGGTTTGTGGGGTGTTGTTGCACCCTCCAGTTGTCTTGGTCTGCCCGGGAGCATGCTCGTCTCACATGGGAGTAGTGCACCCATGGTCCAGTTCTGTCCACCTTAAGGGCAGTAGGGGTAGTGAACAACACAACATAAGGTCCCTTCCATCTGGGTTCCAGAATCTTGGATTGATGACTCTTGACTCAAACCATATTCCTCGGGACAGTGCCATGCTCTGGGGCCAGAGTCTGTGCAGTATTGTGGTATGTGCAAATGAGAGACCAAATTTGCTGCTGTACCCTAGCGAGGGTTTGCAGAACCGACAAGTAATTTGGGGCCAGATTGTTCAGTTCTGGGCTTAACGTCCTCTGAATAATGGGGGGTGGAGCCCCATACATGATTTCAAAGGGGGTCAGCCCATGAACATAAAGAGAGTTCCAGACCTGGAAGATGGCCAAGGGAAGGAGCGTCACCCAATCGCTGCCTGTCTCCAGTGCCAATTTAGCCAAAATCTCCTGTAGGGTCTGATTCATTCTCTCTACTTGCCCAGAGCTCTGTGGGTTATACTCACAGTGCAACTTCCAATTAGTTCCCAACGCCCGGGCTAGCCCTTGAAGGACCTTACTGATGAAGGCCGGATCATTGTCCGACCCTATAAACTCAGGGACCCCGTAGCGGGGTACAGTTTCCTCAAGTAAAGCCTTGGCAACCACCTGGCTAGTTTCTCTCTTGGTGGGGAAAAACTTCACCCAGCCAGAAAACGTATCTATGAGTACCAGCAGATATTTATATCCAAATTTACCTGGTTTAACTTCGGTGAAATAAAATTCCCAGCTCCTACCTGGGGCTCTTCCCCATTCCTGGGTACCTGTATGATGTCCCTTACTTCCAGGCTTGGTTTCATAACTGTACACCCCTCACAGTCTTCAATTATCTGGTGTGCCACCACAGTTTGGTGTGGGAAGCGAAGCAGGGCTGCAAAGTCAACAGTTTTTTATGCCCCAAATGGGTGGGCCGGTGTAGGTTGGTCAGCAAAAACCTACCAAGCTGTTCAGGTAGTATCAGTTTGCCCCCGGTGTCACTCTTCCATGAGAGCTGGGTAACCGGTACATCTATGGCTGTGATGGGGGAGCGGGGGGCGGCGGCTTACCGAGGCGACCCTCTGGGCCTCTTGATCCGCCAGGTTATTGCCGGTTGCTTCAGGTGTGTTTGTTGTCTGATGTCCTGGCACATACACCACGGCCACAGCCTTTGGCTTTTCCACTACCCGGAGCAGACGCTGGACTTAAGATCTTTACCTTCCACCGTTCGAAATTCCCTCTCGAGATAATGGCGCGCCGTGAACATGAACCGTGGCAAAGGTGTTTTGGCTGTCCATATAAATGTTGACACGCTCACCCTCCGCCCTTTCCAGTGCCTTTGCTAGGGCAATCAGTTCTGCCTTCTGTGCCGAGGTTCCGGGCGGGAGGGCACTGCTCCATACCACGCTTCCAGCCTGGTCCACCACTGCTGCTCCGGCTCTTCCGATTCCATCCCGAACAAAACTACTGCCATCAATATACCAATTCAACTTGCAGGTGGTCAGGGGGAATCTTTTAAGTCAGGTTGCATCAGGGAGACCTCAGCAAGGACCTCCAGGGTTTGGAGGTCCGGATTAGGCAGTAAGGTTGCAGGATTTAGGGTCACCAGGTCTGCGAAGGTGATCCGGGGAGAGGAGAGTCCAGTAGGAGCCCCTGATAGTGAGTGAGGCGAGCGATTGTCATCCACTTCCCTGGGGGCTGCTTAAGGACACCTTCCACTGGGTGTGGGGCCGTGACCCCTAGGGCTTGGCCGAAAGTCACCTTGTCCTCCTCTTTTACTAACATGGCAATAGCCGCTATAACACAGAGGCAAGGGGGCCACCCTGAAGCCACCGCATCCAGTCTTTTGGATAAGCATGCTACAGGTCTCTTCCAGGGACCCAGCTGTTGAGCCAAGACACCTTTAGCTACTCCTTTTTTCTCATCCACTAACAGGATGAATGGCTTTGTGGGATCTGGCAGGGTCAGTGCAGGAGCTTTGAGGAGGGCAGATTTTAGCAGCCTGAATGCCTGTTGTTGAGCCTCACCCTACTTCTAGTCCGGAGCCTCCTTGGTATCCTCCTATAAAGGCATGGCTATTTCTGCATATCCTGATCCTGAAATCCAGAGCCTGCAGAACCCTGCTGAGCTGAGAAATTCCCTCACCCTTCTTGTTGACTTAGGGGGTGGGATAGTTAAAATAGTTTGTTTCATGGCATCAGTCAGCCACCTCACCCCATCCGCAATTCAATAACCCAAGTAAGTCACTGACCTTTTGCAGATGTGGGCCTTCTTAGCACTAGCCAGGTATCCCAGCTCACCAAGCTCAGCCAGCAGGTGTTCAATAGCCTTGATGCAATCTTTGGGAGATTTGACCACCAGCAGTAAATCATCTACATACTGCAACAGGGTTATGTGCAGATGGCCTCGGCGAAAGGGCTCTAGGTCCTGGCTCAGGGCCCCATTAAACAGGGTCGGGGAGTTCTTAAACCCTTGCGGTAGTCTAGTCCAAGTGAGCTGTTCTACCTGGCCCTCGTCCTCTTGCCATTCAAATGCAAGGGCTGACTACCCTCCGAAAATGGAACACTGAAGAAGGCATCTTTTAAATCAAGGGTAGTATACCACACTTGGGAAGGTGGCAGATGACTGAGCAATGTATATGGATTTGGCACAGTGGGATGAATATCTTCCACCCGCTCATTTACCCTTCGCAGGTCCTGCACCAGTTGGTAGTCACCACTACCTGGCTTACGAACGGGGAGGAAGGGCGTGTTCCAAGTGGACCTACAACATCGCAGAACCCCTTCCTTCATCAGTCGGTGTATGTGAGGTGCAATACCCTTTCAGGCTTCTGCCGGCATAGGGTATTGTTTTACTCGAATTGGGAGGGCAGAGGCCTTGAGTTGTATAACTACAGGAGGGAGATGTTTGGCAAGGCCAGTTCCTGCAGTCTCTGCCCATGCCTTGGGAAACCTCGTCAGCCATTGTGCCATGCCCTTTTCGGGTTCCAACTGGTAGTTGAATGGTCTATGTTCATTGGCCAGTAAGAGGGACAGGACGTGTAACGGGCCGCCTTCTCGATCGGTCACAATTATTTCATCTGATTCAAAATAGATACGGGCTCCTACTTTGGTGAGGAGGTCACGTCCTAGCAGGGGAGCGGGACTTTCAGGAACAACCAAGAAGGAGTGGGTGACTTGATGTTTACCCAAATCCACCTTTCTTTTGGTGGTCCAAGAGCATAATTGGGTCCCCTTAGCCCCTTGGATGATGCTTGTCCGGTCCTTATTCAGGGGTCCATGCGTTTTATTTAGGATGGAGTATTGACCTCCCGTATCAACCATGAACCCCATGGGTTTCCCCTCCACACACAACGTTACCCAAGACTTGGAGAGGGGGTCCGATCCCCGACTTCCTCAATCTTCCTCTCCTGTTATAAGGACCCTAGCTGGTTCTGCCGTTTCAGATTCCCTTGCCTGTACCCTTCCTCTGGTGAGTGCCCATTTTCCCTTTAATTTAGGACATTCCCCTTCCAATGTCCGGTTTCTTTGCAATAAAAGCATTGTTCCTTATCCATGGCCCATCTGCGACTCGCTCTGAATGCCAGCTAGGAAAATGCGTGCCATTTCCCGTTGTTGTTTGCGGGGGGAGGGTCTTTCACCTGAAAATCCCTATCTTCCTTTCTTTGTCTTCCCTATCTTCCTTATGGCGCCTTTCCTCAGGAGTTTCTCTAGATGTAAAAACCTTTTCAGCTACCTGTAGCATTTCCCTAATGGTCATGTTGCCTAAATTTTCCTGCTTATTGAGTTTCTTTCTAATGTCCGTGGCTGCCTGGTTGATAAAGGAGAAAATCAACGCTGACCAGTGTATTTCCGCCGCGGGGTCAATGGGGGTATACTGCCGGTAAGCCTCATATAGGCGTACAAAACCAGCTGGGGTTTCATTTTCACCCTGTACAATGGCCTTTACCTTAGCAAAATTGGTGGGCCTTCTGGCGGCCACCGGAGACTGGCCATGAGAGTCTGGTGATAGATTCGGAGTCGCTTCCTACCTTTTGTGGTCCCAAAATCCCAACGGGGCGCTGGAGCGGGAAGGCCTCGTCTATGGCTGGCGGAAGGGTCCTGGGTCGGCCCTTAATGCCCAAGATGTTTTTCCTGGCCTCGTGGAGGATGCGCTCCCGCTTCTCTTCTCGGTGGTGAAAAGAGTCTTAAGCAGCTGCTCACAGTCATCCCAGGTAGGGCAATGTGTATGGACTCCAGAAGATCTATAAGACACTTGGGATACTCTGAAAATGGAGGGTTTTGGGGTTGGACTGTGTCTGCCCCATCCAGAAATGGCTCAATAGACCAACAATTAAAAGGAAAAAGACAGAAAGTACAACAACACCACACCCACTCACACACACCAACTTCCAGCACTCTTTTGGACCGGTCCTTCTTTCACACTAGTGCGCACCACATTCACTCTCCTCACCGCTTGGTCTGGAAATCAGCCCAAATGGTGTCCACTTTACAACCGGTCAACTAGTTCAATCTGTTCGTCACCTGGCGCAAGGATTTCGGGGATCCGATCGTGCTCGAGCCCAGATAGAGATGGTTGGACCTCTTCCAATGAGACCTTCCTTCACCAGGTCTCCCCAAACGAGAGCCTTACGGCTCTCCTTCCCTGGGGACTGGCCAGGTACCCCATTGCGGCCCAAAAAGAGAGCATGGAGAACACTCAAAGAATTCCCAAAATCCTAGGATCCAGAAATAGGCTCTACTTTTCTTGCAGAGGGTCTGTCCCTTTGCACAAGTGAGATCCTGGACAAGCCCCCAAATGTTAGGGTCCGAGAACTTGATTACCACGAAAGACAGAGCGTCACACAGGAATGCAATTCACAAAGTAGAGTTTATTGGGCTGTCAAGCCATTTCCTGCTGGACACGCAGGACTGAGGGTTTGGGGCAGGACCGAGGGTTCGGGCAAGACCCCGACCGAAGGAATGGGCTAGTTTTGCTCAGGCCTGTGTTATTTCCTCCATTCCTTCACCACACTATGCATAATTTCAGAATTATTGTAGTTCTAGCTTTCTGTTTCTTCATCACCTGGTTGTCATTTTTCAATCACTTGCTCAGTAATGTTATATTTATTGAATGCTACTACCTTTTAGGTGTTCTAGTGGAGAGATTTTCTGTCCTCAGAAACCTTTATGTGGCAGTGGGAACAGTCTGCACAGCCCCAGAGTCAGGGGTGTGCTGTAGAAGGAGGAGGGATAGCAAAAACCCTTGGGGAGGTTGGGAGGAGAAGGAGAGAACCACTCCTTTGCAGAGCAGAGAGCTCTGAGCTCAGGAAAGACATCAGAGCATCAGCATTTAAAGGATGACTAAAGTATCAGAGCTGAACAAAAAGCAGATATAAAATGGAGAAGGTTCAAGAGTGTGCTACAGATCTATTTGAGAGAAATAGGAAAAACGAGTGTATTTGCTAGTGTGGGAAAAGCCAAAAAATTATGATTGGAAAATGAGGTATTGGAGTTAAAAAATACCCAGGAAGAGGGATTCTGAGGGATTCCATTATGTGAAAAAGCATAACAATAAATACCAAATTCAACAGCGAGAATTGCTTTGGGAAGTTGGTGCTGGGTCATGACTTTTTTAGGGCTGATTGGTAGCCTTTGTAATAAGCTATTTTATTGGTGCCATTTGTCTTTTGACATAAAGTACTTGATGCTAAGCAACCGTGTGTAAAAATCAAGCCTGTCTCCTATTTCAGTCCTCTGGGGCCTAGAGTTATGGTGTAGGCAGGGTCACCGTCTCTTGATTCGAAAGACATTTTGAAGGATATATCACAGATGAATTTCTTAATGAGCACATGAAATATTAGTAAATCAGCACGACCTTACACTGGCATAACGAAGCTGAATTTATTCTGAGAGACTGGTTTGCCTGTGATAAAATTGCTTGTAAACACTGGGTAGATGACATTTGTTTTCTTTGGTGAATTGTTGACCACAGTAATTCTCATCTTTAGTGGCGCCAACACTGGAAATCTCACTGTGTGTCAACCCACCCTATCTGTCCATAGTGTAACCCAGATTCAGATCTTAGAAGACTGACAATAGATGAAAGGTTATTCCATAGAAACGTCTCATTGTGGATTCTTACACTTAGTTGCTTAAATCTGCTTTAAAAGCTCAGAGTTCAAAATATAAACCATTATTTAAGAGAGGACTTTATTTGAAAGGCATCCATTAGTTTTGGTAAATTTTTGAAATTTAGAAATATTTCTATGTACAGACAGAGATAGAGGGGGGATATACCTCCAATCACCATATCAGACCTCATCTTTGCTTTTGGTAAAAATCTCAAAGTCTAGTTATGTGCTGGGTCTACGGGGGTAGAGGGGACTGTGGTATGGTTCTTGTATTTACTGGACTGTGACTCTAACAGAGAAGAGAGGTGTGAGATCTCTGCTATGCCTGATATACCCAGGAGTCCTGGAGAAAGAGAGCCCTAAGTAAGGAGGAGTCTGTCTTTCTTATGGTGAAAAGACTTTGCTGAACCGAGACCCTTGGGCAGAATCTTAATCTCAAGAGAAAGATCTTTTGGTAGGCGTGGCAGTGAGGATGGGGGTCTTCTTAGGCTTAGGGGAAAGCTTGGAACTTCTAGGCTCACTTCCTCTTTGGAGAATGAATTGACTTCCAGTAGCTGATCTTTTTCCTAGTGGGAATGAATAACCTTATAGGCTGTTTTAACTCAGCAACCACACCTGATCTAATCCACATTGAAGCTTGGGGAAGTGCCTGAGACCTCAAAAGAGCAATCTTCCACTATCAATCTTTTGGTAGAATTTTGTGTAGTTATTCTCTGGAGATAGCTAATCTGATCAATTGCTTTGTGTGGTTACTAATACCTGAATTATAACCATATCAAAACAGTCCATGAAATATTTCATACATAATTCTTACAGTTGGAAGGAGGTATGAGAGATAACATATGTAGTTTTGAAACACAGCTCATTTTCAGTGCCAGAATTTATTTTTGTTAAAATATTTAATGGAGTCTAAAAATAGAGATGTAATTGCAAAATTATAATAACTTACAATCAGATGGGAGTTCTTGTTTAGTAAATGTTTACCAGTGTTTAATTTGTATAAGAAGCCCACAAAACAAACCTGTTAGTTATTTTTTATTTAATTGTATTTTACCTATATTCATGTCAGTACATGTCAGATACCACTACATATAATTATAAATGGGTGAGGACATATCTTCGATCTTCTACCACGTACTTCTGGTTAGTTGTCTGTTTAATTGTATCTGCTACTTTCATTCATGGGGTTCCTAGACTCCCTTTAGACTTGTTTGATCTAAATGACAAATTTTTCAGATTGACCTGTCTGTATAAGGTCCGTGAGCCTAAAATAAAATAGTGTTTATGCAGGAATTCAATCAGTCTAGCAATTTTAATGAATGCCTATGCTGAGCAATGGTAGTTGCGGAGCAGTGACCTTCTCTGACCTCAGGGAAGTTACAGTGGAGTACTAGGGGCAGGCATTGAATGAGTAAATAAACAAGCAAATGCATAATTATTAATTGTGAAAAGTCATACAATGAACTATTTTTCCTGTTTAAGAGAACAAGGGGCCACTATTAAAAGGAGGCATGTGTGTGGAAGGTCCTACTATAGATGTGCTTATTAGGGCTGGTGTCTACTGATATTTATCTTAGCTGTCATTTGTCTTTCTGGCCTGTAAATGGTGAGAGTAACTTTTAGGTATTTGAATCTCTTGAAACTTTTCTTGGTTTATTTAACACTCATTTATGTTAATTCAGTTTATTATTTATCTTATTTCATATTGACATGTAGCTAATAAACTACAGTCAGAGGATATTACAGATAGCATTTAATTAAAAATATAGTTTGCTTTAGCAGTGATTCATTTATTCTTAGAGAATTAGAGCAAAAAGATGTATATTATCTTTTCATTTTTTAATGCTCATGAATTTTCATTTGGATGTTTAGATTTAAGTCATTTCAAATAATTGCGTAGTATAGAAACATCAGAGACTCAAGGCAGAATTAGGAAGCATTTCATGAAAAATCATATTTGTATATTACATTTAAAGCCCTGGTTCTATAACAAATTTTCAGTACTGAAATATACAAGGAAATCTCTTGAATTCCACCAAGGAATTTCAGCTTTCTATGGCAAACCTCTGTGTCCTAAATTGTTAGTGCTGGGATTATTCTTACATTCTGACATTGCATTCATGCTGCATCTTATTTAGTCTAGTGTTGGGCAAGTCATAAATGATCTTCAGCATAGGTTTCGCCTACTGACCTTGAACTCATAGACCCAGGAATGGTGTTTAAAAATATTTTCACATAAAACTACCAAAACATACCCTATAAATTTGGGTAGAATTGAGGCTGGGCGGGTGGGATAGTGAAGGAGGGAGAGGTCCAGTGGACCATGATGTCAAATTATGGCTATTTTGATGGGGGATGGTAGCAACATTCACCTTAAGAGGTGTGAACCTATACCTCTATCTCATATGCAATGTTGGAGACCATTGTTACTTCAATAAAAAACAATAAAATTTTAAAAGGTAAAAATAACTCTTCTGTTCATATGTTCACCTATGTGATCAATGTAAGTAGCACTAATCAGAGTAGTGAAAGTATGTATGACTAAGCATGTTGCTCTAAAATTAATATTCAAAACACATGTTTAGTCTACAGAAGACCCAAGCAATAAGCTGAATTCTTCTCATCCTTTACCCAGAGCTTTTAAAACCTTTCAGTATGCTTACACCTTCACCAATTCTTTTCCTAATGAAGTTTAAGAATGCTTTATTTGGTAACTTGATGGTTTCATACCAGGACCCTTCTATGTAATTTGATCTCTTTTGATTAGCTACTTAGGATCTATTGACTCAGCCTCTTTTCTTCTCCTTTGGACAAGACTGGTTCTATTTGTGATAACCAGGTTCTACGTTCCATTCTCATGCCTTACCATCATGTGCATCATCTAACAGTTGTCCCATTTATTCTGAAGAGGGACCCTGTTTTCTATTGACAGACAATTGGAAACTAAAATTCTCCCCTTGTGCCCTGCCACTCTGTCTTATATAGACTTCCTGTTCCTTTGTTACAACTCTGGTTGACTTTCTGTTCCTGTGTCCCCTAGGTATATGCCCTGTGGACCAGAGCCAGAATATGCACCTGCCCTTCTATGCTGGCTCGACTTTGTCTTTCCTGGTCTTATCTTTTCTTTTCTTATCATTGTATATTTTCCTTTGCTTATTAGCTACATTTTGGTCTTTGGGTCTGGAGAGCATCAAATCTCATCTTAGTCTGGGTACCCCACTGACATTTAACACTGTCTTCTCTACTGGATAGAATTCAAAAACACTCAGATTCTTTCTAAATGAATAAACATTTATTGAGTACCAAGTGGGTATAAGATAATTCTTTGAATTATGACATGGGGAGGAGTGAGATATTATTCCAGCTTCTAAAACCAACTAAGTAGTTTACAGAACAGAATAGCCTAGAAAGATTGCACACACATGGAAACACATACACACATAATTTTATAGAATTTCCTAACTTACTTCAGAGAGACCTAATAGACCAAAAATATTCACTTCTGTATTTATTAAATTCACCCCATTCAATCAACCTAAGGGAATTTTGTGACATGCTTTTGTTTCATGGCTTGTTTCTTCGAATTTCTTGCTTCTATTTCCTCCCTCTCTATATTAATACATTTTATAAAAATATCTCAAAAGCATGCATGTTTTAGAAAGACAAAAGCCATTTTTTGATGGAATTACCATTGCCATAATGAGGAGAAAAAAGATTTCTGTGAAATGGTTGCTGCATTCTTTGTTCATAAGATTCATAGAGCCAGGTAGCTTTAAGAAATATGGCTCTCTTAACTATTTGTTCTGTTTCTTAATAGATTAAAACATTGGGCTGTAGTTCTCTTTTGTGCTGTATTCATCATTTCCCCCATAATTTTAAAGTAAATCTAAACTAAATGTTTCTTAACCCTCCCTCATCTCTTCTCCTTTGGCCTTTTTTTTTTTTTTTTAAAGATTTATTTATTTGTGCATACAGAGCTGGGGTACAGGCCAGAGGTGCGGAGGGCGAGAGGCTTCACCAGAGACAGAGTGGGGAGCAGAACAGGCAGATCGACGAAGTACACTGCTGAGGGGAGCAGCGGGCGGGTCAGGAGAGGTCTGCCGCACCATGTGGTCACCTCTGGGGCAGGCGGGAATTGAACTCATGTGGAATTGGCTTTAGCTTCTCAGTGCTGCGCTTTAACCTGCTGCACCACCAGGGAGGGCCCTCCTTTGGCCTTTTTTTAAAAACTTATTTATTCATATAGAACTGGGGTATAGGCCAGAGGTGCAGAACAGAGTGGGGAGCAGAGCAGGCCTACTAATGAAGTACACTGCTGAGGGGAGCAGTGGGCGGGTTAGGAGAGGTCTGTGCCATGTGGATCACCACTGGGGCGGGGATTGAACTCACGCTGAAATGACTTTAGCTTCTTAGTGCAGTGCTTTAACCCGCTGCGCCACCAGGGAGGGCCCCCTCCCACCCACTTTGGCCTTTTATTTCCTTTTAACAACAGCAAGGCTTTATTCATCCTCAAGATAGCCCTTGCACTTTGATTTTATTGCCCTTTTTTATTCCAGTTTGTCCATGGTCTATAAGAAATAATGAAATCTGAACCCAGTCCTACACCACTGAAAGATTGACCAGTGGTAAATAAGCTGGAGTGATTTTTTTTTTTCACAGTAATGATCATTGAAATAGAGTGTAATGAGTTTGTTTCAGTTTCAAAGGTTTCTTTGTTGCTGATTCTGTCTTTTGCTGTCCTGTGTGTATATGTATACTTGCATATACATCCCATTTTAATAGGTATCATGTTTCTGTCTTATAAGTTGGTATCATTTAAAAAGTGTCCTTTTCTAAGCCAATAAAGACCAGAGATTCCCCAAGTTGTAAACTCAAAATCTTTGGATGATGATTTGACCTGAAACAGTCTTATCAAATGAAGACAATCATTTGGGAAGGGATGGACTTTGCTTTATATTTCACGTTTTCCTTTTGTCACTGTGTCACAAAAGAAAATTCACTGTGGCTCATCTCTGTTATTGCATTCCCTGCTCCATCACCCCTCCCCTCTTTTTGGTGACTATTAATCTGTCAGAGACCATTATCATTGAAGTCAGGTATGTGTTATTTTATTGCAATTAAATGAATTATATTTTTAAAGAGAAATATTTTATTGATAAGCTTTTTTAAAATTATTATTATTATTTAT
>NW_004567106.1:48394092-48396348 GCF_000260355.1 Condylura cristata | reverse complement strand
CCCCCCCGTTTTTGATCCCATTCCCCACTCCACCCCCACAGAATGTCTCTGGTCTATGGGATAAGCTTTTAAAAGAACCTGTTGATGCATATTTTAATATAAATATTTCCTAATCACTTGCTATTATTTCAGTATATTTTTCTACCTGCTACAGGTCAATCAAATGATCTTATAATATCTAGACTCAGGTTGTTTTTTGAATGAAGGAATCTACCTTTGTTGTTTTGAAATTTCAAAAATAACCATTTTGAACTCTTGTTTTTTTTCTTTTTTTGTGTATATATCAGAGAGCCAACAGCTTGTTTTTTAAGGATCTAAATTTTTATGGGTCAATTTTTTTTATCTCAACTTTTCAACAGAATCTTTTAAAAGACAAGCTTTCTAAAGCTAAATTTATATTAGATGGGCATACTGCTCCTTAAAATTTAGGATCAGAATCAATAGATTTTTTTTTTTTTTGTACTAGTGTCTAAGGCGATACATCACAGTAATGAGAGGAGAGTTTCCTCATGGAAAAGTAGTTTTGCCTACACAGCATTTTTCATTTGAATGAAACAGTGTCTTTGCTGACTGTCAGCTCTGCTGCAGGAAGGTTTTAAAATAGGGAAAATAGACTTGCTTGTTAGAAGTGTTGGCCCACATGACTCAGTCTGGATAGTCATCTCTGAATTCCTCAGTGGTCATATTAATATCATGTTTCTTTTCCCTTTTGAAATATGACTTTCCATTCAACCTGCAAGATTAATTCTTCTTTTGTAAAGACGATGTTAGTGATGATTTGTAGACTTGCTCGAATACTTTTTCAAATATCAAGCAGTTGGTATCATATGCCCTTTCCCAGTGCCCCTCTGCCTCTCACTCCACTCAAAACACTTGGTTCATTAACATTAATTAATTCTCTCTGGTCAACTAACTTTAAAAAAGGTGGCCATTATGCAGTTCCTGAGTAATAATATTCTCTCTTGCATCCTTTCAAGCCACCGTGTAGTTATTGACCTAGAAGAAATGCAGAACAGACTGTTTGTTTGGGTTATTTTTCTTTCTCTGTTCTGATAAACTATTTTCCACACATGCCCTGATCTGCCATAATAATTCCAACCTGAGAAAGCCAGAAAAGTAAGTCCTGTTGTTAAAGGGGAGTTTGAGTCCTTACAGCACTTTGAATTTCTGGGTGGGTAGAGATTTCAGTATTCTGTACCTGCTTCTCCAGTTGCCCACTGAGAAAGCAACACCTCTCTGACATCCTGTGGTGTGCAGGTGTATAATTTCCTGCTGCCCAGAGCTTACTGTCTCGGCTTTTCATTCTGTCTTCTTGGGGAAGGAGGATAGTGCAATTTCAAAACTGGAATAGTGATTATGGCTTTCTGATCTCTTGCTGCCTGTTGGGCATGTTAAAAAAGAAAAGAAAGGGAAGTTTAATGCAAATCACGGTGTCTTTGAGTCAGGGTCATCTTGAGGCTGTTTCACACTGCAATAGCCTTTGGAGAAACTGTTTTTCACTTGAGTGCTTTTTAGATGTTACTTTGAAGAGACTTGATGCTTCAAGCCCAAAGTCCTCCTGCAGGTCCAAAGACAGCCAGAGCCTAGCTTTCTCCTGTTCAGGTAGAGAGAAGCTGTCATTCCTTTGACTAGAGTTCTCTGATCCTTGACATCAAAAGCGTGCACATGTCAAGTCTGCAGAAAGCTGTTTTGTGGACATATAATTGAATTTCAGTATGACCATCTGTGTAGGTAAAGCCATCTGGCACGGTTGTTGAGGGGATGAAAAATACAATGTGAAAACCCCTTAAAGTAGCACTTAACACATGGTACTACTCAGTGAATGTTCATTTATTTCCTTGCAGATGACCCACAAGTGTGTGGCAAACACACCGTGGTGGCTGAACTGGAGCAAAATGTGAATAGTTGCAGTGTTTTAGGGATGAAATAGTTCATCCATGCCTTGGCATCTTCATGTATTAAACAAAGTAACTATAAAACTAGCCTTGGTGAGAGTATGGGATTTTGTAGAGCAGAGTTGAAATGAACTTCGCTCTATTAAGGAGACACAGAAGCTTACTGGCTTGCTGTTCTGCGTATGTTTGGTTATTTTGTGTGTGGAGAGAGCATTATACTTAGGACAAAATCCAGTGTGGCTTGTGGTTTAAAAGGGGCTAAACAGGAGTATAATGGACCAGGGCAGAAAATAACAAGAATAATGAACAGCCATATACCAGAGACATTTTGTGGGGGTGGAGTGGGGAATAGGATCAAAAA
>NW_004567106.1:48393024-48393992 GCF_000260355.1 Condylura cristata | reverse complement strand
GAAAATAACAAGAATAATGAGCAACTATATACCAGAGACCTTTTGTGGGGGTGGAGTGGGGAATGGGATCAAAAACGGGGATGGGGGGGTGGGGAGGGAAGTGCACGGGATTATGGTGATGGCACATGGGTGACTTGGTGATGGGGAACCCGTGGGGATTACAATTGAGATGGGAAAAAAAAGCCAGTAAGCTTCTGTGTCTCCTTAATAGAGCGAAGTTCATTTCAACTCTGCTCTACAAAATCCCATACTCTCACCAAGGCTATATGATGTAAAAATAAACAAAAAAAGGGGCTAAAACTAAGACTGATTTAATTGATAATAATAGAAAGAAAAGGCTTCTGAATGAACTTTATAAGTTGATGCTTCTTAATTCTTGATATGTTCGGAAGGTATAGGAAAAGATCTGGGTGTCAGTTATGGACTGCTGTTCATTTCGGATCTCAGGACCCATAAACTGGGGCTTACTGGGTAGAGCTACCCTCTCCAGATGGAGAAGGACTAGGTGATGAGCTATGGAATTTCTGAGTGTGGTGATGATTAATTGATCTATCACATATAGCACAGAGATTCTTAAATTCAAGTAAACGATGGACCTTTAGTTTCAAAGGCTAAACTTTTAGAACAGCCCTGTCCAGTAGAAATAAAATGCAGATCACACATCTATTTTTAAATTTTCTAGTGGCCACACTAAAATAAATTTAAAAAGTAAAAATTAAAAGGTGTAATTCTGACCACATTTTCTTTAGGGCATTATATTCCGACCATTACCATTTCAATATGTAAGAACATAAAGTTACTGAGATTTTCTGCTTAGAATCAAGCCTGTCTCTTATGTTGACAACATATAATAAACACTATTGAACACTTACTACTTGCCAAGCATCATTGGAAACTTTTAAAAATGCACTTTTTAAAGAATTAAACTATTTCGTTCCATCAGTCTAGCTGATAGGCAGTATATATAT
>NW_004567106.1:48349759-48392924 GCF_000260355.1 Condylura cristata | reverse complement strand
AACTTTCCTGAGATCACAGAGCAAATGGCAGAACCAGGAGACAGTCTTAAGCAGTCTAGTTTTAGAGTGTGTGATATTAACCAGCATGCTACCCAAGAGAAAAGACTTACCAGTGCTGGGAACTGACATCATCTAAATGGGCTTCTTGAGATGTAAAAATAAAATCATTTACATCTCTGGTGTGGTGAGTTGCCCTGTCTGGACTACAGAATGTGGAACCAAGAGAGGATTTCCTTTTTGTGTTTCTGACTTTTCTTCCTTCTTTTTTTTTTTTTGTTTGTTTGTTTGTTTTTATTAAAAAGTTTATTTTTACATCATTTTTCACATTTTTTTCCATTTCTTCCTTCTTTTATTAATATTTTTGAAGCAATGCTGCATTGTAACAGTATATAAATTTCATGCATTAATTGTTGAGAAGCAATATGTTTATGTATTATGTTCAGGTCACTGCTAAGAAACCCAAAACTATCCTTCACCAGGTTCAACATTTAGTTTTATTCATTGAAATATTGTCTTTTCCTCATTTTTTCCCCACTGGGGTTTGAGGTGGGGTGGTTTTCCAATCCTCTTAAAGATATTCATGTGCCCGACTTTGGTACCATGGCCCATGCAAACTGACCAAATCCCATTCCAGCCTTTGAATGCTGTTTAATTCCCTTGCAAGTGCTTTGCAGTTAACATAAAATGTGGTTGGGCAGGATAGCCTCAACTGGGGAGAAACCTTGTCAGGATCAGGTAATTGTACTTCAGGAGTTGGGCTTTATTGACATCCTACTTGCCAAAGGAAATCTGGGAAATCGCCTCTATTACCACATCCTTATTTCTGGCTCTAATAGGGAAGCTGACATTTGGCAGATTCTTAGCACCTAAGTAGAGGACCTGTGTCTCAAATACTGTTGTATCCCCCACTGCCTTGGATTTTGACTGCTTAAAGAGAAAGTTGCGAATCAATGAATATTTATAGACTAGATGAATGAATCTTGTGCTAAGTTCTAATTTTTCTAAAGCATTATATTTTATTCTCATATTAGAGAATATACTTTCTCCCAAACTTATTTAATAAACTGTAATTCTAAAAGATAAAGAGAGACACAGACATTAACTGATACATTACTAATGGTCTTATCTAAAGAATATTAGCTATGCTGGGCTAATTTTTTAAATTTCCCTTCCTGCCTTTTAAATTATGGATATTTGTGTAAATATTTCACATTTTGCCAATCTTATTTATGCCACACTGTTGTCTCTTCCTCTTTTCCTGCAGCATTTTAAGGGAAACCTTAGGTAATATGGCATTTTACTTCAAAATTCTTCACTTACATATTTCTAAAAAAAGGGCTATTGAAAAAAAATGATTCTGCATATTTGAACACAAAGTTCATATTTTGCCAATATTATTTATCTAACACCATATCTTTCTTTTTTCTGGAGTGTTTTAAGGTAAATCCTTGATTATAAGCCTTTTAACCTCTACATTATTTAGTTTATATTTCTAATGGTAAAGGGCTATTTTTAGAAAACTATCATTCCATCATCACTCCTGACATAACAGTAATTTGGAGAATTACTGTAATAGTCCTTACCTGCAGCTCTCAAGGAGGTGTTTTATTGTTATTGCGTCCCACCTGCCCCTATTCACAATTTAAACAAAGTTCACATTATGCAGTAGTGATGGGTCTGAGGAGTCTTCTATTTTAATGCCCTTCCTTCCCCACTGCTCTGTTTTTTTCCTCATCTTGCCATTGATTTGTGGATAAAATGAACTCATTTGTAGATTTTGATGTGCCCATTTTGGATTTGCTTTTGGCTTTCTCATGGTATATATTACATTTACTTTTCTATAATCTTCATTGTCTCTGTGTTATATTTTAAATCTGGAGACTTGATTTGATTCAGACATGTTTATTTACTTCTTTGGGCAAAATATCTCATAGGTGGTACTGTGTGCTTTTGCCTTTCAAGGTGGATCCGATGTCTGGCTGTCCTTTCAGCAGAGCTACTGAAGCCTCACTTCAGAGGGGGTCAGGTGCTGTCAGGCTAATCCTATTATCTAAGCTGCACATCAACCTCTCACCTGATGGATTTAGTGACCATTTTTTTATTTTATCATAGAAATTAGAAAATGGATTTTTATACTTACTGGCTGGAATTCTTCTACAAAGGAGAAATTATCCATAAGTTCTTTTTGATTATCTTGACTATTTTCAAATCTTTCTCTTCGAATTGAAGTAGAGACCAAAGGTGGTAATATTTGGAGAAATACTTCATAGATCCCACTCATCTCCCACATGGTTATTTGTAATCAGTCAGAATGCCTGACTGCATAGGAAAGGAAATATTTGATTCCTGTTCTTATGTATTCATTTTTGGAGTAATATATTTGTGCCCTGGTAACCGGCAACAAGGAGTAATGAAGAATTCTTTCCTTAAGTATTATGAATTTATATATATTGGATGTCATTTGAATCCCTTTTACTTAAATTACCGTTTGGTCCCATTGGTCCCTGTATCTTTCTTATGTAGACTCATCAGTCTTTGATCAACTATGGATTTTTAATCTGTCATCTTGTTTACTGATCTCTGAAGAGTGTTTAAAAGTGCTCTTTGGGCATTCTGACTGATCACAAGTAACCATTTGGTAGGTGAGTGGGAGCTATGAGGTATTTCTCCAAATATTATCACT
Organism: Condylura cristata; assembly: GCF_000260355.1. NCBI lineage: Eukaryota > Metazoa > Chordata > Mammalia > Eulipotyphla > Talpidae > Condylura > Condylura cristata. The sequence goes on along the minus strand of NW_004567106.1, from coordinate 48,390,241 downwards.
TTTGGTCTCTACTTCAATTTGAAGAGAAAAGATTTGAAAATAACTTTGCGGTAAGGTGACTTGGAAGGTCCTGCTGTTAAAACAGAAGAACTTTATTATCATTGTGCAGGGACACTGGTTTGGAGAGACAGTGCTGGCAGCAAAACCCTGCCTGATCACATCCTAGCTCTCCAGCTCACTCAAGTAACTTACTCTTTTTGTGTTTTGTTTTTCTTTTTGCATTCTCTAAAGTGCACATGGCAATAACTTATGTCCCTTAAGGTGGTTGAGTGATTTATTTGACATTATAGTGGTAAACCCAACACAAAAATCTGCCACACACAGGAAGTGTTCAGTAAGTAGTTCGGGTAAAAGTGGTAGCAAGTCACGTCCCTGTGATTTGGCATGAAACACGAATATGTTACTTCATTCTGTGGGGATAAGAAGGGGGATTTTCTAAGAAAACAAGGATTTTCTTTCATTTTTGTTATTCAGATCTTAAAATTTCCTGCTGTGTGTGTGTGTGTGTGTGTGTGTGTGTTTTGGTGGGAAGTAAACATTTTCTCAACCCACAGCTTCATATGACTGTTATTACTAGTCAGCAGTGTGAAATCACAGATGAGAATATATTAACTCAGGGTCTGGTACAACTGTTCGGCAAAGCTAAGCAGACTTTATGTATAGAAAGTGTTCATTCTCTTTTTGGACTTACAGCTCATAAGAACGATATAACACACTGTTCAATAGAGACTTTGGGTTGCTTTCCATATAAATGCATTTTCCAGTCTGTTGAAAGTCACTCTCTTTAAATACTAAATTTTAAAATATTTTATTAGCTTTAGAATGGAACTTTGCACAAAATGTGTCACTTTTGCAGAGGCAATTAAAATACCTCTTTATCTTTTCATTATGACTATACCAGCCAACTGTTGCGTTGTAACTAATGATCTGGTGACTTAAAGTAATTGGCATTGATTCTCTTTCTCCAGGATACTGGTTGGCTGGGGGTATTCTTGGTCTCCTTGCAGGACTATCTGCTTTTGAGTCTTCACTGTGGAGTAGACACAGGTCTCTTCCACAGATGGTTAGGGCCAAATCTGAAGGTGGGTGGCAAGCCAAGGGAAGCTTTTCTTGTGGTGATGGGGGAGGTTACAAAAAGACTAGTCTGATTAAGCAAGAACACTTCCATCTCTATTGTGTCACATCTGACTCTGTTTCTTTGATCCAAAGTAAGTGTAATATTAGAGGAGCATGGAAGTTTACCTCTTCTATGAAGTGAAGGAGGGAAAATTTGCCAGATAGTAATCTAATTTACAGTAATAACTAGGGTCTTTAATATGATTAGTTAGCAAGGTTTTATGTTATATAATAATTACTTGGATTTTTAGTAATGCTGTCATTAATCTTACCATTCTCATTCTGTACAACCACCATTAGGAGTTGAGTTTAAGCACTGGATAAATTCTTTGTCAGGAAGTGAAGCATTTTCTTACGACTACTAATAATACTGGTAGCATTTCCCTTTACTTTGTCTACACAGTTTCTAGAAAGGGAATCCCTGACTCCACAGAGAAGCATTGATATTGTCCTAATTTGGCTTTTGGGATGAAGTCAGTAGGTTGACTTCTAAAAAGAGAGGCAGTTCATTTGTACAGTTACTAGGTCATGTACTCCGGTAATAACTCTTAAGATTTTCAGATCTTAACCTTGTATCTTCAGTGGTCTCAAAGAAGAATAAGAGACACGTTACTTAAATCCAAGAGCATATAAATGAAACAAATGGAGATTATAGATGTGAAAGCCTGGCTTCATTGTCATGGTATTCACTTGGCAAATAAAATTACTTTCAACTACTTTAAAACCACGTTAGTATAAAAACCTACTAATTCCTGCTTCACAATCATGTTCTTTTCTTTTTTTTAAGTATTTATCTGTGCATATAGAACTGGGGTACAGGCCAGAGGTGCAGGGGCCGTGAGAGGCTTCATCAGAGACAATGGGGAGCAGAACAAGCAGGTTGTTGAAGTAGACTGCTAAGGGGAGCAGCGGTCAGGCCAGGAGAGGTCTGCCGCGCCATATGGATCACCTCCAGGGCAGGCGGGGATTGAACTCATGTGGAAGTGGCTTTAAATTTTTAGTGCAGTGCTTTAACCCACTGTGCCACCAGGGAGGGCCCACTATCATTTTCTTAACCTGTATTGAAATTTACTTTAGTACAGTTGCTAGAGAAAGGGCTTATTAAAAAGGTTAGTGTTATGAACCCACTAAAACAAGTACATTATAAAAATTAGAACTCGTATTTGGGGGTATAATTAATGGTAATTATAATTAGTGCTAATTTCAAGTGTGTTTGATCTATTCACAAAGCAGACCCAGTGGAATTTAAATTGACACTATCCATAATGAATTCAAAGTAATAAAGTGGTTCTTACTTAAATATGTGCCATAGTAAATGCTGTTTTCTTAATTCAAAATTTATTATCAACTCAGTCACATGGGTAGGATTTTAGCATGTTTCCAAAACTGCATACTTCTCAGATGCATGAAAGCCAGTCTCACACAGTTGTTTTTGATATGAAATGTCTCAGAGAGTTATAGTATTTTTCTCTCCCTTATTTCATATACAGCCTTAGAAAATAAATGTAATGTAATCCCAGTAAAGGAGAGAAAGATGAAGTTGTCACTATCTATAAATACTTTCCTAGATCCATTAGTTAAGAGTTTAATTTAACAATACAAATTATGGAGGTTTTTGTAGCTTCTTACAGGAAGCTACAGTTATTTGTTTTGTTTTTAAAGATTTATTTATGTATACAGAACTGGGTTATAGGCCAGAGGTGGAGGGGCAATGAGAGGCTTCACCAGAGACAGAGTGGGGAGCAGAATAGGCCGACTGAAGAAGTACACTGCTGAGGGGAGCAGCAGGTGGGTCAGGAGAGGTCTGCCATGTGGATCACCTCTAGTTCGGGGATCAAACTCATGCTGAAGTGGCTTTAGTTTTTTAGTGCTGTGCTTTAACCTGCTGCGCCACCAGGGAGGGCCCCAGGAAGCTACAGTTTTATCACAAGCTATAGTTTACCATCTATGATGTGATGGGAAACCTGAACCTGTTAAGGGATTTCCAATCTTCTTATTCCCAGTAGACAAGATAAAAGGGTAGATTTTTGTACTACACAACTCCTCCCCCCTCTTGTGTAGTCGTTCCTCCTTTGACTGTCTTACAGAATTCTAACTCCATACCTGTCATGTTCTAAGTATTTCAGACCCACAGATGAGGGCTGTTATTTCTACTACAGATATTACTATAACTTAACAGAATCTCAGGGAATAGAATATGTGATATCCCACCAAACATGGTTCCATTAGCACAGATTCTTTTCCTAGCTACAACATGGGCTTTTTAAGTTTTTTGTGTCTCAGCATTTCACTACTACTGTTCCCTCTATTGCTATTCCTACTACTATTTCCTAGGATTTATTTAATGCCAGGTTTTGTGCTAAGAACGCTCCATGTATAATTTCATAATTCACCCCAACAATCTGCTGTACGAGCTCTTATGAATCTGATACATGAGGATTCTGAGATCCAGAGAAGATCAGCAACTTTCCCAGTTTGTAACTTGGCTGGGACGAGGCAGAGCAGGACTCTAATCTGAGTTGGCTTCTTGTAGAGCCTAAACTCTACATTCTTCTGTTATCCTCCTCCTTTGGATTATGGTAATTTAGGTAACTTTCCCTCTCTTAATTCTTGAATGCCAAGCTAAGTCATGATCTTTCTTAGTGTTCTCTTTAAGAGACCACCCATTAATTAATCATTTAATTTAATACACATGTATTAAACATCAGCTGGGTGAGAATTTTGTAAGGAAATGGAGCTGCAAAGATTTGTTTGTTTCTATTACAGTCTAGGAGACATTTTAGATAGCTGGTAAAATGAGAGAGGGATAAAAATAAGTCTCAAAGACTGCGAAGCTTCCCTCAAGGTCATTCTTCCACTATCTTTGCTTACCTGGACTATTCTGTAGGACATAGGAATGTTCCTTTCCATCAAATACTTCCTTTGAAACTCTGCCCTCAAGCTGAGCTCTGGATTCAAGTGTAACTGCTGCATGACCAAGATGGCCAGCATCTCCTAAGGACTTTTTAGCAAGTGGACTATTTTCACATGTATTGCCTTCTTTGTTCTCTATACCTCTAATAGGTAGTGATGTATGGAAACTAAGCTGTGGTCAGATTGCCCACTTTAGCAAAGCTCCTTGAGCTGTCATTGCTTTCCTCAATTGTCCACTGACTTGCATCCCCTTGGCTTGGGTTCATTCTTCCTGTTTTAATTCTTTCACAGACTTTTTGCACCACCACCATTTCCCTTCATGTCTCAGCATTTTTCTTAGTGATTTTATCTCTCTTGTCTACCCAGATTGCAACGTCACATTCATGGCTGGGGCTACTTGGTAGGCCCTACGGAAATGTACCTCAACAGTCATTTGTGTCATTTTAAAATGTTTTTATATTGTTGAACAACAGCCAGAAAAGTTACTTCAGTCTATTTTCTCATTCCTCCTGCAATGTAAGTTTTTAATGGCACAACTATAAATGTTGTTGTAAAATCAAGTTATCTTACTGTTTCCATCCATTACATGTCTTTGGTATATGTGGTCTTTACTATACAGGTACTCGAGGCTGTATTTGTAGAGCCTGAGGAAAATGACGGAAGACATGTTCTTTGACAGTGGTCATTTCAACTGATAAGATAGATTAATTGTGTAAATGATCCTGAAACAGAGGAACTGCGTTATCTGTGCCTAAAGGAGGTGAAAATAAGTCTTTGCTTCCTTTAGCCAAATGGGAAGTGATGTTTCCACGAGTTGCCACAAGTACATGGCTGACAATAACCTCCTCTTGGGCAATCTAAGCCGGCACAGGAAATCTGGGCTATGACTAAAGCATGTGTCAGGGAGAAAAAATTTCTGAAATTTTGTTTAAACAAAAAGTGGCAGACATATAGAAACTAGTTCCCCATCAACAGTAGAAAACATCCCAGATGAAAAAGGAGCCTAAAACCTTTTGTTTAAATATAAACATTTTCATTAACTTTGAATTTTGTTAACATTTATTCTATTAAGTAGAGTTGTCAGCTATAGAGAGAAAAAAGTATAGGGCACTCAGTTAAGATGTAGTTTCAGGGCAACAAAGAAAAAATATTTTGTTAACATTGGTTGACAGCATTGTATATAATTAGAGCTATAGCGTCACATCCTTCAGGTGAATGTTCCCCATCACACCCACCACTTTGCCATCATCCATTGTGCTCCCTAACCACTTTGCGCTAACCTGATTTTTGCTGCCCTCTGGTAGCCTCAAATACAGCCAGATTTCTAGGATTTTTATGGTTTAGTTTTGTCTGACGCTTTATTTCTTTATATTCCAAATATATGTGATACCACCTAGTACTTGTCTTTCTCCTTTTGACATATTTGGCTTTGAATAATCCCTTTTATTTCCATCAAGTTTGCTACAAAAGTCAAGAGTTTATCTTTTCTTCCCCCCATAGTTGAGTAATATTCCATTGTGTCTATATACCAAGTCTTCTAATCCATTCATCTGCCTTTAGTCACTTAGGTTGTTTCCATAGCTTCACATTCATAAATAGTACTGCAATGAACATAGGAGTGTATATATTCCTTTAACTAGTTTTACTGCATTTTCCAGGTATATAGCTAGGAGTGAAATTGCTGGATAATATGATAGATCCATTGGTAATTTTGAGGAAACGCCATGCCTTTTCCACAGGGGGCCAGGTACAATCCTACCAATAGTGTACCAGGGCTTCGTGAAGTGGCATCTCTTTGTGATTTTTCATTTGCCTGGTAAGTGATGATGACCACTTTTTTCATGTGCTCATTGGCAGTCTGTATGTCCTTTTTTGAGAAGTATGTTTTTAGCTCTTCTACCCATTTTTTGATCAGGCTACCTGTCTTTTTGTTGATATGTATGAGTTCTTTGTATATCTTGAATATCAATACCTTGTCAGATGTATGGTGTGCAGATACTGTCTATTTCAGTAGAATATCTTTTTATTTGGTTATGATTTCTTAGACTGTGCATAAGCTTCTTCTGCAAAAAACTTGTAGTCCAAATTGTAAATACTCTTTTTCATTTTTTGTTGTTGGAGACAAATCCACAGTCATCATTGAAGCTTTTGTGTCGCAATGTCTTTTTTTTTGTTGTTGTTCTATTTATGGTTTCAGATCTTATATTTAATTTTGATTTAATTTTTGTGTAATGTATGAAATAGTCATCTGGTTTCATTCTTTTAAAGTTGTCCCAATACTACTTTTTTTTGAAGATGCTTTCCTTTCCCCGGTGTCTACTCTTAATTCCTAATGATGGGAAAAAACAAGTAAAAGTATATCCCAGGCAATATTTGGGAGAGTACATAAATTATGCCAAAAATTTATTTGTTTTTCTGAAATACATATTTACTTGGGCAGTCCTGTATTTTATTTAGAAATCCTGTTTTTAAGAAAATCGAATGATTCAATTTAAATAATAAATTGGGTGTATTCTTTTTTAATGCAAATAATGTTTACAAATGCAGTTGTTCTAACTTTAAGTCTTCTGATATAAATTTAACCTTAATAGACTAAGAAAAAAGTTGGAGTTTAAAAACTGACCTTTAATTGGCTTTAGACATTGTAACTAGATTAGATTAAAAAAGAAGATAAAGAATCCCAGAAATAGGAAGTAAGATTTATAGCTAATATTCCATCAAAGTCTGACTAATTTTTTTCCATTGCTCCTAATTCTGCCCTCTGGAGGCTTATAGAAAATAATGAAAATGAAGTTAGTAATACTAGCCAAGTTTTGCTGAGATCACTTAAATGGTAGACACTGTTCTAATTATTTTTAATTCATTTAATCTTCACAATTGTCTTATTAAATAGGTGCTTTTATGGCTTCTGTCTTAACAATTAGGAAACCAAAGCCCAGAGAGGTTAATTGCTTGACCACAGTCACATCTCTGTCAATTTTTGAAGTCTTTTCTCTTTTAATATTCAGGTTCCCAGTCCCTTCTGTTATTCCTCACTGTACAATGTCCTTATACCTCTTTTCTGTCCTAATTCAGTTCTGGGCTTGCTATAGTTTGTCAGTGCTCTTGAATAAACTATGGCCAAAATTTTAAGTATGCTTCATGTAATAGTATAATTTATATAGTACAATGGAATTTTTTAATGACTTTGGTACTGAATTTTACAGTTTTAAGTAGTCCAATGACTACTGCAGTTTTACTTATTTATGTATAATTATTTATGCATACAAGAGTTGGGGTGCAGGCCAGAGATGCTGGGGGTGAGAAGATTCACTGGAGACAGAAGGGGGAGCAGAACAGGTAGATCTACTGAAATACACTGCTGAAGGAAAGCAGCAGTGAGATAGGAGAGGTCTGCTGAGCATGTGGGTCACCTCCCTGGCTGGGGATTGAACTCTTGCTGCAGTGGCTGCCCATAGTGTCACAGTGCAGAGACTTAACCCCTTGCACCACCAAGGATACCTTATTTATTTATTTATTTATTTATTTATTTATTTATTTATTTATTTATTTATTTATTGTGGTGAACATATTTCCACATAATGCAGTTGACTCAGATTTAAGTCAGGTGAACTTCTAGGTTCTTCACACAAACTGCAGGTAAACCAAGTTTACAAGTGTATGAATTCACTTGTATTTGATATTTTTTTTAGAAGTCCTCTGTTTTCCCTCATTCTTCTGGACTGATAGCATGATACATATAATATTTTATAATATATCATAATTGTAGTATCGATGTGTGTTTAGAGCAGTCAGACTGCCGGGAAGAACTTGTGTGAGCTCCAGCATGTGGGCTTCCTTCCCCCCAGGTGTTCCTTCCCCCAGGTGTTCCATAGACTGCCTGTGTTTGCAGCTGGTTAAAGTAGTGAGATGGGGTGACATGAATTTGTACCTACTATTTGAACATCTCATCTTAGAGGAAGAGGGTTGGAGCTATGTTACAGCTTTTTTTCTCTATCATAACTTGACAGACTATAAATCACTTTTCTTTGATAACTCATAATGAGCCTGTCTAAACTATCACACCATTCTTGTCCCTACTAGCTGTAAAATTTCTCAAAATAATGTCTTTCTCATAATCCTTTGCTCTTAATAATCAAAGTGGCAGACAATTAATAATTGGAAAAACTATTTACCTGGGAAATTATAGACCTTTCATGTCAGAAAATGAGATGTCTAGTGGTTTTAGACATAGGTAGAGCTGATTGTATTGAGAAAAATGGGCCAGAATTGAGATAAAGGGCACATCTTGTTGTTGAGGAAATCTCAGATATAGAGCTAACATGCTTAAAATAACCTCGAGTAGATATGAAATTATACTCATGTATTTGTAGCAATAAAAGTCTAAGAACTTGGTAAAATATATATTTCAACTGATCCATTCACCAAGAAATCACTTAGTGGAGAGCAATTTCTAACATTTAACATCAGTAATTAGTGTAATATCTGTTCAATAAACACATATGTATTCAATAAATAGAATAGTTAGGCTAAGGCTTGTGCTTTTAATAAATACCATAAAGTGATTAATGTTTATTATTATTCTCTTCCTCAAACTGCCTTCACATTTCTTAGATACATTTTATTTTACACACTAATCTTATAGCTCTTACTTCCTTAGGGTATTAAGATGAATAAAATTTTAGAAAAAATTTGAGAGCATTAAGAAAATTATTAGTATTGCTCAATACTTCACATTTTCAATTTAGCCTACAATATTGCTGTGATATTGCAAATAACAGGCCTCTTAAAATATACAAATAGACACATATAAATAAATTATGGGTGCTGTTTGAAACAATCCTACACACTGTGCTTTAAAACATGATTTTGTAAAACATGATATAACTCATATGGAATGCTTATAAATGATTAATTAGTGACATTTTCTAAATGTTCTATTAGCCTTAAGCACCAACTGGCAGAACCAATTCATAATTTTCCATTTAATAAATAATATATTTTAGAAGACATGTTAGTTTCTATAAATTTAAAAAATATTTTTATGCTATAAGAAGTATAAAGTTAAAAATTGTTCTAATTTGATTTCCTCTTATATGATTTTCCCCTCATTATATACATATAAATACTATGCTATTTTTGTCCTCTTAAGGATATTAGTTCAGAAGTAGCCCAAATTTGCTCCAATTTTTGTTAGTGTGATATTTAATTTTTGTCACATTTTTCCTTTTTGGATAACCTCCATGATAGGAATGGGGGAAGGATTTATCCCAAAGGTGTACATTTCATTAAAAACATATGCTATTTTGAAATCCTGATTACTGACAGACATTAGCCTTTTTTGGTTGACTAGGTTGTCATTCCATTGTTCTTCCCTGTTTCTAGACTTTCTCCCTCAATTCCCTCTTTTGCTTTCACACTGAATATAATCAAACTTGTTTAACCACTCTCCATGCCATACACACCCTGCCATTTGTGATTAACAGATTTTTTGGCCAAAAGACTGCATTCCATACTTTCATTGTTTGGTGAAATTAGAAATAATACTTGCATTTCTCAACTTTTATGAAATAGTATGTTTGGATACCTTTTAATGAAATTAATATTTTTTTTCTGAAAAAGAAAGCCCTCTGCTATGTTTTGTTTTTATTTAAATTATATTCAGAAGAATGAGACAATAAATTGAGAAATTCAGTGGCTTACTATAAGTTTAATTTCAATTTTAATAAAAAACATATTTAAAAGTATTCCTTTTGTTTTATAAAACCCTGAAGGCAGTTTACCTAAAATTTAGGGTTTATTTTTAACCACAAAAGAAAAATAATCAAACTTCCCAATAAGATGAGTATTAGGGGGGAAATGTGAATGAAACCAGCCATTGGAGAATGTCCAACTATTACAAAACATATTTTGAAAATAACAAGTGGGCCTTAGGATCGAATTCCATAAATAATCAAAAAGCCAGATGTCTTTGATCATCAAATAATCTGTGGAAATGTGCCAAGGTGTCCTAAACTTTCCTTGTGTTTTCTTTAAATAATCTATTTAGTATAAAAATGTGTTCCAAAATAATGTAAACTTTTTTTTGCCTAATTCAGTTTATTTTTTTAACTCTAATTATTCATATCCTAAATAAATGAAGAGTATTATTTCAAAATATTTTAACGACCCTGAATTCTTGCCCATAATCAACTCAAATCTGTAATGCTTTTTGCATGCCTACTATAATCAAATCATTTTGCTTATTTCCAAGGGATAGAAAAGTAAAAAATCATAATGTTCATTGTGAATTACTGGGAGCTGTTCTACCAAATTACTTATATGTAGTACATAGTTTTTTTAAATTGAGTATGAATAAATTGAATAGAATAAAGAAAAAAATGTCATAGTTGGCATTTCCCCTTGCCAAAGTAATTTTATGATCGAACTTAAAAGATAAAGCAATGGATCTTGGAATGTCATGAGTAAGTATCAATCAATTGTATTAAAGTTCTAAGTCAGAGTCCAAAGAAAATCGCAGCAGGCTCTCAGTAATGAAAACATTATTTTGGTACTTCTTTTGGATTAGATGAGTTTATTCCTATTATACTTATGACTTGCTTTTCTAGGAAATTTTCTTTTTCTAAAAAAGGCAAGTTTAACTTCAGCAATGTTTGCATTTAACAAATTTCATCATAGTTACATGTGCATATGTAAGAGGGTAGTGAATCTATGTGGAAGTACTTTTAATTGACACATCTTTGGTTCAGTAGTTAACAGTTCTCATATCACTGTTGCAACTGGCTCAAATTCCGTTGTTTGTGGAGGAGAACCTTCAGTGGTGGGTGTGGTGCAGTGACATATCCCTGCATAGTGTGTCCCTATCATGACTAATCATGTAAAATGTAAACCAGTGTTCAACAGAAATGAATGAATGAATGAGTAAATGAAACTATTCATTCCAGGTTAAAAAAATACCCTTTAACTTGTTGCCAATGAGTGTCATCCCCAGATTGAAACCCAGTTATATTTAACTATACAGTACTTACCTAGTTGTATCACAATTTCATGCTAGCTATAAACATCTTTAGATGCCAAAGAAATAAATGTCTTAGCATTCAATTTTTGAACTCATGTCTATTCTCATTGTGCTACACTCTCCATTAACCTGTCCTCCACACTACTATCAGTGCTGTGCCCTCCGAAGAGAGGGACTCCATATGAGTCTCCAATAACTCCTTTGCTTACAGAAACAATTCTTAACTCCCAGCCTCACTTCTTTCCTCTCTTCTGCAAAATTCTTTACATGAGGAGGTTCTGTGTATTTGTGGTAGTTTCTGAGATATTTTGCACCAGAATGTTTTCCTCCTCTTTCTACTGATCGAGTTCCCTTTTGTCTTGTAAGGTTCTAGCTCAGCTCCTAGCTCTTTCATATTTTCCCCTCACCCCACTGTTGCAATGCTTTCTTCTCTCATCTATGTTCCCATATTTATTTATGACACATTTCAGCTAGAGTCCAGTCAGAAACATACCAGTCACTTGAATGGATACTTGAAAGTATTGTTAACAAGGTATAACGGTAGCCTTTGTAGTCTGCAGGGAAAAGATGGGATATCAAAACTGAGCCACTTAAAGATTGAGGCCCTGGAAATCTGAAAAAGACCTGAGCAGGGGGCGCTGCCTCTGCCAAGTGTGGCTGGAGGGACTGGCTGCTGCCCAGGAAGCACTGGCAGGATAACACAGGAAGTGCCCACAAACAGAAGGCAGAATGGGAACAGCTGAGGGGGTGGACCAGCCCATCCCTTCTCCTTCCTTCTCCTGTCAGTGTCCCTGAACATCTGCATTGCAGGTAGAGGAGCCAGCAATTAGCAAAGCAGAAATGTGGTCTGCGGAGCTCAGCATTTCAAACAGAGCACAAAAAGGTGAATTTAGAGCTCATGGATAATGGCTTATTAACTGACAGGAGGATTAAGAAATATCTTCCTTCTGTTGGATTGTGAGTTCCTGAACATAGGAGATATATTTTATTTGCCCTCTCCAAATCTCTGAAACCTAACTCTTCATAATATACTTGATAGTAAAACCTAATTTTATTTGATGTAATTTTCATACAAGTTGCTACTGAGAGATGAACCCTAACAGGACCCTGACCCACACCTGCCTGGAAAGGTTAGTAAATAATACATATTAAATCTAACTTACTTACCCAACACTGGAAAATTCCTGAATTACATGATACATCTGAACCCAGAGTTTCAGTAGAGGGATTCGCTATTGCAAGGCCAGGCATACACAGTATCTTGTGTAAGTATTCAGTAAAGATTCAATGACATGAAACTGTATTGTTGACTAACATGTTGTTGTCATTTTATTTTGCAAGCTAATAATGTGGTCATTGATACTTATTTTTACACATGAAATTTTCTAATGAGGCTGTAAGTCCATGAGCTCTTTGCAGCTCCTAAGTACATGGAAACATCATGGCTTGTTAGAGCTTTGCAGATAGAAATGGAAGCTCTTTTGCTAGTGCCTTGAAGAAAATAAGATATTTTAAATTCTCTGGAGCTCTGACTCTGTAGAGGGTTGTGATGCAGGAATTAATGTTTACATTGTTAAATGGTAAAGTGATTTCAGTGGGATATGGGATATATATGTCACTTCAACTTATGACAGTCAAGACATTCCACTGAAATTGCGAATATGTAGAAATATGCATGATTTTGGGTTTCATGGTCTATAATCTTTTCATCCCCAAAATGGGAGTTAACACTCTACCCTTCTTCTGACAAAGCTCAGAGGATAATTTCCTACTAGCTTTATTTCTGTCAGTATTACATGTTGCTTTTGGTACATTTTTCTAAATCTAATGTACATTAGGCTTTCTGTGCTAAGGACAAAGACTTGCAAGTAAGAAGATAAGAATTTGGCAGGTAATTGTGAATAAATTCAAAATTTAGAAAATATTTAAGAGGATTATACACACATTCCTTTGAAAAGATTTAGGAGGACTCTGAGAATGTAATTCTTTTCTAATTTTTATGACATTCCTATTGAAATGGAATCATTCTTGATTTGTGCCAGTTAAAGAAGTCATAGAAATGGAATTTTTTTCCCTTTCAGGTGGTAGGCTGGTAGAGCATTACAATTTGATTTTGTTAGAATCTGTTAAATCTCAAACTGCCCTTAATAATGAGCAAAGGTTCTTTTTTCTTCTTCAGTCAACCAACATGTATTTTGTTTGTATGTTTGGTACATTATACCAGACAGAGTTTGTAAAAATGCAAGAAGTAGAAGTTCCTGACCTGAAAGTACTTAAGAACTGCTAGTATGGAGGAAGATGAAAATGAAGGAGAATTAAGTAATAACTATTAAGAAGGGTAGAGAAATGTAAGAGCCTCCACATTCATTGTCAGTGTCCGCTATCAACTACAAGGCCAGGTATTTTAGAAGCGCTCCATCTGGGCTGTGGTAAAGTCATAGCATAACCAATTGCTATTGCCTTTAAAACAAATGGCTTTGCAGAGAGCAATTTATTTTTCCTCTGTCATTTAGTCCAAAACACTGTTAATTTAGCTTACAAGATTCTATGTAGTACAGTGGGCCATCTTCTGCCCTAGTGCTTTGCTTTTAGCAATATCTGCACTAATTAGTCAGTAACTGCTCCTCAAAGAAAAATCCAAGGAAGTATGGGCCACTCCACTACTCCTGCTTTCTACCTGCAAGTGAAAAAAAAAAAAAATGCCTGTGGGCAAATCCCATCTTTCTTGTTCTCTCTTCTTTGTGTATTTAACTATTTCTAGATCTATTTCTAGTAGCTCCTTTTCAAGAAAGTATTTTTGTTATCTAACACTGAATTTAGGGAGTGGATTCTATCTTTCCTAAATCTCTGTTCTGAAAGCAGCCCACATAGGTTACTGTCACTGCACACCCACTACTATCACCAGTGCCTGTGATGTTTTAGTGAGGCTGCTGTGACACATTACCATAAACTGGATGGCAGAACAACAAATACTTAATTTCTCATTGTTTTGGAGGCTGGGCAGCCCCAGGTCAGTGTGCTGGCATATATGGGCTCTTGGTGTGTTCTTTTCCTTGGTTTACTGATACAGTCTTCTTACTGTATCTTCACATGGTGGAAGGAGAGCTCGTGAGCTCTCTGGCTTCTCCAAAGGTACTAATCATAGTCATGAGACTGGGAGGTCCTATTTCTCCCATTTTATGGACAAGAAAATTGAGAATTGAAACATTGAAGTCATTTTCTCTGTCTTCCAGCAAGAGGTTGAATTGAGATTTAAACAAGCTGCTTGCTGTGGAGCCCAGATTTTAAAATGATACTACAACAAGATATGGTATACATACATATTGTGGTATGTACACATAATGGAATACTACCCAGCAACCAGAAAAAGATAAACTCATGCCATTTGTAGCAAAGTAGATGGAGTTGGGAGGGATGTTGGTAGCAAAATAAGCTGGAAGGAGAAAGATAAATACCTTATGTCACTTACATGGGGATATAGAGAAACTAACCAAAGGGTCACATTACAAGGACTCCACATAGCTTCTTTTATTATTAGACTGAGAGCTTACTTGAAAGCAAGGATTCTATCTTTCTTTAGGAGTTGTTTAAGTGACTGTTTGAATAAGATAAGAGAAAATTACTTGAATGAGGAGAATGTTATAAATGTGTTTTTGTTCACATGGCCAAAGATAACTCATCCTCATAAGAAAATCTTTGAACCATTCCTTGACCTGCTGATGTAAGGTTTTGGTTTATTCGGATCTGGCAGTGGTCCTACCAGGCAACAGGTCATCACTTGAGTACTCTGAATAACAGGTTAATGCAAGCCAGTCAGTGCTGTTTTAGGTACTTGGAAGTGCATTTGAAGTGTCAGATATAGTCACTGCTCTGAAGGAGGCACATTTGTGTAGAAAGGAGGAATGAGAGGTAGAATTGAGAAACCATTCTACTGATAATCATTCATTATTGTTCTTTTTTTTTTTTTGTTTATACACATTTCACTTGTGGGCTTCCATGTTAATTCATTGAAGAAGTGATTCCTGGTGAACCATATGGGGATAACCCCATATGGGGTTATAAGTGCTCTTTCTTCTATCTGAGAATCTGAATCCACAATGATGATCTTGGGACCATTAATTTAACCTGAGTGTGATCATCTACAGAGTGCAGGGTGCTCCAGGAGGTACTCAGGGGTACAGGAATGAATAGGACACCACCTCCATCTCCAGAGAAGCGAGATTCCATCCAGCCTATGGGGAGATTCTTGAAGGTACTGGTCAAGGAAGCAGTACTTTTCTTTGCATTGTCTGACCCTTGCTTAAGACAGAAGTAATGATTTTAGTAATAATTTGTATGTATTTGCAAATGTTTGGAATTATGTCAAGCACTTCTGTGAATTTAAAAAATTTCACAGTAAAGCTATAAAAAAATTCACAGAGCTATTATTAAAGATGAGGAAACTGAGGTCTAGAGAGGTTAATAACTTGCTCACACTCACATACCTTGAAAGGGTGAAGCTGTTCTGTTTCTCTTTGACCCAGAGCCATGTTGGAAAGTAGAATTTTCAGGGTCATTATAATGTGCTCTAAAATCACCTGATCATTTCAAGGAACCGAGGAGAGACATGGAACTTTCTTCCCTTTTTATAGTTGAAGAAACTGAGCCAGAGGGGTTTTGCCTGGACCAAAGTCATGCTCCTGTTATCATCCTGTGGTACTGGATTGTAAACACAACAGTCCAGTCCTCTTTGTACAACTTCCCAGTACTCATTACACAAACAGGAACAACATGTTATACAGGAAAAAAACCAGAGATCTCAAGTTTGTTTTCCTTGTTTCTTTTCCTTGCCCTTACTGTGTAGTATGTGCATAAGTTTTTGACTCTGTATATAGTTACATACCTGCTTTGAGATGAACATTCATAAGTGCAGTGATTATTGTACTCAGATTGGAAGTGAGTCTGAATCTTATTGCACTGCAGCCTGTCACTCAGTATATTTCATAAATGCTAATGTAATAAAATGATGTCAGACAGCCAGAGTTCATCTGCTTTGTACCTCCTGTTGTTTTCCACAGTAGTGACATGCAAGTGTCTAAAAGTTCCTGGTAGTTTTGTGTGGTGGTCTTTGAAGGCATATTTTATACATCTCCTGCTGGGGGACTTTTCCTGTTCACTGTAGGTACTAAAGGCAAGTCAGAGTTATCGGTTTTAGAGGATTTGGCAGGAAACCCGCCTGTGCCTGTTTCCTGCAAGTAATGCTGCTTTCAGCAGGCAGCCATAGCAGCAATTTACCATTTCATGTGCACTTGTTTTTCTTTTCTTTTTAGCCCTCAGGCTATTGCCCAGGGAGTGTATAAAAGATTTTATTTTCTCTCTGTATATTTTCCTTTCCTATAAATTAGGTGAAGTTTGTAACCTGTGCTGGGAACATGTCCCTGGCTGACTCACACCTGTATTCCTGCCTCCTCCTTTCTCAGACTGCCTTTATCGCACTGCCCAACAGCCAGGAGGATGTGCCGCATCCAGGTCTTTCTGAGCAGCTTCTCAGCAATAGGATGTCAGTCTGTTTTGTTTGTGGGGTGTCATGGCACTATCCAGTTCAATTCTAGGAACAGGAATCTTTAAGCAAAATGACATGGTTATTATCATTATTTTATGATGTTTACTGTCTAACATTTCATAAAAAGATAGAAAATAAGTGTCATTGGATTACTCATATCAACTTGTATGGGTTTGAAAATATTTAAAATTAAAATTGATGAGGGCCCTCCCTGGTGGCTAAGTGGATTGAAGCACAGCACTGGAAGCTAAAGCCACTTAAGCATGAGTTCGATCCCCGCCTGTCCCAGAGATGACCCACAAGGTGCGGCAGACCTTTCCTGACCCATCCACTGCTCCCCTCAGCAGTGTACTTCATCAGTCAGCCTGTTCTGCTCCCCACTCTGTTTCTGGTGAATCCTCTCACCGCCCCTGCACCTATGGCCTATACCCCAGTTCTGTATGCACAAATAAATAAATAATTTAAAAAAATTAAAATTGATGAAAGCAAAATGTGGTAGTCAAAATTACTAATATTAGGACATTCCTATTATCAGAAATGTCTTATACACAGCAAATATTTACTAACTCTAATGGAGTGGATGAATGAATAAGTGAAGATTTACTTTAAAGCCACATCTGGGTTCAGATACCTGCTTTGCTACCTACACAAACTCTTATGGTCTCTGTAGGCCTCAGTTTACTCATCTTGATGCTATAATATTTTAATTATGACACAGGTCACTTTTGAGGATGCAATAAGATGGTATATATAACGCAATGAAGTGGTATTGGTCTGACTTCCTTAAAGCACTCAATAGATATTTCCATCACCACCCCCATAATTTTATTTCCTTTAGGAATATCTCAGTGAAAATTATCGTAACAAAGACACTAGGAAGTTCTCCAGGAACACCTTTGGCATTTGTACCATTATTGCTACCTTCTCAGAATATTGTCCACAAAATAAAATTTGGGAAAGGTGACTGTGAAGCCAAGTTACAGTTATAATTCTTCTTGTTATTTATTTGAAGACATTTCAAGTGTCCATAGAAGTTGTAATGAATTTGCTGTGCATTGACTCTTGCTCTCTATCAGTGGGAGCCAGGGCCCTGCTCTCTTAAGCGAAGACTTTGCTTGCTGCAAAACTCTGGGCATCCGTCTCCAGCAACCTCATGAACATGAGCCTGGCATTCTGGAACACACTTTCCCAGTGTGGCTGTTGGTCTGTCTGTGCCTGTGAATGTTGCGTGGTTTAATGCTGCATTGGCCTGGACATGTGACTCACCTCCGTAGTCCTCAAAGGCACTGGCCAGGGCACAGGGGCAGGATGCAGCTATTCTCCAAGGTGCATGAGACTATGGCCTCAAATGAATCTCAAGCAGTAATGACTGGAAATGCTGGTTGAACCATGTGTGATCATAATCACTTTGTGGGTAAGACATGTGAGGCCTTGGGGTAGGGGGAGAGGAGAGTGTTTTAAGCTCTGCTCTTTCATTTTTGTACTGGAAAACATTCATTTGTATGAAATAAAGGGATACAAAAAGAGAAAAAATGGTAAAGACCTGAGGAATTATCTCAAATACATCATAACATTTTGGCGTTAAACCTTTTTTTTTTCCCTGTTAGATTTTGCTTTGACCTTTAAATGGCTTAAAAATCAAGGATGAAAGCGCATCTCTTCTTCTGTGTAGTTTCTTGAAGGAGTTGGAAAGGAAATCAGTTCCCAGATGGAGGTGGCAGTGCTGTGGATATGCTTTGTCTCTGCCTAACTGGAAGATGTTAAGCATGTATAGTTCCTGAATTAGCAGTGCTGATTTTTCTACCCACCACTTTGGATATGATTTTTAATTCTTCCCACTATACCCAAGGCATTTTCCAAAGTTTTCACTTAATGTTTTATTATTATTATTATTATTATAAAATGTCTTTTCTTTGAGCTCTTGTAGTCTTTGAGAGCAGTCGTTGTGGGTATTTATCTGTACAGTGTACTGTAAGGGAGGTAGGAAATGATGTGAAAGGAAGATTCCCCAAAGCCATTGAAAAATGTCCATATTTTGTGCCCTTCCTGGTGGCACAGGGGGTTAAAGAGCAGCACCATGAAGCTGTCCACAGCCATGCAACACAGGTTCTATCTCCAGCCAGGGAGGTGACCCATGTGGCACAGCGCTCCTGTTTATCCCACTGCTCCCCTCAGCAGTGCATTTCTGTCAGTCTGCCTGTTCTGTTCCCCACTCTGTTTCTGGTCAGTTCCTTACCCTCCCCCCCCCACCAACCTCTGGCTTGTACCTCAGTTCTTGTATGTATAAATAAATACACCTTTAAACGAAGAAAGAAAAATGCCTATATTTCACTGAGCATGATCCCTTCTCGTTTCATCCTGCATAAGTCAGCAGGAAAAAGAAAATATCAAATGGTTTCACTTATAGGAGGAATATAGGGGAACCAAATAAGACATAGGGAAAAGCAATAGCAAAACAAAAACAAAGACAATTATAAACCAGACATCCTGCAGGGGAGGGGAAGGAAGAGGAATTGGAAGGGGGGAGGAGCAGTGTGGTGATGGTGCTAGGAGAATTGGGGGAGGAAATGCTATGGGGTCTACACCTGAAGAGGGGGAAATAAATATTGTTTTAAAGTGAATGATGGTGTAAATATATATATAGATACACACACATATATATAAATAAATATAAATTAAAAATATCCATATCCTGATTTTTAT
The DNA here is from genome assembly GCF_000260355.1 of Condylura cristata. Taxonomy (NCBI): domain Eukaryota; kingdom Metazoa; phylum Chordata; class Mammalia; order Eulipotyphla; family Talpidae; genus Condylura; species Condylura cristata. Next base: position 48,370,949 of record NW_004567106.1, on the reverse strand, counting down.
ACTTGCTTACCAGTTTGCATATCCCATGGCTTTTATCTTTTTATCTCTGTCCATATTTAGCTTAAAGTAATTGTGATGTTATTAACAATGTTTTTGTTAACCATCTGTTAAATCAAACAGACACTCTTCTTTGAGTAGACTGGTTTGGTTAGTCAGGACTGTATATTTAGAATTCTCTTTGATTTTATTATATCATGGGTTGGTAAAATAATTGTCTATCACTTCTGCTGTTAAATTAAAATGAAAGAAAATATCACATCACATCTTCATTTGGCAGGTGAAAACAAGTAACTTCCTAGGTTCTACCATGATAATCTTACATTCACTGAGTTGAAAATATTCTGAAATGGTGCAGTATTTTTCAAATGTGAAATGGTTCCATGTTTTAGTGATTTCATTTGCCTCTGAATCTCCAGAATGGTTGAAATATGTTTGTCCTATTGAATTTTTGAAAATTAGGTAAGACTAGACTAGGAAACTGGTGATTTTTTAGAGTAGAGCTTTCTAATCTCTCACGCATACCAACTTTTCCTCCAGAGTTTTGACCTGTGACTTAGCAGCACCCTTCCTTGCCTCCCTTTTTCTGAGCTGTGGCTCTCTGCCTGCATGTCCTGATAGCCCACACCATGTAATCCTTCCAGATGTCGGGAAAGTGGAACCTGGCTTTGACCTTTGTCAGTGCATGCTGACCTTATACCCTCAGTACCCTCACTCAGATTCCCTCCCCCCTTTTCTCCATCCGACTTCATTGTCTTCTTCATTATCTTCCCATGTGCCCTGTAAGACAGCAAACAAACCTGTAATCAGGGATCTCGTCTGGCTGAAGCTCTGAGAATTGGTTACATGAGGCTTTGCCCAGGGGACTTGATACTTAATGTGTTCATCATTGGGTTAATGAAACAGGGAGCAGGTGACAAATTTAGTTTATGGAAGTTCCCTTCAGGATAGTAAAGCATTTGACAGGGGTCAAAAGACATACCAAAAATTCTAATAATCGAACAAAGGTGGCTTAGTTGAAAGGTCACAAATGTAATTTAATGTGAATTACATGAAGATAATTCATATTAAGAAAATAATTTAGGCATATTACATTATGTCATCACATATTGTTTTTGGAACCTTCTCAGAGTGGAAGACGCAATGCTTGCAATTTCTTTTAACAAAGGTTTTATTGATACTTATATATTATATACAAAGTGAATCTTTATATATATTATATATAACATACACATACATGTATATAATATTTATATAAAGAATTATTAATACTAACTATGATATAAACTTATATTTGCAAACAAGGTGGGTATGATAAAGTGCTATCCCTGCTGCTTCTCTCTCTCCAAGTATCTAACCAAACATTTGTACTCTGTATAATTCATATAATGTCTTCTGTATTAGTAAAAACTCCATTGCTAAAAAATGTACTCTCAATAAATGTATTTTTATTGACATGTTATGTACATCTACTACATACTTACTTACAGAAATACTTTCTCAGAATGGAAAATAGCCTTTATCACTTAGTTTTTATTAATACTAAAATCCTTTTAATATAATTTAATCATGTAATTTTAGCTAGAGCAATGTGATTAAATATGCTTGATTATTTTTAAACTCAGCTTTTATCTTTGTTACATAAACATTTAAAAAGTAGTTTCAAATTATCTTTCACATCACTATTTTTATAATTTATGTACTGTAAACTGTCCCCATTTTAAAATATGTGCTTTGATGAGTTGGACTAAACTTTTTATGTTGACACTGGGTTTTACAGCTGACATCTAATATGCCATATACAGTTTGGACACAAATCATTATGAATAATAATGGGTGTAAAATTTATATTTCAAATCTTTTTGTTGATTTCTTTCAGCCTTATGGTGTATGGTTTGTTTTTACTCTCTTGTTTTAAGAAATCTTATTAATGTTTGTTTTTATCTATAACAATGCTGATTGAAGTAAATCAGAACCGTCAGTTTTACCATTTTTTATTGGCTTGTGCTTATATTATTAGTGCGATCCTAATCCATGTTTTTCTTACAGGAATCTCTTAAAGCCTTTTGTCCATTTGGCAAATGAACTCAGTTAAACCGATATAATCTTGTTTGTAAATCCACTTAGCCAGACACAGGTGCACTGCAGTCTCTCACAATAAGCTGAAAGTGGAGAACTGCATGAGCCCTTCCCTAGGGTGGGGTTCCCCCTCTTCTCTCTGGATGCCTTACTGATCCAGTATCATGTGATTTAGAGGTTGTACCAAAGAGCCTTTGTGCAATAGACATTAAGAGAGCTGAATTTATTTTTAAGGTAAAAGTGTTTATAACATAGACACACTTATACATACATTCTAATATGTTCCCCCCATATTTCATTGGTTCATCTTGTGGACCTAGCTCTATCCCTAGTTGTCAATTTGTTGTTTTAAACAAAGTCACATCACCCCCCCCCCCAATAATTTCTTACAGAGAGGCCAATTATGGAAAAGTAAGCAAGGGGCTTTCTTGAAGTGCAGTTCAAGAGCTAAAATCACATCTGATCTCGCTTGCCTGTTACTTTTCTACCTGCCACCCTCCTTTTCCCTGCCTCTACCCTCCAGCCCCTCAGCCCAAGCTGGCAGAGCACAGTTTGATTGCAGATAGGAAGACAAAGTTTTCTCTGATCTTTGCCTCAGGTCTCATGGTGCTTCTCCTTTGCTGTGTCTCTTCTTTATCTGCGGGTCTGAGGTCCTTGATCACATGTCCCTCTTTTCTTTAGTAAGAGCTCACAGCCAGTATACCCTTTGTACCAAACAGGACACTCTAAGTTGCTGCTTCTATTGAGTATGGAATTGTATGGGATGCATCTGGGGTACCAGGCCTACTTCAGGCTTTTTCTTATTTCAGTACATTAATTTTTCTTTTGCTACATATTTCTTTTAATTCATGTTTTCTTTTTAAATTAAAAAACTAAAATTTATTTCAATTATTTAACTTTGTCGCAATTTGATATCTCATTTGGAGAAGGTACAGGACTTTGAAGGTGTAGTCTGTTTTGTTGTTCAAAAATTAACCTTAAGATGTGTGGAAGAACAATTCCAAATATGTGTAAAATGAGTGAATTCAAAATGTAGTGAATGACTCAAGCTAAATTGAAAGTATTTGAGAACAGAGGTTGGTAAGTCCCATGCTGTGTGACAAATTTTTTTACTAACAAGCACTGGAAAATATAAAGTTGTGCTTCACTATTGTGTAGAAGTTTTTGGTCACTAGGTTCCCAGTTCTGAGCCAAGTTTAGAAAAGAGGAAGGTCTGCTTCTAAGTTGAAAGTCAGCTAAAATAGTCATGATTTCTGTGTTGGTTTAGGCAACATGGTCAGGGTTTAATACTGAAATTATTTGGAGAACTGAGGTCCTTGTCTCTGAAAGTTAGGACCAGTTCTAGTAAGGACATGGAGACTCACCAAGGTGTGTAATGCTGGAGTGTAGCATTTGGCTACTGTAAAGCATTGTTTAATAACTTACAGTCAAGGAATATGAGGTTTTGCAGCCCCAAACTGATGCTGAGCAAGTTACTGTCCTGTGACCCTGTTTAGAAGTGGAAGTATTCTTTTTTTTGAACCTCACTGAATGTATTATCTTATCAATACATAATTTGTCCCCTATTTACCTCAGAGGAGCACTCCCTAGCAAGTGCCTTGAGATGTTACAGAGAAGGAGCTAGAGAAGTCAGTGGGTGACATTCTGATCACTTGTCTGCCTCTGCAGCAACCATTGCCCTCACTTTCATGACCAACTTCATCTTCGTTTGGAGATTTTCACTTCTCTACTCCTTACCAGGTGACTGATCAGTTTCCAGAGCAAATGGTGTGCTGGTGGTGATATTATTGACGATACCTTTCCCTTGGACGTCTCTTCCATAGGCTCGGACAGACACAACTGACCTTACAAGGTCTAGTGAGTCCACTTCCACCATTGAGTGGGTAAGCACGCAAAATTGTAAACAAACTATTAAAATATATCCTCACTTTTATAGCATAAATTGAATATTGTTGAATGCTTGAAAAGAGTTCTTTCTCTATTATTATAATATTTGTAGCCCTTTATAATTACACTGATGGTGCCTTGCTGTAGTAGTTCTTTCCTCCATGAGCGGGGGACCCAGTAAATTTATGATATTTTTGAGAAAGAGAAATTGTTGTATGAAGGAAATGAGTGGGATGATTTTTTTTTAATATAAAAGTACTTTTGAAGATATGCCCATGTACCCAACTGTAAAAATAAGATGAGCGAGGGTATTTTTGCCTTGTTTTTAATTTTGTGTTATGGTCTATAGCAAGTGAAGTCTGACTGTGACACCTTGGTTGTCCTTCCCATGAATTTCAAACTGTTGAACCTGATCTGAGGAGTAGGATATAAATAGCACGCTGGGGTCTTGCATCTGGCCAAATATTGTACTATAATTAGTAAGGTTTATGGCCTGCCATTGCCTCTCCAGAATAATTCATGTTCAGTAGAAATTAGTGCTTTTATTAGCTCCGGATTTTGAATGGTTAAGAGAATGAGTATTACTATATATACGTCCTTTGACACAACAGTAATTGAAGTTAATGAGCACTGAACAGGAACGGTTCGCATTTAAAAGATTTTTCAGAACTCACATAAGTTTGTTAATTTAGAAAGCAGAATAAGAAGTTGGAATCATAGGGTGTCTCTGATCATTGATTCAACTTTCATTGGCTCTTACTTGTAAAAATGTAAAATGAGAATTTTGAGAGGAAGAAAGAGAGCTTAATAACAATGTTGGAAAGGAGTGTGAAATCAAAGGAGAGGAAGGGTTGGGTGGGGATGGGCCCTGCTGCTTCTATGAGGAAGCAGCAACCATTGTGGCTCGTGACCGACTGGGAAACAGCAGAGTTTTCTGTGTAATTGTTCAGGACGGTGTCTAGACCATTGCGACTGGAATGAAGATACAGATTGCAAATTGGTATGTTCAAAACAGGGTTAGCCCAACATAAACCTGACCCATCCATCACTGTAACAACAGAACTTTATGATGGATTTCAAATAAATCCAGCAGAGAAATCTATAATACATTATATTATATACCAAAAGGGTAGGTGGAATAAAAAGTCCAGAATTCTACTGAAGGCAGCATTCCTTGTGTTAAGGGATCTTCGTTTAAGAGTAGCAGTGTGATTTGAATGTTAAAAGATAGCGTAGACATATATGAAAATTTATATTTATTAAATATAGAACTATCTACAGCTACATATAAAATTATAGATCTATGAATCTATGAATATAATTTAATTAAAACCATTGATAAGATTTTAATTAAAATCCAGTCTTCTGGGAAATAAATTAGAATTGTTTGTTTAAAAATAGTATTTTGTTCCTTTTAAAAAATGCCTGAATATTTTTCATAGCAATGCCAAGTAATTTCATATAATAATAGGGTATCATCTGAGCAGCTTCAGATGTTCTTTCCTTCATGCACTCAGGTTTTTATTGAAAAAATATTTGCAGCCAACTGCAAATTAAATTTTATTAATAGAAAAATGTCATTCTTTTCTCTGATCTTTTTCTGACCTGTTAATGGCTTCTGTAAAAAAAAAAATGATTGCAATCACTTTTAGATATCTTATTTCAGAAATTCACATCAAAAGGTGTTGAGCCTCCATATTTTCCTAATTCTTTCTTTACTCTTTCTGACTTTTATTTTCACCGAAATGGGTCATTTTAAAAGAATCTGTATTTGAGGGACATTGATAATTCTTCATATAAAAAGTTTTGTGTATACATGGAAACTTTAAGGCTTTTTATAATCTGTTGACATAAGTTTGCTCTGTACCATACCAATAAACCTCCTGTGACCCACCTCATCTCTGAGCACTTCCTACCCTCAAATCCTTGAGGTATTCCCAACACATAAATGAAGCCCTTCATTAAAACCCCCACCCAAACTGGTCTGGCTGTTTCATTGCCCTTCCTTCTTAAACCTTAAAGTACCTTAGAACCTTAGAATTGTGCACCTGGTGGTTAATATTGCTGGGCCACAGGGCATTCCATAATTCATTAATTCACGCATCTAATGCTATATTCAGAAATTAATTTTAAAATATAAATTCATTTAAAAAAAAAGCCCATGATGTTCTAGCTTCAGAGTCTAGATTTTTAGTTGTACTTGTGATCTCAGTTTGTCTTAACAACACGGAATCTTCTGTAGATTTTTAAGTAGAATGAATCAGAAACAAAACTGTTTTTCCGGATGGTGAAAGAGGAAGTAAGTGTTGGAGATCAGAGCTTTCCATTTTTTTCTTTTTCATCTCCTCAGTTTCAACATATAGCACTTGTTTAAAAAATAGGATCATCAGGACTGCTTTTATAAGAAACTTAGATCAATAACTGTCTGTAGTTTTTCCACAAAAACAATGTGAAGACCATCTGGAATTCACTACTCAAAAAGTACTTCTTTCTGAACCAGTGTAATGGTACAGAGTTTATGGGGATTAGACAGAATATTAAAAAAGTGTTAGAACTGGGCCCTCCCTGGTGGCGCAGCGGGTTAAAGCACTGCACTGAGAAGCTAAAGCCACTTCCGCATGAGTTCGATTCCTGCCTGCCCTGGAGGTGACCACATGGTGTGGCAGACCTCTCCTGACTCACCCGCTGCTCCCCTCAGCAGTGTGCTTCATCGATCTGCCTGTTCTGCTCCCCACTCTCTCTGGTGAATCCTCTCACCCTCCACATCTCTGGCCTGTACCCCAGTTCTGTACAAATAAATAAATAAATATTTTAAAAAAATAAAAAAAAAATAAAAAAAAAAAAGTGTTAGGACTAGTAAACACCAAGTTCAGGATTGTTTTGATTTGTGCTCAGTTTATGTAAAGGAAATTAACCTAGTGAACTTAGCACTGGATGATTGCAGAGCTACCTTAGGGTCCAGCGAATTTCCCTTTTATCTCATTTGGAGGTCTCCCTTGAAATCTAAACAAAAATAACACACCCAAAGATGATTAATATTTTAAAGTCTTATAAGAGCAACTTTATTATCTTTTATATTGTCTTGTATAGATTTTAAGTTATAATGGACAAGGATTGCTTTTTCCCCACCAGTCACATTAAGACTTACAGACTCTAGTATTAACAATACATCTAACAAAGAAATAAGCTCAAACGAGATGTAAGTTTTCAGCTGACAGGTTTTTCTGTTTACTGAAAGTATAGTTATTCAAGGGACAGGGTGTTGAATAGTGATTTCCCTAAGTGGTAGTTCCATATGCCATAAATGTAAACTCATAAATGGTAGCTAAGGGGAACATTCTTCTACTACATAGAAAAAGCACTGCTATTTTCTTCACATTAGGAGGCATGAATTTGAACTTACTATTTTGATTTTGGGGAAACGGCGTCCCTCATCTTTTAAATATCGTTTACTGTGGTGGTTGGTGCCTTTGATATTGTTAGGGCTGTTTTTATTCAACAGTGCTCTCTTAAACAAAATGGCATGCTTTCTGCAGCCTATTAGATTTAGAGACATGACATTTGAATCTACTAGTCCTCATCCATTTTAGAAAGCCATTAGTACATTTCAAGGGGGAAAATGCCCTCCTTTGGCAAATGTTACTGAGCAATTGCTATCTTAGCATCAGGGAAATGCTAAGTTTTGGATGAGTAGTGATACAAAGGCTTGTTCTTCATCCTCAGTCTAGGAACATTTAGTGGCAAATGACCACTATACAACATTGTGGTATTATTTGCTGGTTTGTTTATTTAATGAGCATTTCTTGAGCATCTGCTTTGTTCCAGGTACTATTCCAATCTCTGGATTTATAGTAATAAAAAGTTGCGTAGTCTCTTGGAGATAACATTTTAAGGAGAGGATGGTGGATTGGTGGCTATAGCAAGGAAAATTAGAATAAAGGTATAATACTTGACAGTGGGAGGGTGTATTTTTCTCCAGTAGTTAGGACAGCCTGTGTTGGAAGGTGACATTTAAGCATAAACCTTACAAAATAATAGGGCAAAATCGTGCAGCTGTCCAAGGATAAGAGTGTTCCAGATAGAGTTAGGAAGAAAAACTAGAAAAGGAAGATGTGCTTGACTGTGATTGCAGCACTACAAAGAGGCTGCTGAGGCCAATGGATTGAGCAAAAGGAGAGTTGCAGGAAGTGAGTTGAGCAAGGCTGGACTGGAAGGAGATGGAGTGGGGTGAGGCACCTTATCACCTGGCTATTCCACCTTGGAACGAGGTTGGCTTCCGTGTGGGTGAGACAGGAAGCCTGTTGGAAGGTTTTGAATAGAGAAGTGACTTTTGGGTCTTTGTTGTTAGAAGGATTCCACTGGCTTCTGTTCCTTGATGTGAGAGAAGAAATGTTGAGAGTTGTCTGGGACAGTTAGAAACAACTGAAATGATTCAGATGAGAGATTGTAGAAAAGTTAGATGGGCTGTGGGTAGTTGGGTTGCAAGTCATTAATTCAGGATATATTGTGAGGAACCCATTCTTGGGTTTGCTGAAGAACTGGATGAAAATGAAAAAAGAAAGGAATCAAGGAAGACTCCAGTGCTCTTGGCATCGACAATTATTTGAAGAGAGCTCTGTTTAGAAGGGCATTTAAGACATGTGGAATCAGGAAATATGAGGTGGTAGCTGGTAAGAATTAATTTGATTTTGAACCTAGTGTGTTTGAATTACATACTAGAAACATGTGGTTGTATCATGTAGATACTTGGATTTAGCAATAGAGTGAGAAGAGAAACAGGCTAGAGATAAAAAATTTCTTATGGTATATTGTAATGAAAATGGAAAACAATTCACGCACTTCAGTGTACATGAGATAAAAATATTATTTAAAGTTATCTTGTACAGACCAACTTTATGCAAATGAAAAATCTGAAGAATGGGGAAAAGGGATGAGGTGCCCAAGGACATAGACATCCCTTGAATCATCATCAAATTTTATATCCATCCCAGCACATAGTCTTCATGAAAGAGGAAGAGCCCTAGTAACTTTACAGGCAAGAGTGTAAGCTGTGATATGTTGGGCAATTTTTTAGAGGCCAACTCTGAAGCAAACTTCTTAGATTCTAATCTTGGTTTACCTACTCCCCTGTAGTGTGACCTTGGATAAGTAACGTAGCTTCTCTTTGCTTCAATTTTCTTATATGTAAGTAGGGTTGATGATAGTACTTACCTCATAAAGTAATTGGGAAGATTAGTTGACAGGAAATATGTAAAACACCTCGAATAATATCTGTTAGTTAAGTAGTGCTATACTAGTGAAGTTGCCACTGTAATAACAATCATATAATGTAGTAACAATAATATGACAAACATGAATAATAAATATTATTATCTTAGTTAATTGGAGGAGTTCCAGTCCTTTTATTTTTTTTAAAAGATTATTTATGCATACAGAACTGGGGTACAGGCCAGAGGTGCAGGGATGGTGAGAGGGTTCACCAGAGACAGAACAAGCAGATCGATGAAGTAAACTGCTGAGGGGAGCATTGGGCTGGTCAGGAGAGGTCTGCCGCGTCACGTGGATCACCTTCAGGGCAAAGGATCAAACTCTTGCTGAAGTGGCTTTAGCTTCTTAGTGCTGTGCTTTAACCCACTACACCACCAGGGAGGGCCCCAGTTTTTCTTTTTTTAACATGATTGTCTAAGTGCAAAATAATGCAAGCTGGTAAACATTATCTGAGTTACTTACTCCAGAATGGAAGCTGAGAACTTTTATTACAACCTGTGGCAGGTCCAGGATTATTTTGCCAGCTGGGTATATTAGATACTATGGGTAAGTCATATTGAAGTCAGGTATTCTTGCATCTTTCCTACCTAGGATTGCCTGTCCTCTTATCAGACACTAAAGTTGATTGGTAACAAACACTGTTCTTTTGCCTTATTTTGTTATTTAAATTCACCATTGAATGGTCACTTGTGATTGACTGTATTCTGTGAAAATATCTTATTTGTGTTTTCATTAAACACTGAGGATTCTGTGATACCTCACTTTCTTCACTACTGGCTTTTTTAGATGCCTTTTTAATAGACATCTCAGTCTTTAACTTTTTAGTCAATTTATTGATTATCCACAATGTTTCATTTTATGTTATCAATGCATTATTATGTTCAGGTTAAAGAAGTAGGTTCCTGTTTTCAGACCCTTTCCCTTCATTGGTAATAGTTGAGCTGTTGTTTTCTTAAGGTGGAAGAATTCAACATGATTTATTAGTGAAATAGTAGATTGGTAAAAAAAAAATTTAGAGGAAACAGTGAAATTATTGATTACATTCTTTATGATTGTAGGGAGATTTATTGACAGTTTTGGTCAACACCTATAAAAGTCTCTGTTTCATTAGGTAGGTGATAATGTCTGCTTAGTCCTCTCTTTCATCTTACGTTCTAAGTGTCAAATAAGGTGAGTTTATAGAGTTGTTATTGTCCAGAGATGATTAGTCACTCATATAGCAAGTGACTGAACAACAAAGATATAATTTTGTATCAATTTTATATCGTCAACTAAATACCTTTTTCTTGATGTATTCTAATTTTTGTCATGTGGTCTTCATGGAATTTTTTTTCTGCACATACTCACATACTGGTCTTACTAGTTTTATTATCTTTGCTGTCTTAGATATCAGTCTCATCCAATAGTGTTGGTAAATTCTTGATCCTTTCTCATTGCCTGTCATCCAATATTCTCTTTCACATTTTTTTATGTGATTTTTCTGTCCTAAGGCAAACAAGCCTTGAACTTATAGCACAGTTCCTTCATCTCCTGGTGATTTATTACTCTGAGCTATAGTTCTGTCTGCTCCAGCAGTGTAGTGAGTGGTCACTAAAATGGTAGAGGAAACATCCTGTGAGGTTATTACCCTTTATCACTTGTGACTTATTTTCCTTTTATTTTAGGATTAGAGTGTTTCACCTATGAGTCTACATTTTATCATTCTTAATCCAGTGAGATACAACTGGGCTCTCCAGAATTAAACTATGGCATGCAAGAAAAGGGGCAGCCTAGGGCCCAAGAAAATACCTCCTCTTTGCTATTGAACCATAAAGCTTTAGGGCAGAGATAAATCATGGAAGTCATGTAGGTCAGGTCCTTTATTTTACTTATGAGGAAAAGAAAATTCATAAAATGGGAAGTATCAAAATGAGAGATAATAGCAATGTAAGAGGCATAACTAAAATGTCCCTTTGGCCCTGTGTCACCCCTGTGGGAAATGAAACAAGCCACCAAATGATAGAGTAGAAAAAGAACCGAGTTGGCAATTTGAAGATGTGGTTTTTATACCTAAGTCTATTGTTATGTAATAGTTGTTTGATTTTGAATGATTAATTTTGATAATTCTGAAATTGTTCCTTATACATTAGAATGGTGGGTTTGACCCTACTGTCATGCAAAATTTGCATGTCTGTGCACACGTATTAAGTTATACCATTTATGGATACTTAAAAATCACTCTAAGTTGTGATTTGATGAAAAATATTTACTAATATACTGTGACCCCACTTCTTCCCCATTTCCTTGAAATCAGAGGAAATACTTTTTTAAATGCCTCTAATTGTATATTCTTATCTACTCTGACAACTATATCTCAGGGTCTTACCTTTCCTAAAAGAATTACAGTAATTGATATTATTTGACCTTCCTGTCACAATAGATGGGTACTTGAGACCCTGGAAAGATTTTTATTATTGGTGTTTTTCTGGTAAAGCTAAGGAAAATAGTTCATAAATGGTCTCAACTGTGGTTTCAACTTGGGGCTATAATCTAGCCTGATCGTTGTCTTTTTTAGTATTATTTAACAATAATACTTACTATTATGTTTTTTAAAAAGTAATACTAATTCTTATCCACCACTTAAAGTTACTTTAGACATTGTATATGCTGTCTTTTAAAATCCCTTTTTATGGAATCTAATATATACAAATGTACATACTTAATACATGTATTTATATACATTTTTTAAAGGAGTAGAAGCTCATATAATGTGAAGTGCAATGAAAGGTGCCCTTTCAATGAATAATACTTTTTATCAATTTTTCATGTGGTTAAATTTTCTTCTATATCATTCTTAATGTTAGCATCCCTCAGTATGAAGCAGCGTGATTTATTTAATTACCCCCTAACCCTGCCCCCCTCCCCTAACTGGACATTTTAAACAATAAAGCGGAATCTACATATGGCAGTTTCCCATTTGTGTCACTTAAATATGAAGTTCTTCCTATTTGGAATTCTAATCAGCTAGAAGGTGAGGTTTGATAGTACAGAAGCTGGAAATTTAATCTCTATTGCTTGAGAATCCTGTTGGAGGAGTTCCATTTAATCACTTATTGTTATTTCATATTGATTTTGCTAAAATAAATTTTCTCTGTAAAACATTTTGACCTCAGTTTAAGTTGAGTCAACATACATATCTGGAGAGCCTTTATTTTCCCTGGAAGTGGACTTGATATATGATTGTTTAAGGTTATATCTAAGTCACTTATGTTTTACTAATGAAAACAGCAGTATAAATCAGGTAATTACTGGAGAATATACCTGATATATAGTGGGGCTGAAAACTCAAATACTATTTGGCACCAGGCTTTAGTGGAAAGGACTACTGTAAATGATAGGGGTAATTAGAGGTTGTCTTCTTTAATTAAAGGGGTCACCATTATTTAATTTAAGTAATATGGGAAGTAAGGACATAGAATAACTGGATTTTCTGGTTTTTCAAAAGAAGCTAGACAATAAATTTATTTATGAAAACTCCTAATTCTTAAATGTTATCAGCAATTATAAATGCTTTAAAACACCAGGCAGGCGAAACAGGAGATATCTATGGAGCTAATCTGGAGCACAGATCTAGATAGAGGTATCCTTGGCCTGGGGAGGGGGGGTGAGGGGGGGTGGCAGTGTCTTCAGCAATTTGGGAATCACTGTAATTATCTCGAGCCTATTCTCTGTGCCATTAATTAGATTTTGATCTCTTCTGTCTCTTGCCATTTTAATTCATTAACTACATACAACTGTTTTGTTTTCTATGCATTTCTTCATTTCTACAGCCCTCCTAACATTTTGGCCTTTTCTTTAATCATCTAGCTGTTATGTTCTTGTTTTATAGAGTTGATAGTTTTATGAAATTTTTTTTTTAAAGATTTATTTATTTGTGCATACAGAATTGGGGTACAGGCCAGAGGCTCAGGGGCGGTGAGAGGCCTCACCAGAGACAGAGTGGGGAACAGAACAGGCAGATCGACGAAGTACACTGCTGAGGGGAGCAGCGGGCGGGTCAGGAGAGGTCTGCCACGCCATGTGGTCTCCTCCGGGGCAGGCGGGAATCGAACTCATGCGGAAGCGGCTTCAGATTCTCAGTGCTGTGCTTTAACCCGCTGCGCCACCAGGGAGGGCCCAGTTTTATGAAATTTTTAATAGGCTGTGAAACACTGGGAGTCTTTTTTGGGGTTATGATCCTTGCTGCCGTGGCTCCATTCTGCTGTTCACATGCTAGACCCTCTCCTTAATCTTTTTTTTTTTTTTTCAGTTGTTTTCACCTCATAAGGAGGCCACTCTGCATACCATCTTCATTTCTGTTTAAGGACAAGTGAGTTCAGTTTTATCTGGGACTAATTTGTCTTCCAAACCTTTACCTGAGGGTTTGCATCTGGCTGTCAGGTCTAAATCCTGAATCCCAGGGCATGAGTGTGAACTGAAGCTGAGAATAGTCTTTGCTCCTGGGTCTGGATTAGGTTGACTAACAACCGTCCTGCGTGTCCAGGGCTTTCCCAGACTTCTCATTGATGTTTTCCATCCTTGGGAAGCTCTCTCAGTCCCAGGCACAGTGGGATGGTTGGTCACCCTATCTGGATCACCACTCTTCCCTACAATATTTAAAAATTCCTTTAATCTATGCCCACTCAGTGTAGCCACAATGGTTCAGCTCTACCCAGCGCTGCTTCATGTCCTGGAATGTGGCATGCCTGGAGCAGCGCGTAAGTTTCTCATCTCAAGGCTTTGTTTTTATACTTTTCTAGGTTTTCCAATTCCAACTCAATTTTTTTTCCAATTGAGAGCAGTTGAGTGAGAAGGTCAGGGTTTAGTGGAGTGTCTGAACAGGACTAACTATGCTACAGTCTTAATCCTTTCCTCTAGATTCTACTTTTCAAAAGATGACACATAAGTTTCCTTTTCTTATTGAGATACTTTCAAAACATGTTAAGTTTCAATTAGCCATTTGAAGAAGTAGATTCAGTAATCTTTGATTCTACCACGATTGCCCATTTTTCTGTAAAACATGGGTTCTCTTAGCCGGTCCAGTAATTCTTGTATGCACCCTCTTTCTCTGTCTTCCCCTCTTCTCCATATAACACATGAATATCTTTTGCTCCCATATATGTATGCAAGTGAAGGTATTAAAGGGGTCATAAAAGATTATGCTTTACATAAAAGATTTGAGAGAAAATTTGTCCAAAACCCAGTCTAAAGCATAATAGACTAGCTCATGAATTAAACTTGTGTTCCTTCATTGTAGCATTTGCCTGTTTAGATGCTATCATTTGAGACTTCTATTTCTAGGGATTGCTTCAAGCTCTAAATTTAACACTTGGGCATTAGTGCTGACTTGGGTTTTACATAGAGTTTGTTCATTCTCTTATAATTGATAGTTCATTTAATATAAAGAATATTATGGCTCCACAACAGCGAGGTAGTTGCTCAAATTTCCAAGGACTGTGTTACTTGGGGTCATTAATGAGTGTAAACATTGAAGTTAGTACTTGGTATATGTCCATGTCCTTTGCAGAAATGCTTTAATCATTTTTGCCCATATGAGCTCATCAAGAAATCATAACCTATACAGTCCAGAAAGAAGCCCAGTTGTAACTGGTAGCATCAAGAAAACAACACTAAAGTGCAGTAAATAAAGGTGAGAAAGCGTTACAGTGGTTTTCAGAAGAAATTTAAGGCATACTTTGACGTATTGCTGAGTTTATTAGCAATGTGGAACATATGCTGTCAGAATAAAATGCAGCTACCTCTCTCTCTTCCAGAAGAGGATTTTGTATTGATTTCCCTTTCTTTTGGGAGTATCAGGTTAGGAATATCAACAAATTCGTTGATAAATTTTCAGTTTTAAATTTCCAGCTTCCTCTTCTCCAACCCTCCAACAGTAAACAAGAGAAATGATCAACTTAATATTTCTTTTGTTATTCCATTTTTTCTAGTCTAGAAGAGAATGATTTGACCTGTTTTTAAATTCTATTTTACTCTCTGTATAATGTATTTCTTTTGGAATCATTTGATTTATATTGAGCTTTCCAGAAATACTGGCATATAAAAATTGGGAAAAAATTAAAAAGATTGTTTCACATTGGATTATTTGCTAGGTCTAATTTATTATAGCTAAAATAGAAATTGTAGTCAGAAGTGATTCCAGTGATTTTTATTTACATTTATTTGCTAAATAAATGAGAGCTGTAACATCTCCCTTTCCTTTACCGTTGGGAATGTTGTTATGAAGGATAACATTTTTCTTGGAAATTAGAATGTTTTCTCCTCATAAGAGTAAAATATATTGGAGAAAGCTCTCCAGTTGGCACTTAAATGTTCATTTGAAAGTATGAATAAAAGATAATAAGTTTATTGTCATTCTTTCCCTTTCTATCCCCTTTATTCAGTGAGTGTGGTGTGTTGGGGGAAATGAAACGATAAAAATACTAATGAAGTGTCACAGTGGTATAGCTGCAAATAAAACCCAGCCCACCGTTTAGCCACTTCCTTACTGGCTATTTTATATGGTGTTCACATAATGCACAGGAATCGGACTGCAACATAATATCGTATAGGGAGGAATTCAGAATAAGAACAGATCCTTCTGGAATGATTTTGGTGCCTTGCAATGAATACCAACAACCAAAAGTCCCTTTTGAAAAATTAAGCAAGCAGCCCTAGAATGGAAGACAAGGACAGCATTCATGTGCGACACCACTGTAGCAATATGTGAAAGATTTGCTTTCTAACATTTCATCAGCTTATTTGGATAAGTAAATTCTTTTTATTTGGTGTTAATAACCATACATCTAGGATTTCCACTTTAAGGTAAGCATACCATAAGTCTAATTAGCTCCCAAATAAGTTAGTTGAAGTTGGTATTGTACTTCTAGATTCTGAGGAGGTATTTTTATATACTCTCTTCCTAAATATTTAATAATTTGAATGCAGTGAGGTTTGATCAGAATAAGAAAATACTGACTTTTCCTCCAAGATGATGCACACATTGTCACCTCTTACACTTTTCTTGCTGTCAAAAATTTTAAGCTTGCTATGACCTACTTAAGGGTTTTATGACAAGATTAAAAATCCTGGTGAATTTTGTGCCGTAGTCTGTAGTCGCTTCAGCATTTGTTCTTGTGTTTTACAGTCCTGTTCCTATGGAGATAATGGTCAGCCTTGCCGTGCAAACCCACTGCCTTCTCTTTTTGGTAGACATGCTTTTTGTTTCGAGTAGCAGGAAGCAAAACCCTTTGATTCAGTTATGCGAGCTCCTGATGTACATGGCATGTATCTTCTGGTATTTTGGCAAGGCACATTTTAAGGATATGTTCATTTCACTTTAATTCTGTTCTTTCAGCATTTATTTCCTTTACAGTCAGTATTGTTCAGGGGTTAATATAGTAGTTTCAAAAGTGTTCTGCAGTAAAGCAAGAAGTCACCCTGTAGCAATGAGATTAATTTGAAGAAGCTTGAAATGAGGAACTGTACATAGCAAATTCTCTTTAAAGGAAGTCAGCTTAGGAGTTACAGCTCAGGAAAGGAAAAGGCTGAATGTGGGGAGTGAGAGAAGAGATTCCAACTTGATTAAAGTTTAGAAAGCAGTGGATGCAATGAAAGGTTGTAAAAACACAGTGGGTTTCTTTTTGAAAAGTTTATAGAAAATGTAATTAATGTTTAGCAATATGAATCGTTTACGAGGAAATACAGGTGAGAGGGAGAAAGGGTGGGAAAGAAGGAAGAAAAATGCTGTGATTGATAAGAAATGCACATTTGGCCACTCAGTTGACTGGAGTGTTTGACATTTATTTGGTCTTTACCTACAGTTCCTGAATCTCAGCTTCTAAACCCTTGGAATTTTCTAAGTGTTAGTGTCGAGAGTCGCAAGGTGGCTTTTATTACATTAATGAGGTGGTTTTCAGGGAAGCCCCAAAGGACCGGGATAGTTGCCAGGTGAACCAACCTTGTGATGAACGAGCTAGAACTTTCAGTTACCCACAGACTTCTGAGAAGAATGGGATTGGATGTCGAATCAATTGCCGGTGACTAATGACTTAATTATGTCTATGTAAGGAAACCTCTGTAAAATCCTCAAAGGAGTGTCTTTGGACAGCTTACAATTGGTGAATACAGGGAGATCTGGGGAAAAGGGTGTACCTGGAGAGGATGTGGGAGCTTCTTGCCCTTCCTCCATACCTTGTCCTTTGTGGCTCTCCCAAATGGCTATTCCTTTGTTAAAAAAACAAAACTGACTTAATACAAAAGCAGGTTTCTTGAGTTCTCTGTGACTCTAACCAATTAATTGGACCTGAGGAGGGGTCCTGCAAACCTCTAATTCATAGTCAGTGAGTCAGATAATAATCTGGGTTTGCAATGACACCTGAAGTCTTAGGAGAGGATAGTAGACCTCGGATCTATGGCTGGTTGTTAAGAAGCACGGGCTTGCTCGAGAATTGTGGCTAGGCAAATGGAGGGCACTTGTGGGAGACTGAGCCTTTAACCTGTGGAAGCTGACCCTTTCTTTAGGTAAGTAATATGAGAATTAGGTTGAATTCTCAGACACTGGTGTCAGGGAATTGTCTTGATGTGGGGAAGTCCAGGTACCCTGCAAAAGAAGGGGGGGAGGTAGGGAGAAAGGAAGTAGATCTGAATAACAAGCAAATGGAATTAACTTTTCCTTATAAAACAAAACATATTCCTTAAGTAGGTGAATGATATTCCAGCTCCAGTGAAGGAGTCTATTAATTACTTGTAGGATGTCTTCATTGAGACAGCAGTGAATTTGGGTGAAGCCCACCCTTAACTTGCTGGGCATCTGTAACTTGCTGGGCATCTGTTAGAGATTGGATGCTTGTGTTCACCCCAAAATTAATTTCATGAAATTTAACCCTAGTGTTATGGGTTAGGAGGCAGACTTAGGAGAATAGAGCCTTCATGCTTGAGATTAGTGACTTTATACAAAGAGACCAGCTAACTAGTTCAGTCTTTCATGTGAGGAAACAATGAGGCAGTGGGCACCCTGACACACTGATCTCAGATTTCTAGCCTCCAGAACTGTAATAAGTGAATGTGTGTTGCTATGGTACTTTGTAATAAAAACCCAGATATACTCGGCAAGACCGAAATCAGTTCCTCTTGCAGCATCCTGGGAGCCAGTGTTTCACCCACTTGCTTGTTCAGTTGCTGGTGGCCCTGACTCTATGGCCTATTCAGTAGGTGTTGGCTGTGTTTGCATTACATCTGTTCATATGTTTCTGCTCTTTTTGTCTCTGTTCTCTTCTGCTTGGTGGAATTAAATGAAGGGCACAGCCAGGCATCAGTTCACCACAATGAGCTCTGGGTTGTAAGAGTAGATATGCCACTGACTTCTGTCTTAACTAGCTCTATCCTCTGTCCTCTATCCTCTGTTTCTGAGAATTTGCCATAGGTGAAGTGAGTAATCTTAGTTACAATTGGTAATGCAATGCTTTAAATTTCAAACTAGCTTTAAAAAAAATGATTTAGAAATCTCAGGTGCTGACTCCAGCTGCAGCAATTGCAGATCCAAAGTTCACTGTTACCATCAGAGCTCTTTTCACGCCTTTGAAAGCTTTCTTTTTCTGGCAAGCTCTGTTTATGTGACACAAGTCTTTTCCATATCTTAGGATTCAAACTCCTAAGAGAATGAAGGATCTTCTTTCTCATCACCTCTGGCTAGAGTTGGAGGGGAGCAGCTGTTGTCCTTGCTTAGTATCCGGATGGAGAAGGTGTGAGTGTAGGGGCCTTTCACCTCCAAGCTATAGGGTCTTCCTAGAATGATGAGGAAAAATAAGAGACAGTGTGTATTCTCTCAGACACTTTGTTAGCACTTTGTGATTTTGGTAGTTTCATTGTGACTCAACAACACTTGGAATATACAAATCTCTTGTTTAACTGCATTAATTGAGGCTGCAACAGCACAGCTCGGCGAGCTCTCTCTGGTTGGCTTTGAACAGGGATTGAGTTACATTTGCATGTGTGTCTCAGAGTTGCACATGCCTAAACCCAATCTCCATTCCATTTTCCCTCTCCTCAGTTCTGAGGAGTGTTCTTGTGGGGGAACAGATACTTGTGCAACTTGCTGTTCCACACGCAATGCTAGCTTAGACTTTTCATAGAGACTTTTTGCTCTCTATGTTGGTCAGGACAAATCTGAAGCCAGCACTTGCTAATAGCAAGTGATCTTGACACCTGTAACATTTTTCTATGGTTATAGTGGTTTTCCACTTAACTGTTTTTTCTTATATTATGAAAAAGAATTCATGGAGTCATTTTGAACCAGAAAGTAATATTTGCATGATTTAGACAGGTAGTGTTTGAAATATCATAGCTATTTAATTGTCATAAATGTTTAGAAAAGCAGTGAATCATAATACAGTTAGTTTCAGTCATATTTCTTACAAATACTTTCTTTATGTAATGCACCTTGAACTTCCGAGGATTAAATGGACTCAGATTGCTTCATAATAGTGTCTCCTCTCCATACAAACAGTCAACCAGTGAGTGCAATTACCATCTTCATTAACACCGCTGTCTGTCGGAACTAATGAATTGCCATGTAGTGTCAAGAGTGACTGCTGGCTGACATTTTAGATTATCCAAAATAAAGTGATAAGTTCTGTCCTTTACATTAGCATGGAAGTTCAGGGGTTAATAGCAGTTCTCATCCAATGTCGACTTGATGTGGCAAACACCAAGTGCCGGTCCTTTGCTGAAAATACATGTTGACATTTTATGAATTATTTTCCCCATTTGTTCTAATCCCTTGAATTAGCCTGCTTAAAATTTTTATTTTACAAAACAGAATCATATTTAGGATCTACCTGTGTATGTGGGGATTTTATGCTTGGAGCAGTCCAACAGGCTCTTCTCTCTCCTGCAGGCAGCTGGTGAATCAGATGTGCTAGAGTAGGAGAGTGGGAGAGTGGGTGTGTGTTCTTTTTCCAGAAGGCTGTAGTTGAAATGTTTATGCTTCTTGAGAGTGACCAATTAGCTTTTCTGCACTGTACATTCACTATGATTAATTATCAGATTTACTTTGTTTTCAGTGGGCCCCAGGGACAGGACACTAAACCAAGGAAGAAGCATGCATATTTCAGAATTGAGTGCCACCAGCTCAGTGAAGGTTCTTCAGGGCAGCTAGATGAAGCTTACAGACAAAGCATAGAACACTTAGGATGTACCTGGTCATCCAATTGCAGGACCCACCCTGCTGTCCATCCAATTGACATGTTAGGTAGGCAGGAGATTCTAGCTCTTGTATTATTAGTTTAAACAGAGATAAACCTGGGAACCTGGGGAACACACACACACACACACACACACACAGAAACTGGACAGCAGGTTTGTAGTATGATTCAGTGTGAAATGTGTTATCCATATTGAGAAAGACAGAGGCAATAAGGACCCAGGTTAGACAGTTAGTTTTTGTGCTGGAGAATGGAGCCTACTGTGACTTGTGTAAAGGGTGATTGGAGATGTTCATTCTTTGTGTTTCTGTTTCACCTGATGCAAAAAACTTTGCTCCTGGGTTGAAATTTCTCCCATAGATTTCAGCCATGTGATGGTTCTTGCAGTCAAAAAGTTAACTCTATTTTCTTTAAAAGATTTATTTATGCTTTCAGAACTGGGGTACAGGCTAGAGGTGTGGTATGTGAGAGGATTCACCAGAGGAAGAGTGGGAAGCAGAGCAGGAAGATTGACAAAGTACACTGCTGAGGGAGCAACGGGTGGTTCAGAAGAGGTCTGCCTGGCCTCATGTGCGTCATCTCCCTGGCCAGGGATTGAACTCATGCTGCACTGACTTCAGAGAGCTTCATAATGCGATGCTTTAACCTGTTGCACCACCAAGGAGAGCCTTAACTCCATCTTTTTTTTTTTTTAAAGATTTATTTATTTGTGCATACAGAACTGGGGTACAGGCCAGAGA
>NW_004567106.1:48348303-48349659 GCF_000260355.1 Condylura cristata | reverse complement strand
GGTACAGGCCAGAGGCTCAGGGGTGGCGAGAGGCTTCACCAGAGACAGAGTGGGGAGCAGAACAGGCAGATCAACGAAGTACACTGCTGAGGGGAACAGCGGGTGGGTCAGGAGAGGTCTGCCGCGCCTTGTGGATCTGCTGCGCCTTGTGGATCTCCTCCGGGGCAGGCAGGAATCGAACTCATGCGGAAGTGGTTTCAGCTTCTTAGGGCAGTGCTTTAGCCCGCTGCACCACCAGGGAGGGCCTAACTCGATCTTTTAAGGTGCTACTGGGCACTTACAAATTAGCCATTTACTTATGCTAAGATCAAGCTAGTGAGACGGTGTAGGGAGTGTTGGGAGCCATGGGATAGCAGTTTTCAAACAGATACTGATTGCTTCTGGTAGTGCATGCTTTTGTCTTAGTTTGCCAACCAAATACCTGTGCTGTTGGAAAAGTAGTGTATGTTCATCTGATGAGAAGATATTGGAACCCCCCTCTTCACCTTTGCTGTCACCTGTTAGATTCTCAGCCTAAGAGTCTCAGACCCCAGAGGTCTTGGACTTGGAGCATTTTCCTGTGCTGGGGCCTTTTTCAGATTGTTTAAAAATGTTGGTTCACCACTTTCCCTGCCTTCCCATGCCTCCAAAATCTGTGCTTCACTCTAGTGATACTTGACTAGTTATAGTTGACTGATGGACTCGCTGCTTCCCTTTCTCTCATTCAACACTTTGCAAATTTTCTTCCCAGTTTGCAAATATTCATCATTTAAAACTTAAGCCAGGTGCTGTCTCTGCTGCTGAGTTATCATTCCCCTCAATAACCCCTCTTCTGTGTACTGCTGTGTCATTCCTTTATCTCTTTCATCACCAGGCTTCGTGTTTCTCTCCTGTAGATTGTGAGTTTGGAGAATGGACCATGATTTACTCACCTTGTTCTCATAGCATTTCTGCCTGTTACCTAGATCAGTGCTTCAGAAATGACTGCCGAATATAATTTGGTTTGAAGGGTGGCAAATTAACATTTGAAAAACATACAGGTCCTTTCCCTCCTTTTCCCTCCCCAAGGCATATACATGTCTGACCACCTACACTCAAACTCTCTGGTATAGCACAGGTACTTAGCATGCATGTATATCTATCTGATCTTCTACCTTGATCAAAAACTACAAGAATGGACTCATTTTTAAATCATTCTCCTATCAACTTGGTGCAAGTTACTTTTTGGTTAATTAAAATTGGAATCTATGTAGAGATGAGTAGAGAGTGTCTGCCAGGTAAATTTCCTCCTTTCTTTCTTTCTTTCTTCCTTCCTTCCTTCCTTCCTTCCTTCCTTCCTTCCTTCCTTCCTTCCTTCCTTCCTTCCTTCCTTCCTTC
>NW_004567106.1:48104957-48348203 GCF_000260355.1 Condylura cristata | reverse complement strand
CTTCCTTCCTTCCTTCCTTCCTTCCTTCCTTCCTTCCTTCCTTTCTTTCTTTCTTTCTTTCTTTCTTTCTTTCTTTCTTTTTTTTTTGTCTCATTAAAAGTCTTAAAAGTCTCCAACAATTTAAGTGTCTGAAACCTTAGAATTTGATGAGGACATCATATTTTCCCAACATAATTGTGAGGCTGCATTTTCTTATCATTTTCAGTAGTTGACCCCAAATTGTAAAGTGCTAGTAAATAGCAAATGAGTTCATACAAACTCATTATGCCCTCTGCTTGGGCAGCTGAGCTGCTTCTGGGCTAAAACTTCATCTGAACAACATTTTGTTTTCAGCTGGAGACTTATCTTCCATCCTCAGTGATTTGGTTATTTTTATTCTCTTTAATTTGGACTTCTGATGCATTTCTCACATAAATTCAAAGTGTTCTTGAATTGAGATGTTGAGGAAGGATAGCTGCAAGCCAATGAATTGGGGTTCTGAAGTAGAGGTGGGGAAACTTTTGGTAAATGGTAAGACAGTAAATATTTTAGACTCAGAAATCTTTAGCTAGCTAGTCTTTGCTGCAGCCACTCAACTCTGCCATTGTATATAGTGCAAAATCAGCCATGGATAGTATCAGCACTAAAAAACTTGTTTTTGTTCTAATTTAATTTTATAGGCACTGAAATTTGAACTACATGTTTCAGATCACTACTTTCTTCTAATTTTTGTCGAGGCATTTACAAATGTAAAAACTAAGATTTTTATAAGTGGCAGGCTGGATGTGGGTGTGGCCTGTCATTTACTCACAGCTATTATAGGATACTAGAGTCAAGGTGGTAATTGTGATCTTATTAAATAAATACATCCAGTGTGTTAGATAATACACTTGTGTTAAGTTTTGGGAACCTAAGATTTAGTGGGAGAGATTGGTGTTTGATACAGAGGTGAGTGAAACCAGAAGGGTTTGCATTCGTTATCATGGAGCACTGAGGTGAGACACTTTAACTGAATTTTGGGAATGGGAAGGTAACACTGTGTGTAATCAGGGAAGGCTGCCTGATGGAAGTGACACCCTATAAGTTGAATCTAAAATGACTTAGAGGGGCCTCCCTTGTAGTGCAAGGGGTTAAATCTCAGCATTATGAAGCTGTTGCAACCACTGCAGTACCAATTCATTCTCCAGCCAGGGAGGTGACCCACATGGTGCAGCAGACCTCTTCTATCTTGCCTGCTGTTCCCCTCAGCAGTGTCTATCAGTCAATCCACCTGTTCTATGCCCCACTCTGTCTCTAGTGAATCCTCTCACACACACCTCTGCCACACTTCTGGCCTATCCCCTAGCTCTTGTATGCATAAATAAATGAATTAAATCTTTAAAAAATATATAAAATAAAATGACTTAAACCAACCAAGTCAGTGAATGGACTTGATTGCTTTTCTTAGAAGTACTGTGTGAGCTCCTAGTAGTTAAGGAACAGCATGAGTGAAGTCGAACTACAAGCTCTGGAGATACTGATGCCAAATAAAGGAGGCTGAGACAAAACCTGGAAGTAAGGCAGACAGCAGCCCAGGCCACACAGGAAAACACCTTTGTCTTAGAAATACAAGGGGACTGCTAAGAGCTTTTGTGTAAGGAGGCACATGGTCCGCTCAGTTCTGCATAGATCATGCTGGCACCAGAATGAAGGAGTGTCAGAGGGGCTGAGCACGAGGCAGCATGAGGGTAAGAGGTAAAGGAGTTTCTCACACTGCTGGAAGGGAGTTATCTCCTCCTTGACCAATTGGATAACTCAGTACTCTGAACTGAGATGAAAAAGTCAAGAAATACCCAAGTTTGTTGTTACCATCCATGATATAAATCAGAAGCTGAGGCTGTTTTTATTCCTTATCTTCATCAAGGGTCACTGAGCTGATGATTTCATGCACACAGGGCAGAATCTAGCTGGAAGCTCAGTGAGAATTACAAATGGCAGCTTATTTATTTATATTCATCCATCTCTGGATCCTCAGTACAAACTCCATGCTGGTGCTGTAGAAGGTTGAGGATTTGGCTTATATCAGCATTTAGAAGCCATCTGTACTATCATCAGTGCCACTCAATGCTTTGGTTGGTCTTCAATATTTCTGTTGATTAGTGCTTTCTGGAGGACCAGCTGTGTTATATATACCAAGGTTCTAAACTTGGAGATTTGGGCTTTTTTTTCTTTAAGATTTAAAAAAATTTATGTATACAGAGCTGGCATACCAGCAAGAGGAATCACCAGAGACAGAGTGGGGAGCAGAACAGGCAGGTCGATGAAGTACACTGCTGAGGGGAGCAGTGGGCAAGACAGGAGAGGTCTGCTGCGCCATATGGGTCACCTCCGGGGCAGGATCAAATTCACACAGAGGTGGCTGTGGCCAGCTTGCAGTGCTGCATCCTAACTCGTTGTACCACCAGGGAGGCCCCTATTTGAGCATTTTGTAAATCTATTTAGTAGTATAAAATAGTGAGGAAGGACTATCCCTTTGGTAGATTTATGAAAGACTTTATATCACTTTGCTAATGTTACATTATGTTTAAGAATTGTGTTGATAACAATACCGTTCATGAGAGTCCAAAAATACAAAAATAATTAACCCATGTATACCATTGTAAAGCAGAGGAGGAAATTGTGTTGTTTGAGCAGAGGTATGACATGATCCATCTCTAAGACTTAGGACTATTCCGTATCCCCCCTCCCCCCCCCCCACACTGCCATGTGTTGAATTAGCCATTTAAAATCCTAAATTTTGGCAGTAGAGAGAACTTTAGGAGGCCACAGCAGTAATCCAGGTTACTGGTTTGACCAGTTTGGAGTGATAGAGGGGGTGAGAATCCTTCAGACTCTGGACATAGTTTCTAAGTCAAGGACAGGATTTGTTGATGCATTGGCTAAATGGTCCAAGAGAAAGGGGGCAGGGCCAGTTCCCTGCTTGTTGACTAGAATGACCAAAGGATACAATGCTATTTCCTGAGGCAGGAGGCTAAGTGGAAGAATTTTAGACTGGAGGGTCACAGATTGGGAGAGGGAGATGAGCAGTCCATTTAAATGGAGGCACCAAGCAGAACGTTGAATGAACTAATCTGGAGTTGAAGGGAGAAGTCTTGACTTGATATGTCAATCTGGGGATCATCAGCATTTAGATATTTTAAGAAGCTGATAAAGATCCCTTGTGACACTTGAATTTCATATTCATTAATTTTTAAAGCAAATTGATGGTCATTTGATTAGAAAATTGAAAGCATTGTATTCTTGATCATATCTTTTCAAAGGTGCACACACACATTGTCTTTCTTGAGAAACAAGTCCAAATGAACCAACATGTGGTTGATAAACATTTTCTTGCTTCAGAAAGGCACCAAAAGCATATTAGGAAGAAAATTATTAGCCTGCAAGCCTGCATATGCTTGACAAATCAAGGGAAGGGACACTTTTGTATTGGTATAATTTGTTTTCTGGATAGAAGTTAACAACATTAACATAATGAAATTATATGGATTTCTTAAAACTTATTTTTAGTGACGTGAAAATAGCCAGAAAGTGTAAGTCTGTCTTTAAAAATTATTTTTGTTAATTTGTCAAAGGCATAATGTGATTGATAAGTGAGTTGTTGGAGTTCAAGGAGAAAGCTTGGTGGGCTGAAGCCTTCACCAGTGTTGATTCTAAAAATAGTACAAAGTGGGCCCTCCCTGGTGGCACAGCACTAAGAATCTAAAGCCACTTCAGCATGAGTTCAGTCCCTGCCCTGGAGGTGATCCACATGGTGTGGGAGACCTCTCCTGACCCACCCGCTGCTCCCCTCAGCAGTGTACTCCATCAGTCAACCTGTTCTGTTCCCTACTCTGTCTCTGGTGAATCCTCTCACCGCCCCTGCACCTCTGGCCTGTACCCCAGTTCTGTATGTATAAATAAATAATTATTTAAAAAAATAGTACAAAGTATAATAACCCCAAAACCAGGGATCTCTGATTCTAAAATCTTGATGTTATATATGATTGTACTTTCTTTCTGAGTTTTTTTCCCAGTAGAGCAGATGAAATGTGTTACATTATATTTATGTAAAGAGTACATTTTTCCCCATTGCTATACCTTGCTTACCTGAATGCTTTCTGTAATCTGACTGACAGCTAAAGGCTGAATCTTAAGTGGGAAAACAGATCTTTGCCAGAGTTCTCCACATTAACTCTGCATCAAGTACAGTTTTGCGGTTTCTGTGCCCACTTCACTGGCTTCCTTGGCACCGTGGTGCAACCTGGAAACCCTCTCATGATAGGTACTTAGAAAAGGCTTGTTCTGTTTGATCGAAGTTGCATTTGAACTTTGGGGACAATTTTCAGATGTTTAACTTTGAGTACTGGGTAGGAAATGACAGCTACACATCACAGAGGTTGGAAATCGAGCAAACAAGCATTTCATCAGGGAAACAGCACCTGATGGTATCTGATGACAGTAGAGGGCTGGAGGGCAACAGCCCAGGCAGTGAGCCCTGGATCGGCCCTGTGGGTGTGCTGGTCACTGTGCTGAACACGTGTCCTGCTCTCCATGGACACATTCTGTCCTTACATATCCCATGAGGCTGATATTGTTACTGGGGCCAAAATATTATTACCCCAGTTTTACAGATTGAATAAACTGAGACAAAGCAACGTTAATAGCTAACTTGAGGGCATGTGGTTAATAAATTATAGAAATGGGATTTGAACTCACCTGTGTAGAAATCCCAGTGATTCTCTTTGCTAGGTAGGTGCTGTGGAGCCTGGTTTCCTAGCAATGAGCACTATTACAGTGGGGCCACCCATCAACCAACTGGGGGTGAGCCCTATTTGATACCTCTTGCAGGCTTTGTGGCCTTAGACAAATTACCTACAGATTACTCCACTTTCCTCTTCTATAAAATGAGATATTGGCCTTCCACAACTGATTAGGACACAGCACTGCAAGTTAGCCGCAGCCTCTTGAGTGCGGGTTTGATCCCCAGCCCCGGGGGTGAGTGACATGGCACAGCAGACCTCTCCTGGACCTGTCCACTGCTCCCCTCAGCAGTGTACTTTGTAGACCTGCCTGTTCTATTCCCTGCTCTGTCTCTGGTGAAGGCTGTCACTGCCTCTGATGAAGCCTGTGCCTCTAGCTTATACCCCTGTTCTGTATGCATAAATAAAAAAATCTTTAAAAAATGCAGATATTAATATCTACTCAGAGCATGGCTGACCATGTGTGGATACTCTTGGCTCAGTCTATAGTAGGTGGTTAATAAATATTTACTGAGTGGGTGGTTATAATGTGCTAAGCACTTTCCACAACATCCCCTGAGAAGACCCAGCTGGGCGCAGAGAAGAGATGCATGTGAAGAGATGAAGGTAAATCTTTCTGTTCTAAGTGTGTCTTACATTATCATGATGCAGAATAGTACTGTATGTCCTTGCTTATGGCCAGTGATCTTTCTCAGATAACAATTTTGACATTACCTAGAAGCGTGAGTAATTTCATGTACATTTAGTATTTTGAATGCCCTTCACATGATGCTTAGCATTCTGGGGGCTTCTCCCAGACTTGCTCGATAGTGTGTTGGTGGTGAGGGCATACTGGTCAACTTAAACTGGGGAAGCAGGGAGCGTGTGCCTTGGGAGACACCTGTGACAAAAAGCCTTGGTCTGTTTGGTATTTAGTCATGTTTGGCAGATAGAAATGGCTTGGGAAGTGTCTGAGGAATTATTAGATCAGAATTCCCTCTGCAGTAAGTAAATGAAAAGACATTTTAAGGAAGCTCTTCAAATATGGGAGAAAATCAACTTATTGAGTAGACGTGGGTGAATTTGGGGAAATGATAGGATCCTTTGTGTATGATAAAACACATGTAAGCTGACACTAAGGAAGTAGATTAGACTGAGTGCCAATCGGGAGATGTCAGACGTCTTCTACTGCAGGTAGGCTCGAGAGTTTTTATTTGGCTCATGTGTCAGAACTGTCTATGAGATGCATGCACTTTTTGTTGAAAACTAGTCAAAGGATAAACAGTTATTGATTTTACTTATTTTTCATTTGCAGTTTTTCACCTAGGTATAGGCCCTTGGAGGTACCAAATCTCTTGTAACATCCCATATCTGTGGGACTCGCTTCACATATTTAGAACATGACCAGGAACTAGCAAATACTTCTAGAACAAACAGTAGATTGTGCAAGTCTGTGCTCATACTGCTCTTTCAAAAGCAGTTTATTAATTCTAAATAATAATTCTAAATCTAAAGGGCTGATGTAGAAGTGAAAAAGTTGAAGTCTTTGGGCACCTGTTTTTGCTCTGTGAACCCTCTGCTGTTTGTCTCCCAGCATGGGCAAGAGCAGATACCAGTGGGCCGTCTCCCATCCCCACTTGGCCTCTGCCTTCCATGGAGCTGATGGTATGCTCCCCCAAGACTCAGGGTGCAATGCAGTCTTTATCCAGTTGGGAACCTGCCCTATGGACTCCATGCCCAATGTACAAGTGGCAGAAAAGATTCTACAGACTCAGCTTCTTTCTCTCCCCTCTGAGAGGAATCTGTCCTTGTTCTTTTTTTCTCTCCTCTCTGTTCTCCTCCATTCCCCTTCTTTTTTTTTCTAGATTGGAATAGCTTTGATTCCTTTCCATAGTGGGAAACCATTCACATAATATGGTTTGTAACAAAACCTTGAGTCCTTCAGGTTGTAAAACTTAATATTTAAAGAATAGTCTTAAGAATTTAGAAAACACTTGTCCCAGCACAGCTAAGTTTTTGCTAATGAAACCCTTGGTAAATGGCTACTGTGATTTCCACAACTGTTGACTGGGAAATGAACAAGCCTGTTCAGGGAAATATGAGTGAGCATTGTATACTTTGTTTTACAATCCTTCTGAAACAATACAATGTCCTCAGTGGGATGATGGCTAAGGAGTACCGGAAATTGCTAGAAATGAGAAATACAAGTGACTCTCTGTAAACATACTGTCTGGTCATAGAATCAAATATAGGCTTATTAATCCAGCCCTGTCTTCCTACCCTAATATCCTGATAATGAAATTGACCCATGACAATTTTCTATTGAGTAGTGGGATTGTAGAGTGTAGGAAAGAGTGGGACTGCAGAGAGAAAGAGGCCCCTTTTGATTACATGAGCCAACTCTTACAGTGTCAGACTACATTGTTTTAGAAATCCTGGTCTTTAGTTCCTAATATCTAGAGATAATGTTCATCTAATGCCAGTCACTGCCTTTAGTAGTTACAGTTTTTCGTTATGTTTCAGTTCCTGACTCTGTTGCTCAGTTTTTATTCATTTATTACATTTCATTTAAAATGTTAGTTTGTGGGGGTGTAAGCTCTTTCTCATAGGAAGCAGAATCAATTTAAGGTCTGGGATATTGAAGGTTTGATCATTTACGTAAAAGGTGAGTCTTCAAAAAAAAACTAACATTTAATCATTTTCCAGAAAGAAATGTAAATTTGTAGGTTTGTGTTTTCCAAGGCCAATGGGTGCAGAATGCAGACTGAATGAGGGCCAGCAGGGATTCAAATTGAAAAACATACTTTTCAACACTGAACAATACTTTTCAACACTGAACAATATTTAATTTCAGTAAGGTAAATGTTCTTGATTGCTATTCTTCTCCTCACACTGTTTGTGTTTTATTAACTTATGTTTCAGATTTATTTATTTTTAGTTGAGATAATACTGGGATACCCCTATCAGATACTGCCACCATTGTACACACAGTCAAGAACTTTCACTAGTGTTTCGTGTTTTAGAAGTAAAGGATCTCCCTCTCAGGTGTTACCATATCACAACCCCCTCCAACAAGACACCTATAGTTCACCACCATAGTCTATTGTGTATTTCTTTGTTTTTTAATAAACAGAAGGATCTGTCACCACTAGAAAATTATATGAAGCTCACCTTTTCTTACCTTCAAGGTAGGAGATCAGTGAATAGTAAGTTGCTCTTCATATGTTACTTCTGGACAGGTAGTCTTAGCAAAATGGACACACATGATCTATTGTTTCTGCATATGTATCTGGAACTAAAAAAGTCTCACAATATGGGGAAGAAAGATAAATACTAGAGGGTTGGTCTATTCTCATCTGTTTTGATGGGATCTTGGTTATATCCCATTTTCCCATTTGCTTAATGTGTTTGTTAAAACTGGGGCCGATGGTAGGAAGATTATAGGCAAATACTTGAACTTATTATATATGTCAGTTTCAAAGACAATGTAGAGAACTTTTCCCCTTTAATGTGATGTGTTTTTTTTTTTTTTTTAAGATTTATTTATTTATACAGAACCAGGGTATAGGCCAGAGATGCGGAGGGTGAGAGGATTCACCAGAGACAGAGTGGGGAGCAGAACAGGCAGATCGACGAAGTACACTGCTCAGGGGAGCAGCGGGCGGGTCAGGAGAGGTCTGCCACACCATGTGGTCACCTCAGGGACAGGCGGGGATCAAACTCATGCGGAAGTGGCTTAAGCTTTTCAGTGCTGTGCTTTAACCCGCTGCGCCACCAGGGAGGGCCAGTGTTACGCATTTTTAACTATGTAGCTCCAACTATAAATTGGAATTTCTTGATACAATGGATAAGTTGGATATTAAAATCTTAGATAAACAAACAATCAGAAAGATCTTCCTGGCAGAAAAAGAACAGAAGTTTTAAAACTGTGTTCTCTAGTGGGCAAATCTGCTATCTTGGTTCATTAAAAACACTTAACAATACGTAACTACTTAGTGTGCAAACGGACCTTAAAACATAGAGATTAAAATAACCTTGTAGTATCTTAATCTTTTACTCATGTTTCACTGAACCATAATGTAGGAACTGAATTAGGAGAGAGGACAAGGATATGTTTTTAGTTATTTATATAATGTTGATAAATTCAAAACTGTTATGCATATTATCTTGGAATCTTGAATCTCTATGGTCAGTTTTTTGATCTATTCATTTCTATTTAGAAATAGCACAATTGTTTATATAGATTGCTTTGTAATTTTAAAAGTTCTATATTTGCCAGTATTGATGCTAATTTTGAAACTGAGTAAATTATCAATACTTTATAAAACATAACTAATATATCAGTTACTATAGACTACAATGAGATACTATTGTTATACAAGAAGAAATTGTCATATCTTTGTATATGCACTTTTCATGTAAGTGTAACTTTTAGTGATGCCTTGAATTTAAGGTCATATTTCTTTATTTTTGGCTATATATAATTATATTTAAATTCCTGTACATTTATAAAAAATACATCCCACTTCAAGTTAATTTTTGTATGTTGAGGCTATTTTTGGAAGTTCGAAATTATCTTCCAAAAAATAAGATATTTTCTGTGTTGTTTGAAAAATATTTCCCCCTTCCTAATCTTATCATCTTTGGACACTTGATATTTCATTCTGGCTTGCCCAGAATATTAACAGCACTCACTTTGTACATAAGCCCCAAGGGCATTCACACTGTCAGATTCAGTTCATGAACAGACTGAGTCACCTCCAGTGATGCTTAGGGGAAAAAAAAAAAGCAAAATTATCATTCAAACGAAATAATTGCAGTAGATGGATTGTCCCTAATTAACATATTGTGAAATAAATGATTTGCTTTGGCCCTAACACCAGACCTGTTGTCTGTTTTGAAGATATTTTGGAAAGCTTATCTGATTTGCCTGGCAAATTTCATGGTAGAGGGGAAAAGGATAAATATTTACAGAGATTTTTACCCCTAGTCAAGCATAGGGATTTTTAATTTCTATGGGGAAAAAAAAAATGTTGGAGGGTAGTCCTAAAACTTTTGTTTTAAATAATGCAGCAATTTGTTAACAAAGCATTCAGATTTCAGTTATTGTAAACAACATCTGGAATTAATGGCTAAAATGCACAGTGAGAAGAAAGGCATTGGAAGCAACTGCTTCATTAGTTTATAAAATTGGAAGAGGCAAAGAACAGAGGGCATGGTCTCTAGGGAGAACTCGGCACCCTCTAAAAATCCTGAGGAAGGATTTAAAAGTTCATTTATAATTGATAAGTGCTGAGATGGTAATGTTCATTTATATCCTGGTTCCCTGATTTGGCTATTACAGTTTTATGAGTTTGCCTTAACATGTCATTAAAATCACAAAGATAAACTAGCAGTACTTTTTTCCATAAATCTTTCATTTTAAAAATAGTCATTGAGAGGAAGCAGAAAATTTTCATATATAAAGTGGAGATAGCAAGGTTAGACGGATTTCTTGGAAGATAATGAGCCACATGAATACCAGGTTCACAGATACCGTATAGATAGTGATGTGATTATTCGTGTTAGACCCTTCCAGTCTTGACATCATGTGGGTGTAAAACTACTTGTCTGAGCTCCCACAAGACCTCAGGGGACATGGATATTCATTCTCTCAGCTCTTTGTGTCTGCCTTGGGGATGGGGTGGCAGTGGGAATGAAAGAGTTGCTCTTCCATTAACCATGTTCTCCTGGGGGAAAACAAATGATGAAAGAGAGGCAGGATGTATTCATAATTATACACGTTATCTTTGGGGGGCACTGAGCAGTGTGGGTGGATCACTAGGAGATGGCAAAGTTGGGATGTGATAACCTCTCTCTGGAATTGGGATATTCTGGTAGACCAGGGCAAGGAACATGGTTCTAAGAAAGCATGATCTTGTGTCCAGATTTTCCCTCATTTGCCAGTACTTTTCTACCTTCCCCATCGTATATATCTCCACTACTATAAATCCCATACTATCCCCTATTTTTCATTACATGTGGTATTACTATTTTTATTGTTTAATTGATGAGATTATTGTGTTGTAGCTTGAGAATCCAGCCATTGACAGTAAGTACTTTATAAAATTTCTAACCATAAGATACTTGTTAGAGGCTCATTGTAGTATTTTGTCTTATTTTAATAATCAGTTCTAATACAGTATACACCAGAATTAGTAATTTTGTGGTTATTGGTCAGTACAGTAAAAAGTATTACTGTATGCCATTATTAGAAAAGGGTTTTAGGGTCCTCCAGAAACGTAGGACCATCATTAGGATGTGTATGTATAATTTATACATACATAATTTATATTATAGATGTGATTTTTTAATAGGGAATTCTTTTGTGATTTTAGAGGCAGAGAACTTCTCCAGTGCCAGCTTGGAGACCCAGGGAGCCACCTGGGGAGCTGTTATTGTGGGTCCTGGTCCAGGACAGGGGAAGACTGATGTCCCAGCTCACATACTCAGACAGATTGAATTCTTCCTTCTACAGTTCTGTGCTGTTCAGGCCCCCATGGATTAAATGATGTCCTCCCACTTCGGGGGAGACAATCCGCTGTACTAGTTCCACTGATTCAAATGGTAAAATCTCTTATAGAAATACTCACACACACCCTTAGAAATACTGTATAATCTAGGCACTCAGTCTCCTAGTCAAATTGACACATAAAATTAGCCTACACAAGGCTAGTTTTTGTCATGAAATAAAATCAATGTAAAAAATTTACTATGATTTCCTTATCAGTTACTGATAAATATAGCAAAGACAGAGGTATTAAATCAAACCTCAGGATGGTTATACTTAGTGAGAAGAACCTATCTAATTTTCCTTGAAAATATTGACCTAAACAGGTCAAAAGGTCAAAATACAGAAATATGAATTTTTTTGTTAAGAAGTTAGTAGCTAAAGAGGTCATGTAGTGTACTGAAAATTGGGTAAAAATGTTAATTTTGCTCATTTTCTGAAAGAAATGAAATGCTTTAAGGTTGAAGTTTTATTTTGTTTGATAGAATGAGGTCACCTCAGGGTTCCTATGGCAGCAGTGGTGTTAATATTGTCTTTATGGAATAAAGTCTATGCCCACCTCAAAAGGGATCCATGACAAATTTTTTACAGCAATTAAAAATAATCAACTGTGTCTAGGTAACTCCCTGTAGAAAAACAGTTAAATTGGCCAAAATTGCAGGCAGTAATCATCAGTACCTACCATAAAGTATGATGAAAAACTGTATTTGCATAGTCACAAAGTATCTTCCCACAAGATACTTAATTGCAAAGGGACGATTCATGAATGTGGCAGAGAAACCACCTAAACCAGATGATCATGGTTAGTATTACTTATAATGACACTTTGCCATCACTTGCCTCCTGGTAAGGTACATGGAACACATCGTCACATTCAGCCAGGAGGGAACATCATACAAACCTAAACTTCTAGACATTCTGCAAAATATCTGGGCATATTCTTAAAAGCATCATGACATAAAAGACAAAGACTGAGGCACTCCTATACAAGAGGAAGCAAAAGAAATAGAATTAAATGTAAAATATAGAACCCAGCTTTGAACCCTTAGTGTATTTTTGCAATGACGGCTACATTGTAATTTCATACTTTCCTTGCTGTGTGTTATCCCTGGGACAGGTAATGCACTATTGAGGCAGAACATTACAAAGCTGAATGTCAAAAATATAAATAGAATAAAAAGTTGAATCTCCCTACCTTTGCTTTAGCATTTTAGAAACATTCCCTCTTACCTTCATTACTTTCCATATCATTTTCATTTGCTGACCATTTTTTTTCCTGTTTTGTCAGAAAGAAACAGTATATCAGCTTCTGTACATTTTCCCACAGCTCCCATTGGTTGACTAGCCCTGAATCTGAGTATCATTTATTAATAGTGATTTCCAAGAAGCTGCAATAACAAAGTTTTGACTTACAATTGTAAAAGGAAACCTTACTTTTGTCCATGATAGATTCAGACCTAGCCTCCTAATTTCCAGTTAGTGATCATAATGAAAAAGTGTTCCATATTTAATTACAGGTATAGGCTTACAATTTCCATTCCCAGTGTTGATTTGATCCCTGTGATATTTCTGTAAAGGTAGGCCAGACAGGTGATAGTGTCCCAAGCTAGAAAATGGAGGACCTAGCGGCCAAATGGTACCTATGAGGTAGACTAACTTCCAGTACTCCATCTCTCTGCCTAACATTGTTGCTTTTCCCTAACTGCTTGGGGGCATTTGATATTATTGTTTAAAATTTGTCTCTTCCAAGAGACTTCTTTCAGTTGGCAACTGACCCAAACCATAACCTTTTCTATCATATTACATTGTTTTAAAATGTCCTAATAGGTAGATACAATAATTAGTTCAGAGTTTTATTGTTTGAACTTTAGTTGTTCTTATGGCCACTTAGGAAATTGCCTTTGCTTTTGTAATGTTCAAACAAGGTGAAGGATATATATTGTTCATCACTCTGGGGGGAAAACTGGTTGGTTTACTACATAGTGAGAATGTCTTCAAATAAATCTTAATGTGGAATAACTCCCTTCCAATACAAATAATTTATGTCCTCCTTTGTCTCTTCCTCCTCTTACTCTCTGTATCTAAAGTGGAATAGAAATACCTACATCATAGAGATTTGAAATAATCCATAAATAATTTAGCAAAATCCTTAACATAAAATAGTAATATAATAGTATTACTTTCCTTCTCTCTTGAAAATAATTTTGTCACATAGCAAATGCTGAAATGGGTAAGCTTTACAGCTTGTATGTAGTATGTTGGACTCTAGAAATAGACTCTGAGAATTAGACGACTTTATATGATGTCTATCAGGGAATGCTGGGCAGGAGGAAGCAGGACTGAACAAAAGGGGCCACCAAGATGCATCCTAGGTCCAGTGGCAGTCCTAGTCCCTGAACTAGAACGGCCACACTGCGTGGCACCAAATGGGAGGGAGCACGAGTGTCTGGCCCCCTATCCTTGGATGCAAGTCACCCTGGGTGTGACTGCAGACAAAACAGATCTTTTCAGCTAAGGAACCCCCAAATGGGGCTGTTGGCCACAGGCTGTCTTTCCTTACCCTCTGAGCAGCGGGGGAAATAACATATCTATTTCTGAAGGGGCATCTTGACATTGCAGCACTTGCCTCCATACTTTGTTTACTGAAATGGCAGTGGTTCAAGCACAGTGAAGTGCTTTAATTCCTGGTAGAACTGTCTTCTTACCAGTCAAAGGCAGCAATATATTTTCAGGTGGCACTTGTGAAATAGCAGAAAAGACATTTCATTCAGTACATTTGTGATTCTTCAAGTCATTTAGACAGAAGGGACCATGTGACCCAGCGTAGCCACCCTAACTGTGGCATTCTAATGGAATCCGATTAGTAAGTGTGTATGTGTTTTAGGTGTTGCCTGGCTGGTGTAAGGCCTGTGGGCAGAGCTCATTACAAGATGGAGCCTTTGCCAAACATACAGTAAGTGTGAGGATAAGAATGTGCAACAACAGTTTTTCTTTTATTTTTTGCATCATTCTTCATCTTGTGCATTTTTCTCTCTCAGTTGTAGTCCCTGTCGTCTTCCCACCACCAGCTCACCCACCCTTGTGCCATCACCATAATCCCATGCACTCTTCCCACCCCAGTTTTGATCCCACTCCCCTTCCACCCCCATAAAATGTCTGGTGGTGCAACAACAGTTTAAAAAATTTTCCAATGAACTCATTTTCAGTATCATAGCTGAATTGAGGAGGCTTTGACTTTTCTCCCTCCCAGTCTTTGTATCCTACCCCCTCCCGCCATCCCAGTGTCATACCGATAGCCACCTGGGAGCTTGCTGAAATTAGGAGTGACCACTTTGCCCTTACTGTCTTCGTTACGGGAGAAAGACAGCCCTGTGCTGGTGACAACACCAGTAGAAATCTCCACGTCACTTCTGCATTGGCCTCCCTCAAGCCCTGTCATAGACATTTAGGAGAAAGGAAGTGTATTGGTTATGAACTTTCGACTTGGTCTTCCACCACATTTGTCTTTTCCTGGAGGACAATTTTGTACACGTGTCGAGAAGGTGTCCCTTTTGTTGCCTTGTCCACAGTTGATGATTTTATGAAATAAAGTCTCTAAGAAGCACTGAGTTCTCTTTACCCCTGTTCCTTTTCTCTGTTTACCCAAGGTCTTATTCAAGTTCTTCAGTAAACCTACCCTTTTGTTTTTTTAGTCCTCCCTCATGGCACTCTTGCCAATTGATACATCTAAAGACAGACAAGTGAGAGCCAAAGGTGCAATGTGAAATGAACATCAAACAGGATAGGGCCAGTTTTATTTTTTGGAATGGGATAGTGAGTTCCATTGTTTTTTTTATTTACTTTTTGAGTTCAGGTATTGTTAATTGAATCACGGTGTGTATACCTTAGAAGTTTAGATTTACACCTCTATAAATGTATATTATTTTACCACATCCACCACTAAAATCCCAGTAATCCTCCATTAGACCCCATCTCCCTTTTGCTCCCATTCCACCACCTCCCTCTTCTGGTTGTCTTAGTCATTGTCCATGTGCTGTCTCCTCTCTGGGTTTTATTCCTCCCCCTCTGCTTCCTGTCCTCTGGATGTCTCAGAACTGTGGTGAGTTTTCACAGTTTGTCCTTGTCTGACCCTTTGTTTGGTTTCTTTATACTCTACATATAAGTGAAACCATCCGGTATTTATCTTTCTCCTTCTGGCTTATTTTGCTGAGCATAATTCCTTCCAGCTCCATCCATGTCGCTGCAGATGGCATGGGTTTTAGGTGTGCTTTGAGAAACAGTTCCTTTAAAATGTCCACAAGGTCAATGCTTGCATTGTCACTATTTTCTAATAGCCACTGCTGTGCATCAAGCCCCAGCATTGAAAATATTACAGTTACTCACACAGGAATGTTTGCTCAATTTCTAGTGTAGTCATAGCCTATTTTTGTTACAAAAACAGCTGTTTCAGTTTTGGATTAAGAAGGATTCTGTGGGATAACCCCAGAACTTGAGGAAAATAGCACTTCATTCTGGGTTGTAAATGGGGCTCACAAGTGACCTTGCAGAATCCCAACCTGTTCATGAGTTGGGAGGTTCTTTTATGAGAAAGATGAAGCCAAAACACTGCCTTTGAGAGATGAGTTCCCTTCCTTTGTGTCTCAGGGAGAAAGAATTTTTATTATATTTCATTCTACATTCTCCTCCATTTATCTTAGATTGTCAGCCCAAAAAGGGCAAGGGCAGCATTTGCCAGGCTTGAATTGAATTGCGGGGAGTAGAATCACGGCAAATATTATTTTGACAATGATGGTGAAGAATATGTCATTGCCTGCATTGTAGGGCTACATGATTGACTTGCAGTCTTTTTAATAATTTGTTTCTGTTTTTGTTTTTAAATATCATGGAAACTCTGTGATTGAATTTCTCTGTACAGTTTAAAATTCTTAAAGTATAAATTTGTTCTCTGCATGAGCAGGCCGTTTTCTGTGATCTTTTCGGTGGCAACCAAAGTTGTTAAAATTATAAGAAAGCAAAATAGAAAAGGAAATTAAGAGAATAAGACAGCGTGTGGTTATGTTGAATAAACTCTGATATTACTGGGAGAAGGGGAGTGCCCAGAAATTGTGCAATGGGGATTTTGTATAAAGGTAGTTACTTTGCTATATAACTGGGGACAAAAATGCATTTTCACTGTACACTTTTCATACAAAAACATTTGGGAGGAATGTAAAGGGATTTAGATGTAGAGTTGTATGCAAGAGGGAATCTAAACATTATATACTTTAGCTGCATTTGACAGGAATGAAAATGGAGATTTTTGTGACTGCTTAAGCTAGTTTTAAAACTTTGCTAAATCAGTTTTCCTTAGTTTATGATACATTATATGCTACCACTAATTTACATGAACCA
This sequence comes from Condylura cristata, assembly GCF_000260355.1. NCBI lineage: Eukaryota > Metazoa > Chordata > Mammalia > Eulipotyphla > Talpidae > Condylura > Condylura cristata. The sequence continues at coordinate 48,331,526 of NW_004567106.1, read as the reverse complement.
GTCAATTGTTGTCACATTTTCTGTGCTTTTGTTTGAAACTGCCTTCCCCTTTCAACTTTCTCTTTCATAACCAGAAGCACAAATCATCTAGTATTCATTCATGCATTCATGAATTTAGTAGATTACAAAGTAAAGTTACTTGTGTAACTCAGAATTTTAAAATGGCTTGTCATTTTACAGGAAATGGTCAAAATCATGTCTTGAATGATAACCTGAAAAAAGTTACTCACTAGTATGACCTGCAGTTTAAAACATGCCGTTAGGTGTTTTGGGTTATAAGAGATGAATCTGATATTCTCCAAATCTATTAAAACCCAGGTGCCATTTTTTTATCTACTTAATTCATTTATTCCATATATTTGTTTATTTTCCATTCATGTACTCAGTTATTCATATGTGTGGCCTTGAAGATAAATATAGATAGTTCATATTCTGAAGTATCAAGACACAGATAAATAAAGTGTTATTATAATACTATATAATACCTTCCCTTTAAGGTCTGATCAGAATACCCTAGGACACAGAGAGAGTAATTGATTCCATTTGTGTCCAAAGCTGGGGAAAGAGAAAGATAATCAACATGAAAGTACATGAAAATAAAAAATACTACCCTTGAGCTAGGTTTTAAACCAAGAATACTTTGTAGTTTCCAGTATAATGGGGATGGTGAAGGCTGTCCTTCCAAAAGTCAATGCTATATATGAAGCACTGAGGTCTACATGAAAGAACTTGATAACCGAGCAGAGGGCAGTATGCAGAGTGGTAGGTGTGGTGTGAGCATGGAAAGATGGCAGGGACTAGCTGTAAAGGACCTTGTATGAGATGCTGAGCACAGGCTTTCCCTTCTGCGATAGCAGCTGGCTTTTGCAGGTGGGAACAGATATCCATTCTTTCAGAACTCAGGCAGTGACTAAAACCGAAGTCAAGCTGGATCGGGGACAGTGTTCTTCACTGTATATTATGCTGTGTCACTGCCAAACTGAAAATTCATCCAGACTTAGAATTGCAGGCTAGAAGGGAGCTTTTAGTTCACCTTACTCGGCTTGTTTTACAAGAGGAACATCCTAAACCCAGTGAAATTGAAGGGCTTAATATTATAGTTTATACTTAATAGTTATCAGATATATACCTAAATTGTAAAATCATAATTCACCTTCTTGGACTGCTTAGATAAGAAGTTGATACATAGTTATGACTCAGAAAAGCTATCCTTACAGTTTGAACAGCTCCTATGAAAGCATAAGTTTTCATGGATAACATAGCTGGTTCTTAGAATTTTGAGCAGATCCTTAAAATAGTATTTCCAGTAATAGAGGAACCTGATTATTTAAGGCCAGATCACTTAGCAGTAATGGCCATGTTCTCACTCATTCCCTAGGGATTATTTACTGGGCTCAGATTGTATGCCAAGCTCTGTACTGTATTGGGAACACAGCTGTGAGCTAAAAACAATGCAATCCTTACATTCATGCAACTTACAGTCTGTTGTAAGAGACATTATCGAAAAAGTTGTACAAATATTGGTTGTGGATGAGTGTTGTATGTTGCTATAAGTGCGTGTGATTGGAGTGATGTACATCAGGCAAGACTGTCCTAAGAAGTGACCACTGAACCCTTATTTATAGGGTGAATATAATATAACTTGAGGAATGAGCGAAAGGAAGATATTCCTTGCAAGGGATCTGTAATGCACAAAGACTTGTGTGGGAGGGAATTTATCAAGAAAGATACTAACAGACAGATCATCTTTATGTCTGGAGCATACGAAGTCAGGGTTAAGAAGTGTGGGGTGAAACTAGAGAAAAAGGCAAGACCTTACAGGCTGTAGTACTGATTCATTTATTTTCAGGTCTGATATTTAATAGGAGAATGTCATCAAGGGATGTGCACTTTGGAAAGATCTCTTTAACTGATGTGAAATGGATTAAAGAGGAATCTGAGTACTGAGCATAGACCTAGTAGGAGACTGCTAGAGAAGCCAGGCAAGAGATAATTACAAACCTGGGGTAGTGGTAGGTGGTGATTGGAGATACCTTAGGATTATATGAGCTACACAGTGGCACACAATAAGAAAAAAATAACCTCATTAATCTTTTGTTCTGTACAGCATGATATATTTAATGACTTTTCCTTTAACATGAATGAACTACTAAATACTTTAATACTAAGGAAAATTATTTTTTTTCTGATGTCATACACATAAAAAGAAACAACCACCTTAATCAAAAATGTAATAAAGATAACTTGTGAACAGTGTTTGAGGAAGAACACTGTGGAAACCTACTCCCTGGCTTTGTGGTGGTCCTGTGGAGGAATGCACAGAAATCCACCTAAGAATAGCAGAACAAAGCAGGACAAACAGCAGAAGACTAATTAGTTAGACTAACATGTTAAAGGTGATGATGGCGAGAGAGAAAAATAGCTTAAATTTTATTAGGGGATGAGGAAAGATAATGAGTTCTATTGGCTAAGTTTTAGGTGTTTTTGACATCTAGATAGACATACACAATTTGGAAGGTTCTATCGGATATTCAAGGTACAGAACAGAACTGGAAAAGTCTTGGCAAATCTTGGGACATCAGGTGATTCCGGTAGCCTCAGACTTTTGCTGAATAAGGTGAAAACATATGGATGGAAGAGCAAAAGTACAGTTTAAACAACAGAGGCAATTATTAAGTGACTAAAATATACAAACATATGGTAAATTATTTCTGAGGATGCCTTAACTAATCTACATTTGACAATTCCTTATCGTTATACTCATTTGCCTGGTGAGGTTATGGAAGTTCTTAGTGGTAGATGTCTTGACCAATGTCATACAGCTAATAAGTAGTAAGATCTGGGCTCAAACCCATATTTAATGATATCAAGTTTGATGTTATTTTTATATACCCTAGCCTTACTTTTATCTTTTTGAGAGAAGAATGCTAGATGCCAGCAATATTTAAGGGGGCTGAGAAAAATCTAGAAAAGGTTGGAGCGTATGCGCGAGGCAGAAGAATATTAAAGTCAAACCCTTGAGGGTGATGTGAATGCAAACGCAGTACAGGGCCTTGAGGCCACAGTGGAGGAGTTGTGCAGGTGGTGTGCACTGAAGCATGAGCAGAGATGAAATCCATAAATTATACCGCTGTGTTCAAGAAGGTGAAGGGGAGTAGGAGAGAACATGTAACAGTGGGGTAATGTTTATGGCAATCTTGGGAGTTAACATGAGGCCATTTGTGAGTGGGAAATGCTATGTCAGCAAGTTTGAGCTCTTAGAACTCTAAGAGAAGGGTGCTTAGTATCCAGTTGAACTGTCAGGGGGTATGAGGCAATTCCATGAGTATAGAAAGGCAATTTTGGGTGCAAACTTGTTTTGGAGTCTCTTAAATTGTGATCAGTCTGCTGTTGTGCTGTTCATCCCTTGTTAGAATGAGTCTTGGATAGTTAGCAGAAGTAACCTGTTGATAGACAGACCTTTGCTTGTTTTCTAAGAGACATTTTCTAGCACATGAATAAGAGGCCTATGGTATTTATGGTTGTAGTTAGAAATGACATCATGGATTAGCTCTTATCTAAAATGCTTTGACTTGGTTACTCTGCACTTCGTTTCACCCATCTCATGTACTCTGGGTTGTTTTCTTTATTTTGATCTCTATTGTTAATTTTGTTTTGAGGTCATAAAAGGACATTTGACTTTTCTAAAAGCCCATTACTTATTGGCATCTTATGATTTTTGACAGATTCAAGTGTTGTTTCTGGCTTATAAAATACATTCACAGCAGTAGCTTGGGATTGTATCTAAACCTCTGTATCTGATACCTAATTATAAAATTCACTTCCAACATTTTAGTCTTTTAAAAATGGTGCATCAAAGCATTTGCTATCATTTTCTTTTATTATAAATTGCTAGTTGATATCAGCACACCACCCATTAGCAGGAAGTTTCTCTTCCTTTTTATGCTCTTTGTATGTTAAAGTACATTTTCGTTATTTCTTCTTGCTTTTCTCCTTTATAACACAAGCATTATTAACCTGAGAATAATCACTGTACTTTATTTTCTCTATAACCCCTTGAGTTGCCCAGGATTGCACCCTTTCTCTTTGGTATTGTATGATAATTCTTTCCACTCCTACTGCTTATTCCCTAGAAGCAATCCATCTATTATCACTAGATAATAGGACTAACTAATGACTCCTTCCTGCCCCCATTCCAAATGGTACTGAACAAAGACTTGTGGGAATGGTCATAGAGGTTGGGTGCTTGGTCTTAGGGAAAGAATAAGGGCATTATTAAATAAAATGTCAGCATCGATTACTATACAAGAAGATTGTTTTATGCCACACTCTTGGCTAGGCTTGGGGACATAGTTAGCAAATAGATGCAGCCTAGGGAAAGCAGCGTCCATCAAGCAATATAACAGAAAGAATTACTAAGCTCAAAAACATGTTCCCTACTTACTGAACAGATATATACTGAATAACTACTATGAGTTGAATACTGGATGGAGAGTGACTATTGCAGCAAATAAGCAAGGTGTGGCTTCTCAGGGTGTTCTTTAGACTCTGCCTTGTTTACATCTGACATTGAGTGATATCCTTGATATTTTGAAGATTATTTTAAGAGGTTCCACATCTCTGACATTTATATTTCCAATGCTTTTTAGACCAGAAAGTTGGAAAATATACAAACTTAAAGATGGATCATCCTCAAACACATATAAAATTAAAACATGATAATAGGTTCTAGCTATTAAAGTATACTTCCTAGTTCACTTTTCCAAGTCAATAACATTTAGTGGTAAGCAGTATAACTGGCTTTAACTTATAGGAAGACTATATTCATGTATCCTTTATCATTTTTTACAGTGATTGCCAGTTTTCGAGGAACCATTCCTTATGGTCTGTCATTGGAAATTGGAGATACAGTTCAGATCCTGGAGAAATGTGATGGTAAGTGGGCTAGTGGTGATTACTTCAGGTTCTATGAACAGCCTCCTCAACATTGGACTGCTCATAAAGTTTAAAAATTCTGTCCATACCTTATTAATTTCTGAAATTTTGCTAGTAGAGTGAATCATTTTTGATAAAACTTGTTTTATGTATGTTTGGTATTTAGCTTTTGTGAATGAATTGTTTGGTATTCTTATGCTGGTGATGGTATTTTTCTAAAATTATTCTTCATACATTCACTAATGTGAACATAGAAAACAGTTGAAGCTACTGTATTTGTGGGAGTTCATGACTCAGTGCCAAGTTGGATGGCTTTTCTTAGAATCTGAAGGGTCTGATAGATCCCTTGGGGCAGAGAGAAACAAAGACACAGAGAAAAAAATGACTTCTTCAAGGTTGAGGAGCCGAATATGTTGAGGGAAAACTTTTGCCCTGATTTAACCTGCTCAAAATCCTACATCCATCTCCCACAGCCAGCCACACCACTTTGGACTGAAATTATTCAGTGCACTATGAACTGTATGACTGTTACTTATGTAGTATATTAACTCATTAAACCAAGTTATCTGATAAGCTCTCAAATGTTTCTATTCTGCACAAAATAGCTTTAAACTCTAGTCCTTAAAAAGATCCCAGGTGAAATCACTACCCTTTTATATGGTTATTATTAACAAAATAACCACATTTTAGAGCACTAGCAGTATGTACGAAAACACCCATTTCCTGCTAAAAGTTATCAGAAATTTATCATAGAATTTTCTATCATGTCAAGGTTCATTACTAAACTCTGTTTCCCTAGAGATAATGCATTTAGTGAGCACCTGGTATTAAATGTTGGTGACAAACACTTTTTCTGTCCACTGAAATTAAAGTATTAAAAAAAACAACAACAACAAGATTTTCTGATGATTTTTGCCTATTTCTACCTTGTATATAGGTGAATATAAATAACTTTTTACTTGGTGCTTGGAAATGGATTCCATAGCTAATAGGAACTGTTTTATAATCTAAAAGCCTTTTCTATATCATGGAGTTAAAGAGTCTCTACAACCTTTCTGCAGTTTTCAGAAAGGTTTTGGCTTTTGTTAGAAGGATGATTTATGAATGTATCTATTTTGTGGATATGTTTTTATGGAATCTTACAAATCCTGATACAGAGATTCTCCTTCTCAATTCATTTTACTCTCTTCAGACTGATTTTAAAGCTGCTGGGCATTGTATTTTATACAATATATACAAAAGTATTTCCTTTTAAGAAATAAAAATACATAAAAACAAGCTCAGTATTTCTTTAAAAAAATCAATTTGATAGACTAAAGAATAGTTTTATAGTTGAGGAAATTCTGAGTTGAAAACAGTACATTTATGGGAGGATATATATGTTTGTAAATCCCTGTACATGTATTAAACTATAAAAAGATATAGTTCCCCTTAAACATAGTGCTGTCGAATTGATTGAGTTGCTCAGAAGTTAAGTAAAAGGCAGTCTACAAAATAGCAATTACCGTGAGCTCCGTAGGACCTGCTGATAAAAGCGTACCCATAGTCATTCTCTTAGTGGATGAGAACTCGCTTTAGTCTTGTGAAGCTGTCAAATGGGTCCTAACCCAAGACAGTAGACTCAGGATGTGAGGATTCACTCACTGCATGATACTGGCTGAGTGCTGGTCTTTTTTGGTGTTAGAACCTGGACTTTGTAGTCGAACAATGAGAATTTAAAATAAACTAAATCTTGTAAAGATACTTGAATTTCCTGAGACTTAGTGTAGTCTCAGTATCTCTGTTATTAAAATGGAGAAAAATTCTGTTCAGTGAAGTCAATGAAGTTGCTCAAGATTAAATAGCTAGTAGGTCACAAAGTTAGGATTAATCCAAAGCTCTAGTTCCAAATTCTCTATTTGTGTTGTGCATGTTTCTGGGTTTTTTTTAAACATATAAATTTCTTACGTAATAGTTAAGCAGTTTTATTAATAGAATACTTAATACTTGTAGCAGTCATTTGCATTATAGTCTTGCTAATTCTAAAACCTATCTTGTTTATATTAAATATAATAGGTATAATATATACATATATAATTGGATGAAATTCTATCAGGAAAAGACAATGATTTCTAATAAATTGTTTTCTTTAATATTTTATATTGAAATATGACTGTGATTGTTTTTCCACAGGATGGTACAGAGGATTTGCCTTAAAAAACCCAAATATCAAGGTAAACATTTTTGCTTTTAACTATAATGATGGGATTTAAAAAAACAAAAGACAGTAATTTGCTTTGTTTCATCTACACTAGAAATTAAACGTTGGAAGTCAGCTGAAATACCAAATGGCAATTCAGGATTTTCATAACTTTGGAAATTCCTTTGAATTTGGATTATGGTTAAGAAATGTTACTTACATGATAATCTCAGGTAGCTATTGAAATTTGTGCTGAGAAGACCTTAATAATTCACATGTATAAACAAAATCTTTTTGAAGTGTTACTTTCTCAGAGACTAAAATGAAAATTGAGGAAGTGGAAACATACATTTCCAAAGAAACACTGAATAGAGGTATTTAATCTTTAAATTTTCTGTGGTATCATTATCAAAATTTTAGTGTGGAAAAGCAGTTTAGTAGGATATGTTAAGAGTCTTATTATTGCAAATAGAAACTAGTACGGCTCATCTAGTTACATAAATATTTAGGAATTACAGTAGGAAGTGATATGATTTTGATTTACCATTTATTTACATATTATTTTGACACTAAGCCTTACCAATACCTTTGTTTCTTTACTTTCGTCTAATTTCCCCAGCTTTGACCCTTATTTCCTATATTCTCTGATACTTCCTCATGTCCTGCATTCAGTTTTTGTTTCAATCCTGGCTTTATTAGGACTGTAGATAAAAATTATTATCATTTCTCATTCTCAAAATATAAGTGATTAAACTCTCTTGCCTGTCTTTCTGCCTAAATATACCTTTATCTAGGTCATTTGATTTGTTTAATTATTTTATTTCTTTTATTTGAGGTCATTCTAAAGGCGAGTGTAGAGACATAAAAGTATACTAACTTAATGTTTGTAATGCTTTAGGCTTCATTTAGTTACTTTTGGATATTTGCAAAGCACATGCAGATATCAACTCCAATATTTAATTATTAATTTCACTTTTTTAAGAAAAAATCTATAAGGATTTCTGTTGCTTCTATCACTTTTATAATTTCAAGTTCTGACTTCTTTATTAATTATAAGTACCCTGTTATCATATTTAGTTAAATTTAAAGTTGGATGAAAATACAAGGCTTTTTTTAACCTACTTACTATTATTGTATATATAGATTTTGCTTATTACGTTTTATCCTTCTACCTACAGTGGTGATAATGTATTCAAATCACCTTTGTTTTCCTAAATATTTAAAATTGAATTAGTCATTTAATTCTATGTCAAAACTCTCAGGGTATTGTCAATTAATGGCAATAAAATTGATACTAATTTTTTAAAATGATTTTTAGCTCTAAATTTCCCATGTAGAACAAAGGAACAATTACCTTGTCCTGCCTTTCTCTGCAATAAAGAGCTTTCTGCTAGCAGCGCTTCTTTTGTTTAATTTTTCTTACATCAGACTGGCAGCCTGGTGATTAATTGCTAAGGTACTTTCATCAAAGATATTCCATAACACATAGCATGTATAGTGTCTCAAAATTCATAGTGGTATTTCCTGAATATAATTTTTTAAAAATAGACACATGTCTGTTTTGGAGAGAAGGAACAGTAACCTAATCAACCAAACCAAAGCAACAACAACAACAAAAAGAAAGTAACCCTCTTTCAAAATGTCTGATGTAAAAAACAATGCATTCTATGCATAATTCCTTAATTTTTGGATTTTAATGTAAGAAAAATCAAAGAATGTACTCTGGGATGAGATTTATTTTTTTTCTCTTTTATTTTAGAGTATCTACAAAGTTATAAAATTATGAATAGTAGAAAATGAAAGGAACAAATCTAAACTACTGTAGATTTTTATGTGTAAGATGTGGTAGAAATGTTGCTTTTCCCAACATCTGGTGGTGGTAGAGTTGTGTGACTGTTTTTAGTACCTGGCTTGTAGAATGTGTCCCCTCTTAAATACTTGGCATCATAACCTTCATGTTTTCTCTTCTAGGGTATATTTCCTTCTAGTTATGTTCACTTGAAAAATGCCTGTGTGAAGAACAAAGGGTAAGAAATGAATTGTATTAATAGTTGGAGGATTTCACAAAAGTGTTGCTTATTCTGGAACATGAAAGCCTTAGTAATTGTCTTGAAAAATGAACCATATGTGCTCATGCCACAGTCTTTGTTGTTTGGTAAGATACATTACACTGAGGTAGTCGGTGGAGGAAATTAAAGAATCATGTCTGTGTATACTGGACTGCAGGAGGATCTAGGCCACTGAAGATGCACAGTTCACTCTCAGTTCCCTGGAAGCACCCCAACCTTACACAGGAGTTGATACTTTCTCATTTCCTTTTATGTACAGAATTATGGTAGTTAGACATATAGAATTCTAGGTCTTGTCTCAAACCCCAGAAATTCCCCCAATTCACCACTGATTTTCAGCTGCTGAGGCTGTCTTTTTCTAATTGGAGATAATGCTATATTGTTGGGCAACCACTTCACAAAGCCGCTATTCTACTTAAGAGAACATCATTTCGATGATATTTTGTTTGATTGAGCTCACTTACCACTTAGGGATTCTCATTTAAAGAGCTTTTCCAGTCTATTTCCAAAAGTACTTGAAAGCTCTGTCTGGATAATAGGACACTCAAAGAAAATATCACAGGATGAAATAGTAGAACCTGCTCATTTAAGTGGTTAATATAAACAGATCATTCATTATAAAGGGCCATGGATTTGGGCCCAAACATTTTGTGCTAAAGTCACAGGAATATGAGGATCATTGAATAATTCTTATATGATAAAAGACAGAATTCAGATTCTGGCATATATTTTTTCCCCTCAGACAGCAAAAATCACCATTTAATTTCAACACTGAATCACTTTCTAAAGCACTATAATTGATATCTTCAAACTTGAATTTCAGCAAAAATTTCTAAGAATGTTATTCAAATGGATGATTCTTGGATCCTCTGTCTGTAAAGGCATTGTATTAGATAAGTGAACTACCTTATGCAAGCACCTGAAACTATGCTATAAATACTATAGTGTTCCCTAAATAGATAAAACTTCAAACACGTAGGTGATTCTTACGCTACATGTCTTACATATGTCAGCTACTATAAGCAATGCTATTATTAGTGACAGTAGTAATTATTTACAATAGTCGATTAAAAGCATAATAATTCTAACATAACTACTACTACTTTTGCTCCTTTAATAAATGTGTATCATTCAGAAATTTTATACAGCTCTAATCTACCAGAAATGGGTCAAGCAGTTACCCTTCGTTGTGGAGCTCTCCCATTAGACTACTTTTGACACTATCCAGCTACCCTGAAGTCAACTGGAGACAGTTTATAAGGCACTTCACCCATGTATTCTGCCCTTGCTGCTTTGGTTATCTCTGCTAGACAAAGTGGAAACCCCAAGTGCTCTCTCCTGTCCCTTAAAAAGGAATTTCCTGGGCAGATACATGCAGCCCATCCTCTCTGTGTCTTCAACGCAAGCCAAGCCCTGACCCGTTCAACTCTCCAGAGCAAATGGCCACACAGCCTCTACCTTACACTCTGAGGAAGAGAAGAGAGAGAATGATAGCCAGGATGACCAGTTGAAGTAGGCTTCAACTAGTAAGAGTTCTAACTTTCACAGCAGATTGGGGAATGTAGTTTTAAATAACTGTCTCCAGTTGTTGTTTTTTTGGTCTTGTTTAGTAACTGATGAATATCTGACCTACTTCTCTGATCTTAAAGTTTAATCTGGGTGAAGGTGCTTCGTTATGTAAGTGTAAGACATGGAGTGGTTTCTTCACCTAACACAGGATATGACAAGCATTATACTGCAGGAGAAGGTTGGTGTGGAACCAGAATTTATTTTCTGGGAAAAAAATTTGAAAGAATTTGTAACTAACTGAAACCTAGATTTTAGAACTATTAGCTGCAAGAAAAACTTTAGCCTGAAAACATTTGAGAATTCACATTGCCAGGTTATTGCTTTCTCAGAGAGTAACCTCTTGGGATTTTGATGCTACCTGTATTATTTTAAGAGTATTAGCAGCCTGATGACCCACCGGAATTAAATAGCTGCAAAAGATGTCTTAAAATAACTGAAAAAAAAATTAAGGGTAAATTAAGGGTACCAACATTTTGAATGTTGATTTTAGTTTTAGTGCTATGAGGAAGAAGCAGCTGCTTCATCTGAAATGGCAATTGTGTGTGCCTTAAAAATTTACATTTGGGTGAACAAACTCCAGATCAACTTCCCACAGACTGAATTGCCTTTGTGTTCTTTATGGGGTCTTCATTGCATTGTAGGACTAATGGGGTCCTTAAATTAAATTATAGTTTATGAACGGTGAGGCCATTTCTGTATTATTTAATTCCTGCTGAGGACTTGTCACTTTTTAAATGTTAAGTAGGTTGTTGAGTTTTCCTGGAAATTCATTGTTCCCTCCTTGACCTTGCAATTGGATCATTTTATAAATTCTTTCCAAATATTCATCATTTAAATGGCAACAGCTGCTTCAAGAGCAAAATAAATATACTTCCATTTGAAAATTTCATATGTAAACTTGATAAAACATCCCGCATATGTCACAGTTCATATATTACTGTTTACTTTATTTCTATACTTTATTTCTAGTTTTAAATCCTAGTTTTACATTTTTAGCTGTGTGGAAGCTCTAGAAAGACAAAAAAATATTCACAAGACAATTTAGCAGTCAAATAAAATGCAGAGATGAGTCTCTGTTGGTGAAGAAATCAAGGCAAGAGTATAGTTCCCATACTTGCTATCAAGAAGACAAAAGACAATTATACACACATTGGACATAACATCAAAAAGGAACCATCGAGTAGCTATTAGCCTCATACAAAAAAAATAATTTCTCTTGATCATATAGACAATGTTATTTGGTATCTGATTTGTGTTACCTTCTACATAGTTGATGTTTTCCTTTAAAAATGTATGCCCAAATGAAGCTAATAATCTCCATTAACATAGTAAATTCTTTTGAAAATCAGTAGTAAAAAATAGCCACTTGATCATTTTAACCTGTACATAAAACTGAAAGCATTTGAAAAAAGAAACTGAAAAGAAGAAAACTGTTAACTTTTGTCAAAGGGAGGAAGCAAAGTGGTCTTCTCTAGTCTTTATGCATTATCTCAACATTGGATTCACCATACTACCTACTAGATGTTAATATGAATATTTTTCAAGTGTAGTTTCTGACTTTTAAGAAATTGAAAGGATGTACTAGACCTATCATCCTATCATAAAAACATTTTACAGTAGACATTCAAATATCTGTGATGTCCTAAGCCTTAAAAATAATTCTGTGAGGTGTAATAGCATTAATGATAGTACTTGTCATTTTTATGACCTCATTTGCACATTATAAAAATGATAAGTTAATGAGATCAAGTGAGTGTTCATTCGATGCCTCAGTATCTAGATCTTGATAACACTGAGTTGGTTTGGATGTTTGGGGCACCTTATGGTGGCCCTTGAACAAGTGTGTTACTCCCTTGAGTCCTGTGGCCAAAGTGCTTGGAAAGTGAGAGCTACCTGGAGTTGATGTTCAGCCCGATGGCTGTGGCTGCTCCTGGGGGCTTTGGAATTTGGAGAGGTTAAATGAGTTGCTGTTTAGTTTCCAAACTGCTTCACCACCACACTGCTCAAATTTGATCTGAGTGAAGTGGCCAGGCATTTTAATGATAACCCACATAACCCACATTGCATTCCTCATAGTGGCTCAAATCAGATCAGCCACCAAAAGATGGCTTTCTTTTTTAATTTATCTTTATGAGTATTTCAAAGGAAGTGGTTGGCTATATTTGCATCAATACTTTGTTTGTCTTTCTTAATTTCACAGACAATTTGAAATGGTTATTCCCACTGAAGATTCTGTTATCACAGAAATGACGTCAACATTGAGAGACTGGGGAACCATGTGGAAACAACTCTATGTGGTAAATAACTTTTTAATGGCATCATTTTTCAGATTGAGAATTGTTTTAAGAAATATCTGAGCAATTTTAAGTATAGACCAGTATTCGAGCACCTGTAATAAATCACTAGTATGTCTCAGGGTATTAAGGAGACAGTGCTCAATAAAGCTCATTTCTTTAAACTTATGTCCACAGGGTGTGGAGTTAGTTTTATAAATAACTTTATAAATGTGTTTTTATAAAGTTCTTTTTAGTGCTGCAAGGATGTATAAGATGGTTTTCAAATAGGGTGGTATATATGGAACAAGTGTTAGGCTTTCTGATGATGTTTATTTTCATGGAAAAATACATTTTCAATACAGTCTTAACATTGATAGTATTTTAATTCTTTAGAATAATTCAAAGTATGCTGAAAATAATAAGATATTTAGCCAGAAACAAGGGGAATATTGTGAATATACAACAAGAAAGGATTTTCTTAGTAGAGGTTTAATGTTTTGTGGGAATGTAAGTATGTACTTTATATAGTTACATTTATGCTACAAATGTTTTATAACTATATATAATTTTGGAAATGATGACAGTTAAGGAAATCACGAATGTGATTATGCTCAACTAACAAAAGAGAAAAGTGCACCAGAGGATGAAGTTCTTGGACTAGGCCATGTAGTGAGAAAGTGACTGAGCTGAGATTTTGATGCAAATCTAGTATCTTCATTCTCAACCACTGAATAAGTGAAAATTTGGGGGTTTGAAATTCGGAGGAAGGTGAATGCTATTTCTCTTTTTTCTTTCCCTCAAAGAAATGTATAGAATAGCTTAAACATTTGAAGGAAATGTTCAGGAAACAGAGGTGCATGTGCCTGACAAAATGATTTGAAACTTCGTATCAAAGATAAAATCCAAATTAAGTGAAGGACATTGGCACAGAATGACAATTTTTATTGTGACATATAAAGTGCAATAGACTATTTCATGGAGGCAACAAGACCTTAAAAAGGTCACTAATAACATCCCTCATGTTGTATTCACTGACCCTCCTTTGCTGGAACTGTTGGCTGTCGAACTCAATGGTGAACCCCAAAAGGCAATGTTAGGTGAAATGCCAGGATCTCAGCTTCACTGGAATGAATTAATGCACTGTCATGATAACTGAGCTGACCAGACCTGATCTGGCAGACTACAAAGGAAATGCAGATTTCCTTTTTATATTGAAAAAAATCTATGTTGAAAAGAATACAAAATTATTATTTTACTTAACACTGCATGTTACTAACATGGAAACAAAACTATTTAAAATCTTCAAGTCTCTGCTTCCTAAATACACACTGTAAAAGTTATAGTGTTAGTGTGTAATCCATTAGTTGAGTTAAAGCACCAGCACTTGACTTTTATGTAGCTTTTGTGAGGAACAAAGTTGAATTTCCTCTTGATTCTGCCATTTCTAGCTATTTTTACCTGCTTTTGAGGTTGTGAGTGTCTATTTTGGGGACATATAGCTTGGCTTGAAAAAGCTGTGTGTTGTAAGCACTAGGAGTAATGTCCTTACCTCCTAGTATCCTGAGTAATGGAGAGACAGAGAGGGAATCATTAAAAAAAAAAAATTGCTCTGTATACTTCAATGGTAGTCTCTGATATTAGGGACAAATGAAAGGTTTAACCTGGAGTTGCCAGATTTTCGACCCTGATAATGAGGCTCACATGATATGTTGGACCTTTTGGTTCCTCTTTTCTTGGTGTAAATGTGTGTATATTTTGGTTCAAGTTTATTACCCTTAGTATATTGTGGTATGTTCATTTTCTTTTCTACCAGTTTTAAGGCAACTAACTTCTACCCTGGAAAATATTTGATAAGTGCAATAATATCCTGTAAATTGTAAGCAGTATGAGATATACTTAATATATGTAGAATCTTTAGCACAAAGCACATGGCAAATACTTGAGAAATGCTAGCTGCTCTTTTCAATAACTTTGCCAAGGATCAAATAATGTTCTTTAAAATACCACTTAATAAAATATCAGTACTATAAGTGCAAAATGTTTAAGAGAAATATAGCAACCATCTTTTACTCAGTTCTTTTGTGCGGGCCTTTGGCTGGGTATTTTTCATCTCTCCTCTCTGGGTCTCTGCCCATTAATTTTTATTCTTAAATTTTATCAGAAATAATCTGTGCAGCATGTCTGCTAAGTGGGAATGCTTGAGTCTAAATCTATACCTGCTGCTTCAAAACCTATGCTCTCTTCATTTTGAGGCAAATGAAAACTTACCTATTTTCTCAAATGTTAAAATACATGGAGCTTTTTACCACATTTCTGAAACATTGTTGGAATTACTAAGTGTTATATTTCAAGTGTTTAATATTGTGCCCTAGTGTTTTACTTAAAGTTAAATCAAAAGCAGTTTCCATATTTGAGTCATTCTTACAAGTAATTTTAAAAACCCAGTTTTTAAAAAATTATTTTGACTAGCTATCAAATCAGTCAGGTCTGTTTTCTTTTTTTTTTTTTAAGATTTATTTATATTTTATACATAGAAATACTGGGGTGCAGGCCAGAAGTGCGGGAGGTGAGACAATTCACCAGAGACAGAGTGGGGAGCAGAACAGGATTGACTGAAATACACTGCTGAGCAAAGCATTGGGCAGAACAGGAGGACTGACACGCCATGTGGATTATGGATTAGCTCTCTGGCCAGGGATTGAACTCAGGATGTCCTGGTGGGTCTTCATGGTGGCAGTACTGAGACTTAACCCCAGACCACCAGGGAGGACCCTATGTCTGTTTCTTGGGTTTATCTGTCAGGTCTCCAGGATTCTGTGTCCTTCTGATGGCTTATACAATAAAGCATTAAGGTACAAATGCAAGAAATAATTGGGAAACAACTTTTCCCATGGAGTTGACTTTAATTGCATGCAGCTGTGATGTAGAGACAGGCATCCTTGGGATTCCCAGAATCCTCAGGGAACATGTCTCACAGCAGGTGGACTTCAGGCAGAGTCAGGTAGAGCTCAAGAAGGGAGTGATGAGGTAGAAAGGTGGGTAGAGTAATGCAGGGAGACCAAGCTAAACTCTGGGTGTCATGAAGAAACTGGAAAACAGGGTTGGGGAGTCTGAGGAGTGAAGTTGGATTCTTGGACAGAGCACCATTGTGAAACTGGATGAAATCAAGGAGTGCTTTTGAGGACAGGAGGGGACAGTTAGTCTGTTTGTAGAGTACCTGTCCAGATTGATGAGCCCAGAGAAGAGAAGCAGGGCTTGCCCTTCCTTTTCCTCTTTGTGTAGTGATGCCACCATCTGTATGGAGACTGACCACAGAATGTCCACATTTCCTTGTTCCTAGAGAAACGAAGGGGATCTATTCCACCGCCTGTGGCACATCATGAATGAAATCCTGGACCTGCGGCGGCAGGTGCTGGTGGGCCATCTGACCCATGACCGCATGAAGGATGTGAAGCGCCACATCACTGCCCGCCTGGACTGGGGCAATGAGTGAGTACCAGTCAGCTCAGGTGGCTGAACACCACAGGCCTGCCTTAAGAGGGTGGGACTAGCTCTGAGGTATTGTGGGGGGCTGGTCCGGTTTCCCCTTTTTGGGTTGTGTGCTGATGCTTGCTAGTGGGGCTGAGACTCCCATGCTTGGGTGCTGGTGTGGCAGCTGGGCATTGTTGACTCATGGGTGTCTGGTGTGGGCCTACAGGATGCCCATGCTCACTGAATATGAAGCTTTCGCTGGATTAATCAGATAAGGCGTCTGCTCAAATAGGCCTTGTTTTCAAATGGGCTTTATGTTTGGCATGTGTATTTGTCTGTGGTGTATTCCCCTTTGGTAGTGTGGTAATAGGTCAGTGTTGTCATCCAGAGGGAAAGGCTAATGAGAACAGCTTCTGTCAAGTCTCTGGATAGGTGTGCTGATGGGGCCTGTTACTGTGATTCAGCCGATTTATAGATTAGCTACTTTGATGTGATTCTTGGGAGAACTCTGTAAAAGTCTGTTCTTGACCAAGATTTATTTTCAGATAAAACTGTAAGTGATTAAAATAAAAGCCTGCTACTTTAGTTGGTGAGTCCAGTCACTGTAAGCTCTGATCAAAGCTAAGACTGTACAGGATGGATGTTCATATGTGGGTGAGAAATTAGAATAAGCTTGCTTGGACTGTGATCCTGGACTTTATAGTATTAGGCTTATGAAAGGTAAGTCATCCTTCTGTCTGGCAAGATAAATCCTTCCTTCCCTCTCCCCAAGTCTTTGCTGCTAGGACCTTTGAAGAATCTTAGGGTGACAGAAGAAAAATACGAAAGTAGTAGGAAGTCACCACGGATTAATTTACCTCTTAATGTGTCTGGAAAACACCATTTGAAGCTAGACTGCTGATCCCTGTAAATCATAAGAAGTTCCTTTGTCAGAAGCCAGTGTTGATGCCTGCCATGGGGTTACATACTCCAGGTACGGCCCTCCTCATTCTTCATACATTTTACACTTCCATCTCACTCACGGCATGCTTGGCATTGTGTTGAGTAAGATCCACTGTTTATCCTTTCACATTTAATTAGTAAAGTAACACTGATTTCATAAACAAGTGTAAGTATAGAATGGCAGCAAGATATTGTGCAAGAAACTACATTGTTAAGACACAAGGCAAATTGCTAAGTCCTTCCTGCCTTTATTGCTTTACCTTGTGGTGGAGAGCGTTGAACTAGAGGCCTGGGGCTCTTTTGGCTCCAAGCAGTGTGAATCAAAGCTCATTGCATTTCCTGAGAGAAGGTGCTTGCCAGCTGCGTGCTCTCAGTCTTGCCATCTGACCCGGGTTGGTGCTATGAGGATTGAGCTGCAGGCTATGGAACTCGACCCATACTGCCTGCCTCTCACATGTCCCTTATTATTTTGAGAAAACATTGAGTTTTTCACTGAGCTATACTGGCTCTTAGTCATTATGCTGGTCCTCATTTAAAGGCCTAGTTGTAAATAGCAAGCGGATTCAAAGTCATTAGTTTATCCAAAATATAGATCAAAGAAGATGGTACTTTTCTAGTTTTAGGAAGAAAGGTGATGACAGAAGGAAAAGAAAAGAAGAAAAAATATTGATTATGACTGATCATAACTCAAGCTTGTACTTGGGGCAGTTCTGTGGCAAGTTTGTAAAACACAGATGCATAGAAATGAGCAACATAATTTATTTAGATTATCCTTAAATTCATGAAATTTATGAACTCTTCTGTTTTCTTTGGCCTCTTATTTTTAAAAAATGACTTATAGGATATGCCTTGTATATTTACCTTCTGTAAATATAAGTTAGCTTTATTGTTGAATAGTGTTAAATGGAAAGGAAATTCATATTACTCTCTTGCTTATGAAACTACATCAAGCCCCACAGAATTATCTGTCAACATGTAGATTATTAGGTGAACATAAATTAAGACTATTTCCTGTATCAAGTGATCTAATAATCTGGAAGAGTAGTGAGAAAAGCCCTCTGGATGTGGGATGCTAAGAAGATAAAGGTGGCGATAATACACCTTGTACCCTAATGGGGCCATTAAAAGAAATCTCCCTGGAGGTCTCAGACAGTTAAAATCATGGTGAATGTTTCTGTTACCCAACGAGTTCTGTTCTCTGACTTTACTACTAAGATTATGTGATAAGGAGAATCAGTTCAATCCTGTTTCCTGAAGTCACAGGCTAGGCTAGTGGCTGAGTAGATGTAGAACTTGACTCTTCTTCCTTTCTACTGATTTCCTATATCCTGTGTGCTCTTCTTTGCATCTTGCCCCTCTGCTTTTTGCCACATTTCTTCTTGTTTTTAAAGCTTTGTCTCAGTGGGAAGCTTATTCTAAGAAACCTCAAACAATGGGAGGTTTATCCTAAGGGCATACCTAGACATGAACAAAACAAATAGAAACAAATAAAACTTCACATAGTGGGACTCTAGAAAGCAACGCAAATAGAACAAAACCTTATGAAAGAGATTTGGAAATGTCGGGAAGCTTGTAGACCCCACACCTACTCCAGGACTTCTGCAGCTGGAGTTGATCTTTACTCACTCCTTCTGCAGTGATGCAGGTCAGATGCCCTCCACGTAGCTTTGTCAATGTTTGGCTAATGTTATCTGAATTTCCAGGGTTCACATTCTCAAAGACAGAATCTCATTGACAGCTTATATCTGTACTTCCCTGTTGAGACTGAGGGTTTTATACCAGTCATGATAAAGAGCTGGCCAGTCCATGGATTACTTGTCCTTGAAACATGCGCCTACCTGTGGGCTGTGCTTCAGGAAGGGGAAATGGTCAGATGACTAGTAGGTGCTGAGTTAATAAAATCTATTTATGAAAGCTTTAGTGAGGTTTTGGGGAGGTCATTTACATTTTTTTTTAAGTTTTAAAATCAAAATAAGCTGTGGTTCTATAACTGGATATATGCAGGAAAAGTTCCACATCACATAGTTTTGATGTTGAAGGGATGTAGAACAGTTTATCCTTTGAGAATTAAGCCTGAGACTGGAGTATGTGCTTGAGGAGGGTCTGGTATCTTGCCATTCATCACTAGAGCATTACAAAGGCCTGGTGAAATCTTTGGGATGGTCTTGGATAGTCAAGAAGATGAATAGGATTGTACAGCATTGATAGCAGTAGTATTCAGCGGGTGTCCTGGAGAGGAGTATGTCGCCAGGGTTACCGGAGGGAAAGTGACAGGATTCTATTCTTTTGCCTCTGTCCATGGTAAGGCATCCAGGTCAGTTACATATATGAGCCATTGGAGGTGATATATATAGCCTTGTAGCCCTTCTCAGCACAGCAAAGCACATGTCAACCACAATGAACCTGACAGAAGACATTAAGCCATTTGTTACTCCAGGCTGGAATTGTGCTGCCCCAATTTCTTTCCCCTGCCTTTCCTGATTTTACCACTTCCACAGCCTTCTTTTCCTCTGCCTTTTCTCCTAATGACTGATCCCAGAACTGAGCAGGAATGAGTAATAATCGTGTCCAAGTTGTAAGAGTAACATGTTCGAAATGAAGTAGCTCTGAACATACCTAGGTATTTTGGTGTCAGGTCGAATCTTCTTAAATCTGATTTCTAGGATAAAACTATGTCTAGCTCTAGTTTCCATCCCAGTCCAAAGTGGAAAGGCTTCTATAGTAAAGTGCCAAAAACTACCTCCCACCCACCTCACAACACTAAGAATCCCAGTCCACATCGTCTTGATTTGCAAACTGTTGTCATCTTTTGTATCTCACCTTATACCCAGTGTCCAGCCTACTTAAGTTGATTGCTGTGGGAATAGGTAATACAGGGTAAAAAAGACAAGTGAGATGAGCATGGTGGGTATGTCTTAATTTCAAGTAAAAAAAAGTTAAAAAAAATGTAAAGGTAATTATTATAAGTATATTCTGTCGAAATGACTTTTCTCCTAAACTTCTGCAATTTGTTTTCTAGACAACTGGGCCTGGACCTAGTGCCTAGGAAAGAGTATGCAATGGTTGATCCAGAGGACATCAGCATCACTGAGCTCTACCGATTGGTAAGTATAGGGAACCCTGTCTTGCTGCTAATTTTGTGGTTTCCATGGTACTCTTCATACTTGCATGATTTTGTAAGAACAGCATGTTCCAGGTTTAATTTGAAAGGAGTAGTGAATTGAGAGATAAGGTGACTGTGCCCCAAGTACAGAACTGAGACACTGTCAGAGTGACATGATGTTCTCTACTACCCCTCAACTTCCACGTACTGGGAAGTTCTTTGGCAAATCTTTCTGCTTTTGCCTAGTTGAGTCAAATCCTTACAAGTCATGCTTCATTGTCGTTTTAGGACAACACTGTGACTAATGGTTGCCAATCACTACTCACCAATGCATTACCGCCCCTCTGCCTGCCTCTGTTATTATGATACGCACAGACTTAAATTTCTCCTCCTTGGTTTCCAACTGTTGCTCTCATCCCATCTCTCTCCCTTGCAGAGCCCTATCCATTCCTAAGTTCTGAAGCCTGAGAATAACCCTGAGGTAATTGACTATGGTGCTATGATAGCATTACAATTGACTTGAGTTTTTGTCTAGGTACATGGTAGGTTAAAATCCAATTACTTGCATAGATTCTAGATTCCCCAGATCTGGTGCAATATGCCTTATGATAATGGTTGCATAAAATTTACTCACTTGATGTTAATTAAACTATTAACAGTAAGTCTATTAGGACTTTTTTCTGTTTGAGAAAGCTATTCTTAATACCTCTGTCACTTTTTCCTTAATCACTGATCTGTTCAGATACTCTATACCTCATCATGTCAACTGGAATAAATTTTACCTTTGTAGAGGATTTCCTTCACTTTATGTTGAGCTTTTTGAGAGTGAAGTTTTTAAGCTATGCACCTTTATGGGATGACATAGCCAAGCAGAGTATCAGACCCTTAGCAAGAACACAGCAAAATTCAATTGGAAGGAGACAGGAAAGGAAGAAGGAACAAAATAAGAATATTCCAAATTAAAGAATGTTCTTTAATTCACTACTACTTCTTTTATAAAAATATAAAATCTTTATAATTTGCTGCCACATCCTCTAATATGACATCTACATTCAGATGTCATTCAGTTTCTACTTTGTCTTTCACCTTTCAAAAAAATCTCACTCAGTTTGAAACTTCTTTACAGTGCCATGCACTTTGTAAGAAGATAGTTTTTCTGAGGTCTCTGTAGTGTTATGAAAATAGTATGTGGCTATATACCCAAACAACTAGATTTGAATTCTATCTTTTGGAATTCCATCAAGATTGGCTCTGCAGTCTTGGGTTTATGGCTTAATTTCTCAGAACCTCAGTTTTCTTCATCAGTAGAATGGGGACATAATTCTCAGGTTTGTTATGAAGATAAAATTTTTAAAATGTGTAAAATGCCTTCCCTTGAGAAATAATGTTTGCAAAATGCTTAAGCACTGAGTTCAATTTTCATTTCTTTCTTATCTTTATTCCATCCTTATTAGAAAATCAAGGTGGCAAGAATAATTGATACCTTGTTTGCTCAATCTTAAGATTAGATTTGATTGTGTTCAGTGAAAGAAATAGAAATTTAGACATGATTGAAATTTATTCTCCCTCACAATAGGCAAGTCCAGAAACAGGAAGTTCTAAGCTTGTTTGTGGTTTTGTGGTGTCAAAATTAATACACTGCTTATCTGTATGCTGTGCAGTGCTTGGCTGCCATCATTAAGGATACTTAGGAATATAGTAGAGCTGCAAGAGCTCTAACCATTACATCTTTCCAGCAGGATGAAGCAAGGTTCCTCAGAGCTGATTCAATTACTTTAATGGGCTTTTCTGGAAATTCCACACAATACATGGATTTCCATCTCACATAGTCACATGACATATTTAACTCGGGATGTTTGATAAGCAACTAACAATGTCTGACACAAATGCTTTTTATTCTCTAGTTTGGTTTGGCTTTGCATGCATTGAGTTTTAACTGTTCTTTTCACTAACATCTTTCCTATTTGTTAATGGTATCTGTCAGCAGTACTAACTTAAGATTCTGAGGTCTCATCTGGACTGTGATTGATTAGCAATGACTGCCATTGGAGGGGGTTTCTAGTGTTTAGTAGCTCAAACCCTAATCTAAAGCTTTCAGTTTATAGGTGAAGAAAATAAGACATTGTGACTTTATACGAAAATTTAATTGTTCCTCAGTAGTGGCTGCAGTTTGCTGTTTTTAAATCATTCAACAGTTCAAGCAAGAGAAACCTAGATGATTATAAGCTTTAGAAGGACTTGTTCTTGTTCAGATGAAGTGAAGCTCCTAGTTACGTCTTCACTTTAGCAATGACCAGCTTTTCTGTAGCCCAGGTCTTTTCTTCATGCAATGTAAAGTGACTCATTGTGTTGACTTCACCTGGCAGCATTGGCAAGCACTGCCACCAACTCCTGTTGTCTTGGTGATTTATTGCCACTTACCATGGCAGGGAGGTGAAATGCCCCAACACAGGCTGTTTGATAAGTCATTGCTGCTTCTCTTCTTTTACTACATCTTCGCTGTATCATATTTGAAACACAGTGTTTGCATCTTACTGAATCCATTTTGCACCATTAGTAAAGAAAGTCTGCCTTTGGGTTTTTGCTAGCCTTGTTAGCAGATCTTTCTCGCCTAATTGTACTCATCTGAGCTGCAAATTGTGCTAAAATACACAGTGTTAGCATATGTCCAGTTGGAATGTTCGGATTAGTGCCAAATTCCACATCTCAGTTGTTCTATACATAATGAGAACTTCATTGACTGGATCCCCTGATAATCTTTTTAGGAATCATTTATGGTTTTATAAGATCACATTAGGTGAGTAGGTGTTCACTTTGTGATCCTTAGTTGATAAACCAGTTGCCAACTGGTAACCAGCAAATGTCAGAAAGAGGTGATTTCACTCTTCTGAGGTCATTTGGCAACATCAACAGATTTTTGATTATCGTAACTGGGGATAATGATGTTTGGGGGAAGAGAGAGATCCTGCTGGCGTCTGGCTGGAGGATCTGCTAAGCATCCCACAAGCTTAGGACAGCACAACAACAGAGAAATACCCAGCCCAACTTGTCAATAGTGTTGAAACTGAGACTCCCTGGTATAGATGATTCATTCAGTAATTAGTGCATTATAGGAAGATTAAAAATTTGCATCACTTAGATAAAGCTTTGGAAAAGTGTTTTCCTAATTAGGGTCTATTTACACTACAAGCACATGTAGAAGAACTGGTGGGTGCCTTTGTAACAAAATTATTTCAGAGGTGGTTTTTCTGTTACACTACCAAATTATAGTTTATGTGTGATTTTAGATTTTAGATTTTTGTATCTTAATAATTTCAGGTTGTCCCAGCAAGGCACAGAGCAGGTTTTCTATGATCTGGGCAGACAGGTAAAGGATGGGTCCTGGAGCCCTCACTGGCTTTTTTTTTTAAGGCCTTTAATGATGTTTGTACACCATTTGTGGTAAGGCAACCAGGTGCAGAACAGGCAGGGAGACCTAGGGACCAGGCAGCTGCAGGCCTTCTAGCTCCCCCTTCCGCTCCTCCCTCCACCCCTCTGCCCCCAATGAATCTTTACTCTTCAGGGTGAATCTTTACTTTCTGGGCTCTCTGGCCTTCTCTTGTGTTCTCCACTTCATTCTACCTCCTGTCCTCTACTGCCCCATCTCTGTGACGCCGCCCTTGTATGCTTGGTGTCAGAGCTCAGGTGCGCCCACTCACGCACGCCCACACCACTCTCCAGGTGGCACCATCAGGCACCTGTGTAAGACCACAAAGTGTCTATTATTGATGCTCATGGTGGGAGGGCAGAAAAATCCTGATCATTTTCATTTACCCTACAGAGATGTTTTTAGCAGTTCCCCCAAAATGGTGAATTACCAAGAGATGAACAAGTTATCATAACTTTTAAGTCCAAATCCACCTCCAACCTGTATGGAGGTAAGTGAGGAGAGGGGATATATAGGCCAGAGTGTGCAAGTTGTGAGGACTCGTGTCACATATATTAAAGGCAGAATCAGTCAGGCTTATAAACTGGCATGCATGCAAGGACTGAAGGCTGCAAGGCACTAATTATACAAAAGATGCAATAATACATTTTCGGTCAGCTGTGATCTGCATCTCTCTGCATATGATTGCCATCAGTAACTTTCAATCCTCATTGCACATTTGAATCACCCTGGGAGCTTTTAAAGCTGCTACTGTTTGAGACCCCAGCCCCTAGAAATTCTAATTTAATTATTCTGGAATAAGATCTGGACATAAGTATTTTTTAAAAGCTCTCTTGGTAGTTTTAAAGTGCAGCCAGGGTTGAAAACCACTGATCTACATATATTGAATTCTTTGCATGAGTGAGGGAGCTTTTCCCTCAGTTTCAATGAAGTCGTGATGTATGCTCAGAATCTTGTGTGTTTGAAGGAAACACCATATGCCTCCTGGAGGCCCATTCATTTCATAAGATCTTTGAATCTCTTTCTCCAGATCTAGCAATTAGGATTCATTCATTTCTTCACAGTAATTTGCACTGTATTATTCTGAACTTTGAAGTAAATCATTAAATAAGTGAGTTTTGGGGGAAAAGCTTGTGAGTTAAAAGTGTAGTCTTACGAATGTTTGATGCTTCTTTCACCCCAGCAGAAAGAATGTGAAAAGCACAAAACAGAGCAACTTTTCTATAAAACAAGGCAGACTTATGCTTTTATCTATAGTTAGAACATTTCTTTGCAGGTAGATTTTTGGGTAATTATGGCATTCATGTACCATAAGGTGCTGAGGTCTACTTTGAAAAACATGTACTTTACACTTTTAAGGAGAGTTGTCCAGTCTGCCTGTTAAGTCTATAGAAACTATATGTACATTTAATTAACTACATTTTGTAACTGTTTTTCTCCCTTGAGTAGTTAAAGTTACAATATGAATGCCTGGCCAAATGCTGTTGTTTTTAAGTTACTGCAATGATCAGTTTAGATGACATCATAACTGGCCAGTCAGCAGTTGCTGAACTTTGTGTAGAAACACTGTAACAGGGCAATCCAGTGTGAACTGGGCTGCCTGTCTGTGGGTCCTCACCCGCACACTTAAAATTTAATTGTACTGCAGGCACACACAAAAAGGGTCAATAATGGGTTTATTTACAAAAAGGGGAAAGGAAAAGGAACAACCCAGGGAAAGAGAAAGAGAGAGAGATACAAGTTAACTAGAACATCCTACCAGCTTGATTGACTTGGAACTCCAGTAACACACTGATAGCCACCAGCCACACAGTCCGGAGAGAGAGTGCATCTAAAATGGTCCCTTATATATCCCCTAAATTCCCGGAATGCCTGCTTAGCTCCACCCTTGGGTCCCTGTAGTTCTCTCCTTGGTATTGCTGGGAGTTGTAGTTTCCAATCACTGGAGTAGGGGGTAGAGTCCAGAAAGCCAGAGTAGGGGGTGGAGTCCAGGAAACTCTGCAGAGTTCCTTTAGGACATCCTTTCCCCCTAACAACATGAATAGATGGCTAATGTAGAAATGAGCTTAGCATAGCCTATGGCTCCATTGCTGTGGCATTCAAGTCCCTGAACTTTTTCTGTTTTAAATGTCAAGTGATCTAAAAGAGTTTACCTCATGAGTACTCTATTGTGAAAGCCATAATCTCCATATTCTTAGCATCTGTTAAGAAGCAGCCTGTGCATTTATTTCTCCCATGTCTGACCCAGAATCAGTGCCTTTCAAAGTATAAAAAAGAACTAGCTGCTCCTTGAACTGTTAATAACTGGTCCAAGTAAAAAAAATATGAGTGTATGTTTAGGAACACTTATATCATTTTGACATTACCAGGTGTTTTTATTCTGTTTTATTGGGTGGGGGTAGCAATCTAGTGGATTAGGGAGAAAACCTGCTCCTTCACAGTAAGTAGGAGCAGCTGTCCACAATGGTTGATAATTGCCCTCACTCTTCAGCTTTTGGCTAAACGGCCATTTTCCCAGCCGCAAGTCAAATCCCCTCACCTAAGGTGTTCTTGAAAATCTGGTTTTTCCTCTTCATTCATTACATGTGCGGGTAGACATTTAATGCGAGAATTTTGTTGATGTCTGTAACTCCTGGCTCCAAGAGGGTAGAGATTGCCTGTTTTTACTCATGATGGTGTTCCTACTGCTCAACACATAATAATAGTTGCTTACCATTTACGTGTGCTGAGTGAATGAGTCCCCTTCCCCCATGTTCTCAACTCTGGAATCATGGATGAGTTCATTTGCCCCCTCACTCTAAAGTAAATTTAAATTCCTTTTTCACCTGGTCCTGCTTCTTAGGGGAAGAAGCTTAGGCTGTTATATGGAGAGAAGGTGCTATTCTTACCTTTGGCTACCTCATTGGTTATTTCACTGGCTGCTGCAGGCATGCCTTTCCAGAGCCCCAAGAATGTTGGAAACCTTAGTTTAGTGGCTGAGTACCCCAGAAAGCTACCTGAATTTTGCAATTTAGTGTACTTTAAAAGGAGTTTTTAATGATGACAAGTGCACAGTCATAGCTGCATTGTTCAGCTACCATCAGCAAAATGAAGGTTAGGTATAATTTTGTGTGATTTTTGAAAAGATGACTAATAATTTGTTCTCACTCTGGGATGATAAAGGAGAAATGGAATCCTTTGAACTTTATGTTGCCTGAATCTACTCAGTGAATTGGTATCATTTAACATTAATGATTAAAGAACAGATTCTCAAAGCTAGTTTCCTGGATGATGTGCAAACTTCATACTTTATATTTTAGAAATGGGAATAAAATGTAGAATTTAACATCCAGCTATTTACCAAAATATATATCAGGTAGGGTAAATGAAGTTATCAGGCTTTTTTATGCCTTCCTGCCATTAGCCTCTGTGACCAGCACCTGTGGTCTTGCACGGGCACCTGTAATTATGGACACCTGGGCCCAGACAGCACTGAGCATGTGTATATGGACATAGGGGGCACCTTGCCAAGGAGCAAGGAGGTATTAGAGCAGCACCACCCCGAGGCAGTACAACGACTATGCCAACAACAATGATGACTACATAAAGAGGAGACATCCAGAAAAGTACAGAGAGAAAAAGCTGGTCTTTCTCCTGATTCAGCATTAAAGGCTTATAAAAATCTACCAAAGGGTCCAAAATTATCTTTTCCTTAAGTACTGAATATAAACCTACCCAGCCTAGATGGTTGCAAAGCAGCATAGTACCCCTGTACTATCACAGTCAAGTAGGCTGTTGGGTCCACGCTGACCATGTTTTTGTTGGGGGTGGGTGTCATTCAGATGGAACATCGACATCGGAAGAAAGATACCCCCGTGCAGGCCAGCAGTCACCACCTCTTTGTACAGATGAAGAGCCTCATGTGTTCCAACCTGGGAGAGGAGCTTGAGGTCGTCTTCTCTCTCTACGACAGTAAAGAGAATCGGCCAATCAGGTAACTGAACATGGAGCCATGTCTGAATTTCTTTTTTTTAATTTATTTAATTTATTTTTTATTAAGAAAAGTTTATTTTTACATCATTTTGTACATTTTTTTTTCCAACCCTGCGGGTTTCCCATCACCAAGTCACCCATGTGCCATCACCATAATCCCGTGCATTTCCCTTTCCCCACCCCATTTTTGATCCCATTCCCCACTCCACCCCCACAAAATGCCTCTGGTATATGGTTGTTCATTATTTTTGTTATTTTCCCCCTGTCCATTATACTCCTGCTATGAGTGAAAGCATCCAGTATTTTTCTTTCTCTTTCTGGCTTATCTCACTAAGCATGATCTTTTCCAGTTCCATCCAAGTTGCTGCAAGAGATGTGTTTTTCTTTTTTGGTTGCTGAGTAATATTCCATTGTGTATATGTACCACACCTTTTTTTCCAGTCATCTACTTTTGGGCATCTGGGCTGCTTCCATGTTTTTCCAATTGTAAATAAAGCAGCAATAAACATGGTGGTACAGGTATCTTTTCAACCAGTATTTTTGTGTCTTTTGGGTAGATACGTAGGAGTGGGATTGCTGGGTCGTAGGGAAGCTCCATGTTCAGCAGTTTGAGGAACCTCCAAACAGTTTTCCATAGTGGTTGTACTAGTTTGCATTCCCACCAGCAGTGCAGGAGAGTTCCTTTTTCACCACATCCTCACCAACATTTGTTGTTGTTAGTTTTTGAAGATATGCCATTCTCACTGGGGTGAGGTGGTATCTCATTGTGGTTTTAATTTGCATCTCCCTTATTACGAGTGATGTTGAACATTTTTTCATATGCCTGTCGGTCATCTGCATTTCCTCTTTGGAGAAGTGTCTTTTTAGCTCTTCTGCCCATTTTTTGATGGGGTTGTTTACTTTAGTTTTGTTGAGTTTCATCAGTTCTCCATATATTTTTGTGATTAGTCCTTTATCACTACTTTTGTGTGAGAAAATGTTTTCCCAATTAGTGATCTGTCTGTTTTTAGTAATGTCCCTTTTGCTGTACAGAAGCTCTTTAACTTGATGTAGTCCCATCTATTTATCTTTGCCTTCACTATTGTGGCGTTGGGTGCTCTGTCTTTAAAGATGTCGCTGAAGTGTATGTCGTGTAGTGTTTGCATGTCTGAATTTCTTAATGTTGCAATGGTAGATATTTGTAATTGCCTCACTATAGAATATATAACCTTGTATGTTTTTCCCTCACTCCACCTCAGTTTTCTCATCTGTAGAAATCTGTGGATTGTGAAGCTGCCTAGTGGAGATTTCCAGCTGTGATAGATAGGGTAGTGCCTGGGAAGCTCTGAAAACTCACAAGGGGGCTATGAAACCTCAGTGATTTTTATTAAGTGAAAGTATGACATTGATAGCATGTCTGTTATTTGTTTGCAATATTTTGTATTGATTATGCAAGAAGTCTAAAATTTGTTTATTACGGCTAACTCATCATATTTTTGGAATTTTCAAAGCTATTATATTCTTATCCTGTCTGAATCAAATGATAACAAGGGACAACTCAATACTTGGAAGCTTTCCATTAGGGATTCTGAGCTGTGAAATTATACCATTTTCACCTTTTTTCTTCTCTCTCAATTCTCTCTGTATCCTACCCCTTACAGTTCCCTTGTAGAAATTTCAGTGTTTAGGAAAAACATACAGTTGATATTTTGATGGTTATCCAAAATTCTCCAGTCTTATTGAAACTTTGTAATGCAAATCATCCTTTACATTTAAAATTTTTAATTTGTACTTAGAATTAAATTATAGCACACAAATCATAATGACCCAACTTTAAAGACTAATGCTTACTAAAACATGACAGTCTTAAGTAACATTGAGCCACATATGTTGTTCTACAAACACAGAATGATCATGGAATATTTATTTTCTGGTAAGAATAGACTTCTCTAAGAAATTTGAGTGAAGTTTGTGTTTTAATGAACTTATAGCCAGGAAATACTTGGTTAGACCTCACTTACTAGTAAGTGATGATGGGTTGTTTCCATAGAACTTAAGGGGTGTTTTTGTTCAGCAAAGACAGAATTGATGAGGCATGGACATAACAGTTTCAAATAATGCAGTTTCAGATAATGCAGTTTCAAAATCTACCTTATAGTTGGTTGGAAAAAATGAATCCATGGGTTAGAAAATCTCTTCCCCATCACAAATGAGCACTACTCAAATGGAAAAGTAGAAACTCAAAAATCTGATCCTAGTGACATCTGAGCATTTGCCTTAGATGTGAAAGCCCATTTAGAGGTGATTCTTGCTTACTTATTGAAGTGTTTCAGAGAATTTGATATCTTTATAATTTAGTCTAACAAAAAGGTTATACTATTATATGACACTAACATATTTAGTAAACTGAATGGAATGTGCAAAGTCTCAGATACACTTTTGTTTAGACCTCAGGAAGCACATCAATTGTTTTTTTAGAGTGTTCAAAACTGTGCCCTGAGTGACTTTGCTTTACACTGCACGGGGCACCATCCCTGTTGGTTATTGAAAGCAGATGCACAGGTGTGAAAACTGGGGTGAATTCTAGCCTCTACATTTTCCCTGAGCTTATCTCATACCTCCATCCTTTCCTTTCTCTCGAAAGTGGTGAACTTGTCTTCCTTCATTGTGTCTGCCAGGCACACCTAGTGAGTGTAAAGTGTTTGCATCATCTCAGAAAAAGATATTATAAATGTAAGGCAGAGATGCGGAGGGTGAGAGGATTCACCAGAGACAGGGGAGCAGAACAGGCAGATCGGCGAAGTACACTGCTGAGGGGAGCAGCGGGCGGGCAGGTCAGGAGAGGTCTGCCATGCTATGTGGTTCTCCTCTGGGGCAGTCGGGAACTGAACTCATGCTGAAGTGGCTTAAGCTTCTTAGTGCTGTGCTTCAACCCGCTGCGCAACCAGGGAGGACCCCTAAGTATGATTTTTATAATTTTTTTCTTGAACAAATCAAGAGGAATTTACCTGTCTAGGTGTAGATGGACGAGTCAACCAATATGTGTAAACCTTCAGGTTTGGAACTAGGAAAGGTAGTTGTTTACTCCTCTTACAACATAGACAATTGATTAGGACTTTTTTTAAACTTCCCTTTTTAACAAAAAATAGCATTTCTTGAGCACTAATCATTTGACAGATTTATTCTAAATGCTTTAAATATATTAGCAGCGTGGATTTCATGGGTGAGAAATTGAAGACACAGAGGTTCGTGTCTCTGACCTAGCAGACATACTAACAAGAGGAAAGCAGAGGAGCTGGCCAGCCTTTGGCCCCAAGGCCTGCCCTCTCATCATGGACCTATAGGCTTCAACCTCATTCCTCCTTAAATGCTTAAGTACATGTCTGAAAGCTTCCCTAGCTAAGCAGTGTTTATTGGCCAGAGTTATAATACAGTCATAATAATAAGTCTTAAACATTACATATGATAACATTGATACTGAAACAGATACAAGTTCTCAGAAATATTTTATGGTATGGAATTAGATTTCTCACATTAAACCCATCTCAAACTGTGTAAGAATGCAAATTATTCTGATGCAAAGTAGCATCACCTTGCACTATGTGTCAGTGATCAAAATCTTAGATTCAGTACTTGGAGATGTCAAATGCAACAGGTGATGAGGCTGCAGGTGAAAATGTCCCTCCTCTGATTCACCAGTGAAACAATAAAAGGCACAGTATTTACTCATCACCAGGAAGGGTACGCTTCTTGACCAAAACTTAAATTGTCAGTGCAGCTGTTTCGTACTTAGAATGCACACTAACTTGATCTCAAAACAATTTCTGCTTGAAGGTAGCCCAGAATGTTCTAGGACCCTTCTTGCTGTGTTGGTAAAAATCCTGACATGTTCTGGCAGCCTCTTGTTAACCTACACCTGCCCTGTGCCTCTTGCCTAGTCTCTTCTCAGTTGTTACTGTAACAGTTGTAGCCCAGAGCCCCTGCATGTAGAGAGCTACATTGGCCTCAACTATCAGTAAAAATAGCATTTTTTATTTAGTTTTGTACAGTCTTGATATAATTTCTCACTATAAATGGTAATTTAATAAGAAGAATGAGTGTGTCAAATTAAATTTCATGTGAGTGAAATATTTTTTTGGAAAACATTTATCTGATTGAAAGTTTGTGATTTCCCCAGTTCACATTAGAAAACAGAGAATTATTTCCCTAGATAGCATCTGTAATTTTATTTGATTCGTTTAACTAACACATGTGATATTTACCATGGGCCAAGCACTGTTCTAAGTTCTTTAAAATGTATTAATTTACTTACCCTTGTTAACAGTCTATGAGAATCTATGAGGTAGATTCTTTATTCACCCCATATTTTTAATAGATGGGAATACTGAAGTAAAGAGTGATTAGTAACTTACCAAGGTCACACAGCTGATAGTGGAGCTGGTTTTTTAATATGCTATCTCATCAGTTATCAATATTTTAAATCTCTGTGCCCCTTCTCATTACTTTCATTATTTATAACATTCAATTTTACTCTTGAATTTTATTATTTTTTAAAGATTTCTTTGTGCATACAAACTGTGGTACAAGCCAGAGGTGCAGGGGTGGTGAGAGGATTCAGCAGACAGAGTGGGGAGCAGAACAGGCAGATCGACGAAGTACACTTCTGAGGGGAGCAGCGGGTAGGTCAGGACAGTTCTGCCATGCCATGTGGTCACCTCCATGGCAGGCGGGGATCAAACTCATGTGGAAGTGGCTTTAGCTTCTTAGTGCTGTGCTTTAACCCGCTGTACCACCAGGGAGGCCCGAATTTTATTCTTGATTACTACACTAGTCAGTGTATAGTAATCACATAGCCCTTTGGAGGGTGTTTGCTTTAAAGAAACTGCAGGATTGAGCTTGTTAAGAACTGACTAGAAATATGCAGCAAAGACAGGCACTCAATGAGAAGTAAGTCTTGACTGGATCAAGGTCCCTTAGGAGGATCAGGAAGGAGATAGCCTTGTATTTCAGGTGGGGAGCTTAGCCATGGACCAGAGCAAGGAGAGGCTATGGATGCACATAACCAGGTATAGGTATATGAGAATATCAGGGTGTTTGAATATAAAGAAATTAACATTGTATGCCACCAGTGCCTCTTTTGTCTAACACTTCAGTGGTCTGTTGCACTATTTGGTAGTAGGTTAATCACAGTGTTTATACTTGTATAGGCTGTGCAGCTGTGGAGGTGCCTGCTCATCCTTACCTTGTGTTAATGTTTGTCCATTAACATAGAAAAGGCTGTAAAGTGTGTGAACAAGTGAAGACAACTTAGTTCACTTGTTGATGACTGCACTTAACCATTTTTTTTATTTGTTAGCTGATGGATTCTAAGCCTTCAGAATTTAAGTCATAAATTTGTTTCAGGACTAATCCATTGGTCTGTTTCATTCTCAGAGAGAATGGTGAACAGGACCTGAAGGTTACCAGTGCGTGCAGCTTAGCATGTACGTCTGCTCGGGTGTGCGAGCTGCTGGCAGGGGCTTTTACTTGAGGAACTAGCAGCCTGGTGGTGCTTTACCTGAATAGAAGTGAAGGAAATACGGGACACAGGTCTTATCCTGGGCATGAAATCCAAAAAGTCCTTTCCTGGTAATTAAGTGCAGATAACGTTTAATTTGTCCTGATACCTTAGTCACATACTTTACTGAAGTTATGTATTTTTTCTTATACAGTAAACGCTCCAGTTTTCTTGAATTGCTTCACTTGTATATAAATGTCATGCTGGTTATCATTACCTTCCTTTCAGTATGTCATTCCTATTCTGTCACTTAAAAAAAAAAAGAATAGTGAATATTACACATTCTTTCTGTATTTTGTGCAGCTACCAAAAGAGAAAAGTAAGTAAGTCAGAGGACCCATGTTTATATTTTGGCACTGTCTTTATGAGCTACATCAGGGCATGTTAACTCAGGTCTTTTATTGTTGTTAACTTACCTGGTAAATGAGGATAATAGTAGTTCTTTCCTCTTGAGGTTATTGGAAGACAAATAACATTGTATATAAACTTTAAACTTACTACCAGGTAATTAGTCAATCTACTGTAATGATGATAATTTTTTAAAAGCCTAAACAAGAAATAAATTTTACCATGGACAAAAATGATATATGGCATTTGGTTTTGAATTCTTAAAGAAATCACATATTCCAAGGAATTCTTTTTACTTTTTAAAAGCATATGATATTATAACTATGTAAGACTTAGACTTACTAGTAGACAGATAGAGTAGCATCAGGGAGATGGTTTGTTTTAAAACATCAACAGGAACGGGGGAAAAGCAACAAAAAAAATAAAAGGCGAAGTGGAATAAATTGCTAATTTCCTGTGGTAGGTATAGTGTTTCTTGGTTTGTGTTTAGGTTGTGTTGGGTATCACTAATGAATCACCTGTGTAAAACTTACTTAGGCTTTAGGCATGTGGGCAAAAATAAATAAATAAATAAGGGCAGGCATTTTTTCCTAGTCTTTTTAAAGAAGGCTTATCTGTCTGATCTACTCACTAGTCCTATAGATGGTCTGGATGCCATTCTGTCTAGAATAATATCCCCAAGTTCAATTGAACTAATAATATTTTGGGTTAGTATATTTGACAAAATTCAAAGAGGCTCATTTTCCTAATGGTCTGGAACAGTTGCTATTATATAACACATACATTATTATAATAATACTACCAGTAAAGCAGAAAGCATTGACTCGTATAGAAAGAAAACAGGCACTTTTAGAAGATTAGTATTCTGAGATAAAATATTTTATATGTTTAAGGACTAGCCTGTATCTGCTAGCCCCCAAAACTCTGAATTAACCTAAGTTTATCCTTCCTAATGAGAGGATACTCTAAGTCACGTGAAAGGCATATTGCCTTAACCATTATATTCACTCTTTGCCTAAACACATAGGAGTAACTGTTCCATGCAAAAGGTATGAGACCCAGCTAGAGACTCAATTGTATAATCTGGAGTAAAAGACAAGTGAGAACTAGGGCATAAATAAAGGGATCTGCTTTGAAAAAGCAAGTTATTTAGACTAAAGGAGGAAGGGAGGTGAGGGCAGTGAAATGGGCATGGAATGTAGGATGGAAAAGGGAGATTAGGTTTGTGACCTTGATCTCTTAAAGTTAAGTGGAAATAAGATCAGTTGCCATTTTTTTTCCTATTACTTGTGCTCATTTGGAGAGCAAAAGAGAAGAAAGGTACATTTAGTACTGAAAATGCATTGCAAGAACAAGGTAAGCAGTCTTTGAGCAAAAGTGGAATAGGAAACATGTTAGTGATAAAGAATAGGATTACTGAGTTTATTATGGGCTGAATGAAAAGGAGATACCTGAAGTTAGTTTCGAACCCTGGCTCCCAGGTTATGCAGTTTTTGCTGTGGTTGCTCAGGGACAGGGCTTGGTGAGATGGTGAGGCTGGACACTGAAACAACACAGTTGGCGAAGAACAAGAAAATTGGGCATCTTATCAAATTATGAGGAGAATCAAAGAAATGACAACCATAACTTCCAATACGTCTCTTCAGAGACTGACATGATTGAACAACCTTTAAATTTTTTTTAAAGGAAGTTAAATAACTTTTCTTTGGAAAAAACTCAGTCCCTGGAAAAATGTTTCAAGAGCTCTCAGAGTGAATTTTCAGGGATCATAGTCATTCAGCCATACTAGGGAAAATGCTAATATTCTTTTGTTTGTATTGTAATGCATAACAGTTAAGAGAGTAGACAGGGTTTCTTAATTCTCTGAGCAATGTGCTACAAATTTCTTATTTCATACATCATTTACAACTTATTATAGTGTGTTGCTACAAGTTTAGCCTTTGTATTTTTATATAAATTAGGGATGTTTATTGTTGTGAATGTTGAAATAGATCTCTGTTGAAAACTTTTATAAAACTAACATAAAACTTGTTACCTTGCCAAAGTAATGCAACATTTTAGGGGAAAAAGTCTGACCAGACAGATGTCCATGAGTATGGCTCCTTTTGAGAACAAAAATAGACGAAGAAGGCACTCAGAGATCCTCCTTGGATCGTGGCAATATCAACTATTCCATATGGCCCGGAGCGCTTCCTGCTGTGTCTAGACTTGCTGGCACAGATTTCACTGTGGGTGTCTGTACATCAGTGACCCACAGTGACCTTCCCTGGGGCCTCCTGTAGAAAGGCACTGATGCTTTCAGCCCCGCTTTCTCCACCATTTGAATCTTCTAGCAGGTGCATAAAAATTGGAATTTTTGTCACTTTGGTATTAATCAGATTTTGTGATTTACTATCTCTTTGACCATACTGTGTGTCACATTAAAAAACAATAAACCAAAACACAAATAATTGCTTTAGAGTTTGGGCAAAGTTATTAATAGGAAAGATTTTAAGAAATCCACCAGGAGGCAGATATCAGTTATAGTAAAAGAAGCAAAGAAATAACTATTCGTGCTGCAAATATCCAGGATAGAAGTGATACACATTTTCCCCTCTCTGCAGCATTTTAAGAGCCATACAATTCCCAATTATTTTTGGAATTGTAAATTAGGACATCATTACAATCTTGAGTGGCAGAATACTGAAGACTCATAGAGTGAATGGATTCAAAACTGACTTTCTCTTTCCCTTTATCTCTATGCACCATCCAGGCTACTTGTCTCGTTTCACTTAAACAGTACAATGTTTTTCCCTCCTATTCCTCTGTTTAGTGTTCTTTTTGTAGGATTCTGGTCATGTCTCCTGTATTCCTCTGTGCTATGCCTGTGGCCTGTCGGGAATTCAGATTAATTTAATTTTCCTAAATTCCCTACTGAATAAGTTAGTCATGCATAACAACCCACCTCTCAAGGACTTCTTTAGTTTTCAATGTCATTTATTTTATAAGATGATCTGGCATAAACAAAGAAATTATTAATGATACTGCCCTTGGTAGCTCATTCTCTGAAGATTACACTTTCCCCTCTCATCATTTCTATGTTCCCTGCCCCTTGCCCAGTGCAGGATAAGTATTTGTGTAGTTCAGGGAAACTTACATGTCTTTTATTGTCACTTAGGCAAAGCATTGAAAGGTGGTATCATTGTTGTCTCCACTTATGCTGTCATCCTTCCATTCTGTGTGGATGTACTCATTAATAAGAGAGAGTTCAGGATGTTGGCGTATCAGAAATTGAATAGTTTCATCTCTTAATCAAAACTACTCTGTTAATAAGTACTATACTCTCAGTTCTGTCTCCAGAGGAACATAATTTTTAAAAACTGTCATGCTAAAAAAAAGTAAACAAAAAATGATAAATATATAGCGTCTTCTCCTAGATAGAATAATTTAGAGATCTTTGACAAGTTAGACACTGCATCTTTTTGTATTTCCATTGAGCATCATAGATTTTATGCCATTGCTGTGGACTTCCTCGTATCCATTCATTCAGGAATAAAATAGAAATAAGATGCCTGTCTTCCCACAGCTTACTTTCTATTGCTATCCAAAATATTGATTTTTAGTCAAGCAGTATTTTCAAATACTGCACTTTCATATCTTCTCCTTGTATAGTGTAGGTTTGTTCTCTCCAAAAGGGTCAGAAAGGCATTTCTTAATATGTTCATAGTAGGCCTAGGCCTTTTCCAGTAAGTGCCACCTTAGTAAATAAAACCTAGCCCCTGTGGGACTGGGAAAATCTGTTCTTATTATTTAAAGAATGCAGATTATTTTAAATTAAAAGCAGTGACTGTCACAAAAGCAAAGGAGAAACTTATTCTTGTCTTGGTTCTTTTCCCCTTTCTCTAATTGAAGAATTGCTACTGATGCAGTTTAGCAGTACCATCCAGGTATAGGTTATCAATAAAGATGTCTTCTCTAGCTGAGTAATCTTTGTACTCTCAGTAAAGATAATGTCATCCTCTCATTATTATGTGAAGCCTTTCCACCCTTTTGATGTGCCAGATCCTTTACATCGGAGACACACACACACACACACACACACACACACACACACACACCCCTGGCTTGCCCCATTTTACTTTAGCATTTATAGCCATCTAAATTCTCCATGCCTATATTAGTAAATTGAATGTTCCTCTATCAACCATCTGATACTGTTCTGGTTTCCTGTCTAGCCCAAGGAGAAGCTCAAAGGAATGGGGATTTCCCTCTTCACTGCCAGTGATAATGATGACAATATGCTGTTTTCATTTTAGAAAATATCCATGTGTTTCTTAGTCCTTTCAGTGCCTAAAATTCTTTTTCAGATGTAAGAAAACCAAAGTTTTCAACAAAAACTATTGGACCTATCTCATACACATTAACATTTGCATATCACTTTTGAAGTTTTATAGCTTCCTGATTAAAAAGTCATTTATCTTTAAAAAAGTTCAGTTGGGTATGTCATCTAGTTAATAAACAGTATTTAATGATGACAGTTTGGATAGTTGTCACTTGCTGTAAGATGTAATGAATATAAAGGATCTATCAGTAAGGTACAGTGTGCATCACTAAGCTATTGAAAGGGAAAGTAGATACTGACTTATTTCTCTTCCATTGCAATGAGCTGCATGTTTCAACACAAGGTCCTTTAAAACAACTCAGATGTTCTTTTCTTTTAAAATTTTCCTTAACTGTAGTTGCTTTTCTTAACAGTGAGGCACTTTTGGAAAGGTCAGAATAAGAATCTATCAGTAAGGTATAGTGTGTATCACTAAGCTATTGAGAAGGAAAGCTGATACTGGCTTCCTCATGAAACATCAAAGATAGTGTTTACAATGATCAAATTATGCAAACCTCCAGAAGATTAAGCATAAATCATTCTTCCTCTCTACACACTTTGTTATTTCATGGTCCTGGTTTCTGTTGACCAGATGCAATCATTTACTTCTTTTTGTTCTCTCTCTGAGAAATTTGTTTCCAGTGAAATTTTTAATGAGTTCAATGGAAGTAAATGAACAAAAGTATCTTCCCGAGTTGTTCAGTGAGCTGTGCAGTAAAAGCATATCTAAGAATTTAACGTGAATTCAAAATTGTACTTTCTAGGATCTGAAGTCTTATAGTTTATTACTTATAGCTATTACTGTTTTTCTTAATTCAACAGTGGATTTGAATAATTTCTTTAATTTATCAGTTAGTTATATCTTCTGACAATAGGATAGGCAATGTAAAATGGCAGGTCATCAATATTGTTATTTATAACTTTAAAAACCTTTGCATTCTTTTAAAAATTGAGTTATACTTTCCTAAAAAGGATTTTGATTTAGGTAAGCTTATTCTCTGAAAATAAAAATAATAGTAGTTTTAAATCATTCTAAGTATTGACAGAGAATCAGTTCGGTGTTCAAAATTGGTAACAGTTGGCTTTTTTTTTTTTTTTAAATCTTGTATCAGTTGTCTGAAATCAAATACTTTACTGCTCTAACAAAGCTAACAAATCATTTGGTTGTTTGGTCCTTCAACACTCAAATATCTCTAAAGTGAACCTGGGTATCAGACATTAACAGAAGAAGAAAACTCAAGAGTCTATTTACTCTTTAGGTAAACTGCTATGAAAACATTGGCATCAAGTATCATCCTCTTTCCATTTCCCTTGACTCAGAAGAACTCATGACCCTAAGGTTGCTTCAACTTTAAAATTAGAAAGCACATTAATAGCCTTATCTGGGAAGTATTGCATGAGAGGTTGCTTTCATTTTTTTTGCCAAGGAAAAGCTGTCATTTGTATCAGTCATGTGCTAGCAAGAAGAAAGGGAAAGTCTTTGACCTGAAGATGACAAACATTTTCTTGCCTGTATTGGGGTGTATTTGACTGTCATGAAAGCCAGGAGGCAGTTCTGACTCTTTAGGCCTGGGCACTTGGGTCTATGAGTGGTTCTTAAACCTCGCTGGTCTTATAGGGAGCTATAAGGCCATCCTGATGTAGTAAATCAGGATCTTCAGGTTAGGTTCTGAGTTTTATAAAAGTACATAGGTAAATAGACTCGCCCAGGTGAGTAGCCTTTAGGCGAAAGCCCAGGAGCTCTTTTATTACCATTGTGCATTCCATTCACCCTTCTGTGCCACTATGAGCCCTTAGCTGCAGCAGCCATCTGGAGCAGCAGGACATTCCTACCCACATTCCTACAACATTTTGCCTGACCTGCTGTAGCAGTAGCTCTGGAGGTATTACTGCAATTCAGATTGCTACCTGATCTGTGAGTTGTCCTTTGCCAGTCAGTCATTGTAGGAAAAAGCAGAGTACCAGTTCCTGCAGAGATTGTTCCAAGTAACTTGTACTTTTTAGTCAATCAGAAGGCATTTGACAAAATGCAGAAGCAGTGAAACAGCACTGAGATTATCTTCTGGTGTTATTCTCTTGCCTTTTGGACACAGGGTTTGAATTCGGCACAACCGAACCACACTCTGACTTCATTCTCTGTCCCTGTCTCCTTGCTGCCTCAGTTTCT
This sequence comes from Condylura cristata, assembly GCF_000260355.1. Taxonomy (NCBI): domain Eukaryota; kingdom Metazoa; phylum Chordata; class Mammalia; order Eulipotyphla; family Talpidae; genus Condylura; species Condylura cristata. Next base: position 48,291,172 of record NW_004567106.1, on the reverse strand, counting down.
TTCTTGGACCCTGTGTTTCTCTCTTCACTCCTATTCAGTGTATAGGAATTAACTGTTATCCTCACACGTAACAAAAATACACTTCAGACAAGTGATTTTAGTTTTTCAAAGATGGAATATTTTCTATTTAAATTGTTTTACAAAATATGAATATAAAGGAAATGGACAATGCAGTTATTTTTCCAATTAGGTTACTAGAACATGGTTATTTATTTTCTCTTCTTTTTTACTATCAGTTTTGGAAACCATTTATTTCAGTGATTTAACTCTTCAAAAATAATTTTAGAAGTATTCTTTGTTATTACTGTCTTTTGTTTTTGGTAGATTGACCAGACTTGTAAAATTTTATATCACATGTTTCAACCCAATGTAACCTCCATCATGTGTTTTTAAATAAAGTACAACTCTCAGATGCAGTAGGGAACTTTGCTTCTTTTGAGAAGTGAATTTTAGAGTGATAAACATGACATAAATCTGTACACGAAGGGTACAGATCTCTCTGGCATGGGCCATCCCTAATTTAAGGTGCACACTATTTAATGACAACAGATTTCCCTAGAACCGGTGTCCTGGGCAAGCTGCTTGATGGATTACTCACCAGGCTCAGAGGATCCTCTCACTTCTGACCTGGAGCCATTCAAGTTCCTGCCTTTCCTGCAGAAGGGCAGCTGCTTCTAAGAGGCCAGAACAATGAGAGGGCTTGGAGGGTGGGCATCTTAGCTAGCTGAGAAGTGGAAGAGAAATTATTAGGGCCTTCAACCCCCCCCAGGGCCTCCCACGTTATTGGCATCACTGGAAAGAAAATTTTCTACCAAACTTGGCTGTTGAAATATAGTCTACATTATCAGAGGTTTTCCTGAATACATCAGAATGTCAATTTTTCAGCTACACCAGTGATCATGGACATAAATTCCACAACCACAGATATGTTTGTGATTTCATTAAGGAGTCTTTTGTCCTTAGGGATTTAAAATTATTTTTTTATTTTATGGAAATGTTCACAGTGAAGGCCTTGGTTCATCTGACATGGCTAGTTGTCATTCTGTATCTGAGGTACTCTGTGTTTTCCCAGACAGGGTGGCATTGTGATTAAGAGCAGAGACTGAAGTTAGACCCTGGATATTAATATGCTGGCTCCATCCTAGATTAGATCTCCAAACTCTAGTTTTCTCTTGTGTAAAACGAGGAAAGCAGTGTTTTCTATCTCAGCTTAGTTGTGAGAATTAAAAAAAGGAGACTCATACAATGTATATGTCCCAGTGCCTAGCAAAGGGTATATATTTATTTGCACTGTTTTCCCCTGGGTCCGTGCTGGGATACTACTTAGGCTCTTATTGCCTTCATTTTCTTTCTTTCAAGTCCTTGTTAGAAGACAGGTTATAAATAATAAATAATTGTGACTTGTTAGTCTTTATTTCCAAAGAAAGCATTTACCGTTGTTGATTTATAATGTAATGATTTACAATGGCTCTCTCAGAGAATGCAGTATGCCACGAAATTTCTCCTGAAGGAAAATTTCCCCTGGAAGAACATGTCAGTATGAGGGGAAGTCAAAGTTTTTCTTTGCTCATAATAATATCACATCTCCCCCCCCCCATTTTACTTCATTTTAGCAATTTTTCATAAATGCTGTATGTAAGATTATGTTCTTACTGCATTTTCTCAATTGTGTCTTCTGTGTATTTGACCTTTTCTTTTTCTACTTGGTAAGATTTGGCTTTGTGTTCTAGTGTGGTCTTTGTTCAGTTTTACTTTAATAATGCCCATCTTGCTGGGGTGAATGCCCACATAAGTGGTTCTGCCTTTTACTTTCTTCTGCTGCCCTCATTCAGGGTAGATGATACATTTCTTCCTGTAAACCTGGCTACTCGGCCAATTTATTGCCCTTTGTAGTGTCCTCACATAACCTGAACTTCACCATCCTTCCAGATTGGCATGGATCAGACGTTGTTCTTCTGTCTCAGCTCTTTGGAAAGAGGGGAGACATAATCTTCTTACAGATATGAATAGTTGCATTGAATGCCCTTAAAATTATTTCTTCAGTCAGAAATGACAAAGGAATTGAACTTCATTTTGGTTGCTGGTACTTTCAGCAATGGCCAGGAAAAGGGAAGAGGTCACTTTTTTAATGCTTCTAGCAACGTTCTCTTTGCTAGTTCATTCTTTAATGATGGAGGCCTTATTCTCATGTGAGAACATGTTATTTCATTTTAGATGATCTGCTATTCTGTGTTCAGTATATTAAAACTATAAAGTGTGTGTGGAGAGCAGGGGTAAAGTGCCATAATCTTCAATCTAAAGGTGTTATGTAGTTATTTAGGTGAATCCCACATCCATGGTGAGGCACAATTGATTGTTCCATGCAGTTTTTCACCCCAGAGTAAATGACATTAATGGGGAAGAGAAGGACATTTAGGAAGGAGTTAAAACTTCAAGTTATTTGGATTTTGTTGGATTTTGTCGTAAGGAAGTACCAATTGGCTATGCAGCTGGGGACAGAAAGGTTAATAGTCATGGGCTGTACTTGAGTTGCTCATAATGGAATAGAAAGGAACACACAAATCTTTTATGTTTAGGAAAAAAGCAAATGATGTTATGGGGGTGTGTCCATCTCCTAAAAGGGAGTTTTAAATTCTTGAAAACTAGCCTTATTTTCTGAGAATTTATGTCACCTTTTGACAATTGAGAGTCAAAAATGTGTTTATAGATGGCCACTAAAATTTAAGTGAGAGAATTTTAGAAGATGTGCCAAAATGAAACATCATCCACTTACTCAGTTTTTCCTTCGACCTAGATGGCATGTATTTTAATATTTGTCAAATTCATGAGAGTATGTGTAGATCTTTGCAATCCAAAATTTTCAAATGCAGTGTTCTTTCTTTGCTTACTAAGTAGCTGCTGTATCACCAAAGTGAAAGTAAATTGACTGAATTTGTATAATAGCTCCATGTCACTAGGTTATTCACTTAGTGTGTTTTAAAAATTGGCCACAAACTTTTTTTTCCTTTTCCTAAAATTTAAAACTTTTAATTTGGGATCATATTTTTACTCCTCTGTATGTGCAAATTTGCTGCTAACCCTTCACCAAACCATCTATGCTAATACCACCTATTTTTTTTCAGTTTTTTAAAAAATTGCACATGACTTCTTTGTCCACAGTACCCATCTTCAGTCTATTTTTATCTCTCCCTTAAGATGTGCTTAAGCTAAGGGATATGTCATTGGCTTCATGCATACTGATATTCTTCCTGAAGTACACTGTGATATAGTATAATGTATAATTAGGATTCTGTCTAAACTAATAAAATTTTAATAGTGGCAGAGAAAAAGGGATCTCTTTCTGAAATAGAATACCTTAGAAAACATTTTTTTAAATCAGCATTGATGAAACTTGAGAATTTGGAGTACTATTTTATATAGTCTTAGGTTTTTAATATATAGAATGCCTTGCTGACTTTTGTATATTAATCATATTTTCATTATTTTAGACTGACCTAATAGAATGTAATGTGAAGTTTGTTTCAAATATTTTGTGATTAAAAAAAACCTCAAAAAATACTAAATTGAGCATACTGTCCATGATACAAAAGGGGAAAAAATTGCTTGTGTTTAGGGCTAAAATGTAATCAGAAAACATTATACATTAGTGGGTGACTGATGATTAAGAGCAAGAATCAGTATCAAACCTCAGGAGGTTTTACAATGTGAATCTTTTTGGAATTTTGTTGTTGCTGTTTAAAATGTATTCTTGAGCCCTCCCTGCTGGTGCAGTGGGCTAAAGCACAGCACTAAGAACCTAAAGCCACTTCCACATGAGTTTGATCCCTGCCCCAGAGGTGACCACATGGTGCAGCAAACCTCTCCTGACCCGCCCGCTGCTCCCCTCAGCAGTGTACTTTATTAGTCAGCCTGTTCTGCTCCCCGCTCTGTGTGTGGTGAATCCTCTCACAACCCCTGCACTTCTGGCCTGTCCCCCAGTTCTGTATGCATAAGTAAATCTCTAAAAAAAATTCTTTACACAACTATTTCTAGGTAGGTTTCAATGAATAAACTACCAAGGAAAAATTTCACACCACAGATTGCTTTGAAACTTCCTAAGTCACTGTTGTTGCTTTTTTCATTATTATTCAGTCCAGAAAGAGCAGAAAGAGTGTTTTTCTGAGCTCTCTGGACCATGCTGCCTGAGTCACATGGGTGTCCTAGGCAAATAAATGTTTCTTTTCTCAATATTCAAGAAGTATTTGTTCAATGTTTCTATAGAGCAGAGAATTTACCTTACAGCATTCAAATGAAGGAGAGAAGTTTTGATATAATACATGGCATAAATTCCTTACTCAACAACTTATGACTGAACTTAAGGCAAAACTTAGTTCTGCCATCTATCAAATGAATAGAAGAGCAGTGTAAGTGTTTTAAGATCATAGTAAGTTGATCCATACGGAGTCCTTCGTATGCTAGTCAAATGGTGAATTCTCAAAACAATGATTACCTAAATATCACAAGTGTAATTCCTTTATTCCCAAATGTATTTGGGAATACATATCTTAAATTTGAAATAATAGTGATTTTTTTTTCCCCTGTGAGGAAAGTGTGTAATCCGTTTCCTTGAACCATAGTAAACAACTAAGATTAATTCTGCATCCTTAGTTGTCTGTCCTTGTCAGCCTCCACTTTGGAATATCATCTTGGAACTTTAACTCCATTTGAGAATCCATACAGCAATTTATATTTCTTCATTCATATCTCATCAGCCACCTTCTTTGCAAAAAGCACAGGTAATAGATGTGGAAATGATCCCATAGATATGTGGATTGGCTGCCCTTCCTCAGATGACTGGTCAGGAATAGACATTATGTAAGAAAAGGATGAGATAAACTGAGTAGCTGAATCTGTTAAATATATCTGTCTAGATTCAGATCACAGAATAGAGTAAAAATGTTCCAAAATAGCCATAAATACAAATCTATATGCTTCCTTAGAGACCTGACTATGGATCTCATTCTTCCGCCTGAATGGGATAGGGAGATTTTAGATGACAGAGGCATTTTTTAAGACTAAGATGAATATGCATAGAGATTGGTTGGTTCTGAGTCTTTCATACATGCCTGACAGCCCCTTTCTCTGCTTGTCCTCTGGGCTGAAGTTACCACTAACATTCCCATATCTTGTGTTAATATCTGTCTCTATGAATATTGCCGTGTGTCCTTTACCTCAGGGAGCCAATCATTTGATTTTATCATTGCACCAGATTACTGAGATTCATATGTTCATGGTAGTTGGATTAATTTTTCTAGGATTTATAATGATTTTATTTTTAAAAAAGATCAATAGTGTAACACATTACTTTGGATCTAAATCCTGTCTACAAATTTCTGTGGACTTTTATTAGTGACTGAATGGTATTGCTTGCATTAAATCTAGATGGTACTGTATTTTCAAATAGAAGTACTATGGATGGATTGAGGTCATATATTCCTTTATGGATCAAAGAAAATTCGAGTTTCATTTCTTGGACACTATGTTTTGGATTATAAACTTGCAAGAGCATAAAATATTAAGCCTTCTAATGGATGGTTAGCACTCTGATGATGTTGTTCCTTTATGTCGTTAAATAATATAACTAAACACATGAATTAGGTACAAATGCATGGAATACATTAGGTGATAATTCTTCTGTGCACTTACTTCTACTATCAAAATGCTAACAATAACAACACTGGTATGGAAACCTGTTTCTTTTAAAAATTATATTTTGTTTGCATATATATATATATATATATATATATTTGCTTTGTGCTTTCCAAGTTACTCTGTTGCCATTTTTTTCCAGAAATTAAGCAAATGTTTTTGTCATAGGTATTCTTCTAATTTATATGATTTTCATTGTTAAATGAATGACTTTCTTTACAGACAGCTCAACTTTCAGGATGAAGAGCAACTAAAAAAGTGGTTTAAAACAACCAATTCTCTGTGCCTATTCATCTTAGACTTAGAGATTGGCAAATCCTTAAATATTAAATGATTTTCAAAACACTAAACTTTATTTTCTTTTGTAGTGAGAGATTTTTCTTGAGGCTGAATAGAAATGGACTTCCAAAAGCCCCAGATAAACCAGAACGGCATTGCTCTCTTTTTGTGGTAAGTGAATATTGTTTTATCCATGAGATGGAATCTTCTAATTGTATTATTTAAGAGGAATAAATTATGGAGAAGGAAAATAGTGAATCTGCTTAAACTTTGTAAAAAACACACAAATTACAATAATGCCCAGAATTATGAATACCACCATTCACAGTGACACCTTTGTTATTTTAGATATAAATGATAATTACATAAAATTATGAAATGTAATTATATGAAATTATAATTTATAACATTATTAGTTTTATATATACATATATACATATATACATATATATAATTAGAGTCTATTATGCTATTTGCCCAAATTACAGTGGTGATGGGGCTCAGCATGCAGCCTTATATTTCGTATATGCCTAATAAATGTTTAAAGGAGTGATGAGAGATTGAAATAAAAATTGGCTTTTCTATTAGGTATTACTTGTCATCAAATCAAGTGGGTTTTAATGGCATTTTTAGAACAGATTTTGAATTATGGTTCTGCTACAGAAATTCCATTAAGAACTTCTGTGTTCGTCTTGGTCTTCTGTTATTTTTGAAAATGGTGTGTTGTGACCTTTAAATGTTTCCACATAAATTATGTGTTTCAACGTAACCAGACTTTGTTTTCTTGGTAGGATTTGGGTAGCAGTGAGCTAAGAAGGGACATCTATATCATCGTGCACATAATCCGAATCGGTAGGTACCACACTCATCAGTGTGACGAGGACACCACCTTGGGGCAGAAGCACTGAGAGCTCTCTGGATAGCTGTGGCTGTTTGTTATCTGGGCCAGAAAGAAATCAAACCCAGACTTGAATCAATGAAACCCAAACATTGGGAATTGTTCCCCGGTTTCTGCAAAGTCATACAACTTCTTCACCACCATGTGTGGGTGTTTTTCTCTTCCCATGTACATCATTAGATAATATGTAGTGTTTCATTTTATTTTATTGGACTCCCTAAAGATATTTGTTTAAAATTTTGTTATTTATCTTTTTAAGATTATCATGTCTGTTGACAGCATAAAATAAACATTGAGAAACTGGTTTTCTTAGAAGCTTATGAAAACCTTACACCAGTTTGCATTTTTCATATTGTACAATCCTGCCAAACATTATTACAGAGATGCTACAATGAGAGCATCATGAAATACTTAACATATATTTTTCACTTATAATAATATCATGAGATTATTAAAGTATGGGAGAAGCCCTACAGAGGAAAACAAAAAGTGTCTATCTTTGTTGACCCCAGCTTTTCCCAAATTTGATTTGACTATGGATACATTTATATCGTGTAATGTTTATTAACATTTGCAGAACTCTTTGGATGTTCTGCCATAGACTTGCACAACAGAAGAAAATATGTTCAGTGCTTTTTTACTCATAAGTGACTCTAAAAGCAGGCATTTTATGTCTCAGCAACGAGGTAAATTGAGGGATCGTATAATCTGTACCATTTTTCCATGAAAGCTAACCAGTGTAACTGGAATCAGTTCCTACTTCACTCACTGTGCTGCATTATTTGTGCAGCGCAGTAGCTGGTCACACCCTGTGGTGCAGTCCTGCATGGTGATCTCTTTTTCATTGCCTTTTATTTCATGTACATGATAATCACATTTGGCTTTGAGAGAGACTGTAAAACATGTTGTCATTCCAATATAAATTTTCTATAGATTTCTTTCTCATAAAATCTGTCCAGAAAATAATTTTCATGTAATGCTGTTTTTCTATTGTGGAGTAGCAGACATAGAACGAAAAAACTTAGCAATTTTTGGTTTTGTTTTAATTTCCTTTTTATAAATAAATATGTGAGGAAAAATTGGAAAGAATCTTTTAAAATATTGGACAAACTGCATACCACTGTATATTTATGAGGTAAAGACTCTGTTCCCAGATGGCAGAGGTACAGTATATTATGCAATTCTTAGTGTTTCTTTTTTAAATATAGATTGTAATATCAATTGTTTAAAATGTGATTTTGAATATTTTCATGTGAACATTGCTAAAATTTGAATGTAATCTTTTACAATATGAAGAGAAAAAGCAAATCACTGTAGATTTTTTTGACATCTGCCGGATTTTTTGGTGGTAGAAATACCTGAGAGTGACTGTGTCTCCTTTTGGCCTGTGGTCTGAGTATCTGTCTTCCACTCACAAGATATTTACCATGAAAGCCACTTCAATACTAGTCATGCTCTGGGACAACTTTCCAAACACATAGTGTTTGACTAATGGTTATATTCTTTAGTAAGATTTTTATGATTATTATCTTGATACAATGACTATTGCATATTAGAAATTACCTCTTCCCCTCCCTCCATCCCCAGCTTTGATCAAATTAATGTTTCCCCAACATTATTTCAAAAACTTGCATAATGATTATATTTAGAGGTTCAACATTTTGAGACTGAGGAGAAACAAGATTTAAGGGAAGATATTCTAAGAAAGATTAAGAGGTGAATCCCCTTTTTTATTAGACAGTTATTTTTTCTAGAATGTTCCTTGTACTTGTTCAGTGGGAAAAGGGCACACTGACTCTCAGTGTTGTGAGCAGGAACATCTAGTAATTTAAGTCTGGATCTTCGACTGGAAAGGAGAGGGCCCAAAAGAGAAAGTAATATCATACATTCCTGCCCATTCTACTTAATTTCTTTCTACAAGCTCCATGTTTCTCCTTTTGACTTATAGTAGATTGCTAAATATTTTGACCTTTCTTCATTCCTATCTTCTTTCTCCCCTTGCTTAGAGAACTTTCCTAGAAATCTGACCTGAACTGTGGATGCCTATTTAATCCTAGAGTTGGGAACACCACAGCTGGCACCAAATCATCTTCTCAGCACAGTAATTAGGCCAAAGATTTAGTATCCAGAGCTGTGGTGTCCATAGAGCCAGGAAAGAGAACTTAACGTCAGTGTCTAGGAAGTGTGTGGTGTTGAGGTTTGGGAGTTGTGCTGTGGTTGTCGAAGAGAGTAACGGAAACCTCCCCAGTCATTTCAGGTTTTGGCAGCAGAATACTCCAGCATCTCCTGTATTTCAGCAGTTCTCCCCAAGCACCCACAGTAGTTTTACTTTCTCTGGTGTCCTAGCAGAAAGGGTAAAAGAAAATGGAGTTCATGTGCATGTTCTGTGCCTTGTGTGCACCCGGGAAAGTGGAACTGCCTGGTGGCTAGGCAATACTCGTTGGAGTTTCTGATTTGTTTTTGTTAACTGATGAACTTGTTTTATGAGGTTAAGTAACTCAGCAATACTCCTTTCTGAAATTACTAATTACTTTGCATCTTACATTAAAATGAAATTATTTTAGTAAGAGATAATTGTCTTTTAAATCATGATTTTGATAATGCATGATTATATATTTCATCGTAAAACCAATCTATAATAACATTTAAAGTAAAGATAAACTGCCTTTTTCCTACTTACTGAGTGACCTCATTAAACTTTATGTGACCTTTAAAACTTCAAATTTGTTTAAATCAATTCTATAAGTAAAAGTACGATTTGTTGATAAAATTCAAATATGACATTATAAAGAACTTGTCAGTAAAACTTGTTAAATGTACATTTGAAATTTAGTCATTTTAAAGGACCATATTATGAAAACATGATATTTGAAAATCTTGCATTTTGGACATCTAAACTGTAGCTGACTGATTTTGGCCAGTTTTCACTTTTATTCTAACTGGTAAAATGAGAGGTTTGGGGGCTGCTGCTATTTATAAGCATTTCTTTGAAACTAATATATTGTAGGGGTTAGTTTCCCTTTATTATCAATGAATGTAAGCTGTACTAATAGTTACATCTATTTAACATTGGATTTTGGAAGAGCTCGAGACATCTGGGCATGCTACAGGAGAATTCCACTGAGTTGGAAACAACTTGATGCTAAGTATCTGCAGACAGATTTGCACATTGCTTTCCATTATTTTTCATCACATTCACTTGTTATATTTCTGCTTCAAAAATAATAGTGATAATTAAAGAGCAAAAAAACAAATTCAAACAGTATTCTTAATTGCATCCTTAAAAATACATAGCAAGTTATACAAGTTGAAACCATGTAAGAGTTAAAACCATCCCAGGAAGTTGCAGTGATCTGATTATAGTCAACCTAACAGCCTTGCTCATTTGTTGAACTGCTTTCTTCCCTCGGGGAATCTCAAACTGTTTCCTTTCATAGTAAATTCTGAAATGGTTTTTAAAATACGGAACAAAGAAGTACCATTACTGAAATTTCTGGTGTGTCTTCATAAATCCTTTGTGAGGGGTCCCCATCTGTGATATCAGCTCCAGTCTTAATACTTTATAGAGAGTAGGTAATACACAGAATTTAAATGATGTACCCAAGGTCATACAGGGAGGTGGTTGGGGAAGGTTCCAGATTGAAACAGCCTCTGCTGTTGACCCAAACCTGAGTCCTCCCAGTTGTCCAGTTATATATGAATGGTTTATCTTCAAATGCTGTATCTGTTTATAAAGTACTATTCAGATTGCTCCATGAGTTATTTGCTTTTTAATTGACAGGTCGAATGGGGGCAGGAGAAAAAAAGAATGCTTGTAGTGTCCAGTACCGGCGACCCTTTGGCTGTGCAGTTCTTAGCATTGCTGATCTGCTGACCGGAGAGACAAAAGATGACCTCGTCCTGAAAGTGTACATGTAAGACGCACGCATGTGGAGGGAAATGGGGCAGGTGCAGGGGCACCCAGGATTCATATCTGGTGAATGCTACTGTACATGGGTAGTATAAGAGAGTAGGGTGGGTTGAGTTTATGAAAGTTTTTGCAAAGCAGAATAATCTATATAGACTCGCGGCAAGTGAGCCCACAAATCACCAATCGCCTTCACTGGAATTACAATTGTGAATCAGAGAATAAACCAGTTTGAGTTTGGTGGATTGGCCACTGTATAGAGTAACTTCTCCAAAAACTCGAACACTTCTCTATCTCCAGAAGATTGATTTGTTCTTAGAAAATAGAGATAGTTTTAATGTAAATCAATTAGAATTAACAAGAATGAGGGAAGAGATGTTTAAGCAATTTCCCTCATCCTTCAGAAATTAGATTTCTAGGGTTCCCCTAACAAAGTCTAATCATTAGGGAGGCTTAAATAACAGAAAGTTCATTTTATCACAGTTCTGGAGGCTGAAAGTCCTAGATCAAGTTGTGAGCAGGTTGGCTCCTTCAGAGAGCAGTGAGGGAGAACTTGATCATGCCTCTCTCCTCAGTTGCTGGCAATCTGTCAATCTCTAGCATGTAGAAGCATATCTCTCTCTCCCTCTCTGTCTTCATTTTCACATGACTTTCAGTTATTTATCTTTCACTGTATCTTTATTGTTTTTATAAGAACACAGTCATATTGAATTAGGGTCCATTCGTTCCATCAAGATCCATTTCCAAGTAAGTTCACATTCTGAAGTATAAACAGTTAGGACCTCAATATTATCTTTTAGGGGCGTGTCATAGTTCACCCCAAAACATTGAACTAATAAAATCACTTCATATGTCAAATCCCAAGTGATTTAGTCACCCCTCTCTGACTACCTCCCCATAACTGTGGCCATTGAGAGTTGTCACACAGTGGTATCCTCTGTGCAAATCCATTGTTATTGGAGACACATTGCTGCTGTGAGGACCAGACCACTTGCTACCTCAGCAAATGAGTTTGCTTTGAGTTTTCTGCACTAGCCACAGTGTCACTATATGCACTATATGCCTGTGGTTTTTCACCTGTGGGTGTAACACAATCGACCTACTGCCTGTGGGTTGCACACTTCAGCTGGCTTTTTGACTTTATGTGCAGATTTTATGGCTTCATCCATTTGTTATCAATGCCTGAAGGGTTGTGTGCTGCATGTTTACTAATTAGTTGACAAAGATTTATTTAGAGCATGTGGTTTAGGACCAGAAATGTCTTTATCTTTTTAAAGGGGGATAAAATCTGTGACCTTGATTTTAAATCGTGAAAACTCTGGTGAAATAGAATTGAAACTGGATCCTTATTTTATCATGTCAACCTTCAGGTGGACTTAAGTTCTATGATAAACTTCTTTCCAAACATAAAACATAATTTATGCAAAGCTATACTGATAAGGCTGGCCACCTTTTGCTGGGTGCTTACTCTGGGTAAGGAACTGTGTAAGTACTTTGCATTTGTCATGTCCCTCATCCTCCCAACAAACCACAAAGCAGAAACCACTGGCTCAGTTTTATGTATAAAGGGACAGAGAGGCAAAGAACTTGCCTGAAGTAACCCAGCTAGTAAGCACAGTACCGGATTTGTAGTCAGGACTGTGATACCAGGGCCTGAGCTCTCATGTTCCCAGCGTGTACATTTCTCGGTGTTGCTCCACACCTTTCGCTTTACAAAAGTACTGATACTTTTATGTGGCATTACTCTTTTGTTTTTTTTTAAGATTTATTTATTTATGCATATGGAACTGGGGTTCAGGCCAGAGGGGCAGGGGTGGTGAGAGGATTCATCAGAGACAGAGAGAAGAGCAGGACAGGCAGATTAATGAAGTGCACTGCTGAGGGGAGCAGTGGGCAGGTCAGGAGAGGTCTGCTGTGCCATGTAGATCACCTCCAGGGCTGGGGATTGAATTCGCATTGAGGCGGCTGCGGCTGGCTTGCAATGCTGTGCTTTAGCCCACTGCACCACCAGGGAGGGCCCTGTGTGGCATTTCATTTTAAGAAAACCAAAATTCCTCACAATGCCAGCATTCTTAGAGTAGTCTTTCCAGGTATGAGGAATGAATGCCGTGCTTCTCTTGCCACTGGGTAAATGGAGGGACAAGGGCTTTTGTCGCCCTTGAGTGTGTGGCCTGTTGAAGAAGATGCCACAAATGCCAGCCCTGCCTATAGGAGACACTTGCGCTCATAAAAATCAATTGTTCTGCTCTTTATGGTATTTATATCTGGGTTTTATGTATTTATTTATTTTGCAAGCATCAAAGTTTTGGAATATTGTTAGCTATTCTAATTTAATATTGTTAGATATGCCAGTTCAAAAAATTATGAAACTGTTCCAGAAGAATACCACCCAGTCCAATAAATCACTATAAATTAAGAAGAACTGTAAATTTCATAAAACATTTTGGGGAAATGCCTTTTGGAGACAATTTGGAATACATTTATATTTGTTAAGGTGCCTGAATTCCTAACCCATCTGGGACTCAAATAGATATAACAGATACCTCATCTGAGCCTGGAAAATATGTTAGTCACATTCTTTAGGAGTTTTGGTTTTATTTGGAGTTTGGTAGGTTAAAAAGCATGGATCCTTGAGTCAGTTAACTATCTAAGAGACAGCCAACCATCTCCCTCCCTTCCCCACTGAGCTGAAATAAGAAAACTGAAGGTAAAATGCACTAAATGACAATTGGTATCTTACAACTGGACAAGTGGGGTGGTTTCATTCCGTCTTAATTTTCTGACCTTCCAAGATTCAGTTGTGTTTGGTACCCTACTGTTAACTGGTTTGAAAATATCCTCCATTGTGTTCATCCTGGAAAAGGCTGGAAAAGGAGTGGATATGTAAATAAATTTGTAAGCAAATTGTGAATTATCAGCTACAGATGCAATCCCTGGGGAAAAGAATCTGCACTGTCAAAATTTTGACTAATAGCATTTAGAATCTCAATTTTTCAGGACTTTTAGAGGGAGATCATTTATAGTTAATAAAACATAGTAGCAAATTTATGAAATGTCCAGATGAAGGAGGTGCTCCTCTGTCTAATTGGTTAAGTCATAGCAGTCAACAAGGATACAGACCCAGATATTTATTATCTGCAATTTCCAACCAAAGGCATATCCATCTATTCATTCATGCAACTGTTACTTCCTAAGCATCCACAGTAATAAAGGTCCAGTCTGAGGTCCAATCCTCCAGAAGCTGAAATGTCTCACAGGTGAATTAAACCATGTAGACAAAGATAACATGAGCTAGCAAGTGACACATGCTAAACAGACTAGGTACTGATGGCTCTGAGAGGAGATAGAAAAGCTGGGAAGGTACATGAATCACCCTTTGGTACATTTTGCCAACTTTCTACCATTGCATTCACATTAACTTCAATTTCATTTTTCTTTTAGTTTCATTTGTTATTAGCCAAAATTAGTCTTATTATCATAGGTATAGATGTGTTAATGAGAACTAACATTTATTATTTACTATGTGCCAGGTATTATCCTAAGCCCAAATTTATTTAATGTTATAGCTTATTGACTGTTACTCACATTTCAAAATGGAAGAAATCAAAGGGCAAAGAAGGTAAATAACTCAGCCAAAGAATGTAGCTCAGTTCATAGTGAGCATTTGCATACTGTCTGACTTTTAGTCTCACTGCCTTCTGTTTGCATTGTTGTCTGACATTTTAGGGAGCACGGCCTAACTCATAATCTGTGAGGTGTTCATCTAGCCTCTGCTGGCACAAGGTAGGCAGGCATTGCATTTCTGCTCAACCTTAGTAGCCGTGCTAAAACTGAAAGCACTTGCAATGGGATTTTGGAGACTCTGAGGAGTTGGAGAAGTTTTGGTTTAGTTTATGGTGGCTGTTACTAAAAGAATGGCTATGCTGTGGTGTCATTGCTTAAGCACGACAGTGTAACCACGTTTTCATGTTTTCTTAGGTGTAATACAGAGAGTGAGTGGTACCAAATCCATGAAAACATCATCAAAAAGCTGAATGCGCGTTATAATTTGACTGGCTCCAATGCTGGTGAGTATGTGGGGCTGACACATTCCCTACACGTTTCATTTCAGGGCCTGCCTTTTGTTTGTCTGTAGAAGGAACGTATTTGGTCTTTGTTTTCCTCTCTGTTCACCCTAATTGTAATTAAAACACATATCAACATTTTAGACACATTTGTGGCTATAACTCTCTCTAAACATGTACTGCTGCTCATTGGAAACAGAGCCAGGTAGCCAAGTATCTGAATCTATTCATTGGCACCAAGTCTTGAGACCTCTAAATTGTTACTTATTGCTGAAAAGTAAATGACTGATAGGTTTATGGCTGTTGTGTGGAATAAGTTTAATGGACAGAAACCTGTCTGTAAAGCCCAATATAAGCATACTTGCTATCTAAAGCTGGAAGCAATATTATTGTACTGGAAAATAAGTAGGAAGATTCAGATAATGAAATTGACCAAGTAGGTAAGTGATGTTGCCTCCAATGTCATGCAGAAAAAAATATGCACACTCTTCAAAAGGGAATTGAAATATTAGATAGCATTTTAATATGTGTGTTTCACAGTTGTATTATACTAGTAGCATTAAAGAATTACGTCATGTACCATATCTAGATTAAGTGCCTATATAGTAAATCTTTAAGTTTGGTCAGTAGACAAAAACTTGGTGGATATTGTTTGTTCCCTAGTCTACCTTCAACTCCATTTTGATGCAAAGAAAACCATGCAGTTTTGTTCTTTCATTGATGTAAACTTCAAATTAAATAAACTGTTACTGGACCCAAATGCGTTGTTTCTTAAAGCTAATTATTAAAATAATTTGAAGGTAAAAAGGTTTGTATTTTAGTCCAAACTGGCCTGGTAAGTAGAATAACCAGAATTTTAATTTCTGATCCTTTTTCTCAGGCCCATGTGTATCTTGCTGGGCTAAAATGACCCACAAAGAAAGTAACTGCAGGCAGAAACTGTACTCAGCCTAATGAAAGCCATGAGTCCCACACCTCGCACGCCTGGCAACACAGCAGGCTGTCATGGGTGCTGAGGTCAGTTTTCTCCTCCCTCTCCCAAGAGTTGGGGAGGTAACTTGGATTTTATTTGATTCAAGCAAAGTTCTACATCTACTGCTAAATAAACAAGAAATGTGCACTTATTGTTGAAGGAGATTCTCAAAGGACTATGAGGAGATGGTAGAAGTAGAATAAAACATAAAAACATTCGGTAATAAGTCTACCTTAGAAACTGTCATGCATGTCTGTCTTCACTTTTTCTGTAAAAGAATTAAATGAGCTTTTATTGGGTGTAGACCAGATGATTTCATTTAATTGTACCTTCAGCTAGAACTGCTGGATTTTTTTTTTTTTTTTAAACTTAGCTTGCTAGCTTCTAACCAAATGCAGTAGTTTTGTTCAAACCTTTTGGTATGCCCTGATGCCATGTTCAAACCTTTTGGTATGTTATGAAATGCACTCTAGGCCAGGACTACCCAGTTCGGTATCACTAGCCACATGTGTTACCAAGTACCTGATGTGAGGCCAATACAGCACTAACACAGAGTTGTGCTGTAATAAAAAAAAAAAAAAAACACACTCCTAATTCAGAGACTTTGTACAATAAAAGTAGCATAAAATTTCCATTGACAACTTTATGTCGATTGCATATCAAAAAAACAACTTTGTGGAAATGTAGGTTACATAAGCCAAATTACGAACATTTTGTTGCCTTTTTTAAAATATGACTATTAGAAACACTTAAGCTCACTGGTGTCTCATATTTTATTTGTTAGATAGTGCTGTTCTGGATTTGTCTTACAGGATTGTTTTTTTCTTTTCATGCCTCACAAACAAATTCATTATGACTTGCTGCTTTCCATCTACCCACTAATTGTGAGTGGGAGTCTAGAACCAATGTGTATCATGTTCTTTCTCCTCCATAGTTCTGTGACTCTTAATTTGCTGGCATTTACTTCCTGTTTACTTCTGATTTTCCCCATATAGTGCCTTCTGTCACTACCACCGTAGGTGCAAACTTGACTAAGGTATATTTGACTTCTTTCCTGTGTCCCATTGACTTCCAAGCCTCTCCTTTCCTCATGTTTCCCAGATCCTCAGTTTGGTTGCTTAAATTTACCATTGTCCAAACTCCGAGGAGTTACCCAGTTGCTTCTTAAATCACTGTGATCTTTTTCATGGATGACTTTCATTTAGAACAGAGAGAGCCCTAACGTAAGAGACTGTATCTTGTGAGCTTTCTGTTAGGGGCCAGAGTTCTAGTGAAGCCGAGTCATGCACTAAACTCTGCCTAAGACTGGAGTCCTGCCTTATCAACCTTCCTGCTCTTTGTTTATTCCTCTGCATCTGTGTAGAATTTTTTGTGTCTCTTCAATTTACTTGTTGTCCTCCTGAGTGTGTAGATTAATTCCAGGAAAGAAGGGCGGCACATTCTATTTCTTTGAGAAGTTCTCCAGGTGAAATTCTCATGGTTGTTACGATTGTTACGCATGCTTTGTCACTTTTACTGACTGACCACTAGTCTTAGTGGACTCCTGAAGAGATTACCATAAAGTGAGTTCCAAGCCTCCTTAATCCCTATATGTCACCTTTTCTGCTTATAGCTGCTGTACTGAAATGAAAATAAACTTGTGGTATCTTTGTGAGAGTGTTGTAGCCCTGTATGAAGGGTTTCCTGACTTTGTCAGACCATTTTCCATTTTCCTGCCTTATAGGCGACACTTAGATTCCTAGACAGCCAAATACATGCTTTTTATATGTTGCTTCTGCTGTAAAGCACTGCTTGCTCTTCAGCCCTTATGACTCAGTCTTTCTTGTTCCTTGTCCTTTCAAGCATGATGTAAAGCCAGTATCTGCCCATTTCCTGTTAATCAGGGCTCTCCCAGCTTACCATTTTAAGCTAGGGCAACCCCAGTCCTATGCTTCACTACTCCAAAATACTGCTCTAGAGATAGAAAGCTTAGAAACAAACCATAAATATACCAGCCAACCCTTTACCCTTTCCATATCTTTCTACCCTTCAGTCCTATTGGGCAATTGTATGTCACCTTGACCTATTAACCTTCTTGAGGAAAGGCAATTCTAGAAGAACAGAAGATAGACAGGTACTCAAGCTGTTTGGCTTATTATTGGAAGGGAAGCACTCTAATGACTTACTTTAAAAAATAGAGGGGGGTTCAAGAAAAAACAAAATTGAAGTTGAAATTGGGGTCACTAATATTCAAATGATTATAATGGTTAACTGTGTTGACTTCACTGTTTTCTCCTTGGACCAGAGAATTGTTGATTAAAAGGAAAAATGCAGTCAAATGTTTATAGGAGAATTGAGTTCATTCAGCAAAGTACTGTTTTTCTCTCCACTTCCCCCTATTTTGTGGCCACTGGTACTAAAGAAAGGAAAAAACTTTGAAATTAGTTTTAGAAACAAGTTCTGCCACCCAATTTCCAGGCCTTTTATGCTTCATTGATGTCTCCCTATCTCTTGGAATTGTAATCTTGTCTCTTTAATAGATAAAGGGATTTTTCTAGTTAACTGGGTTTTTTTCTTTAACCTAAGACTTATATTGCAAAGGTACATTAACCACTCCTTGTTGAGTTTAGAAACTGGGAGAAAATTGCAAGTGATCCATTTAACTTTTAAAGATTAAAAAAATTGAATTCACTTATCTCTATGGTTAGGTTTAGTTCAGTTAAGTAATTCTAAATTTTCAGTCTGTGCTCTCTGGGATTTTTAAAATCCAAAAGTAATATTGTAAGAATTTGAAATGCTAAAAATACTCATTAGGAGAAGCCTGGTTTATGTTTGTTGAGCAAATGGTTGTTATAAATGTCACCTCTGATAGGCATTAGCAGTTGAATTCCAGGAATGTGAAATAAGACTGAGCCCATATGACTTACTGTGGCAAATTCAGGTTTATGATTTGAAATAAATTATGTAGACATAGTAGTTGGTTCTGGTTGGCTCTGGTTCAATATTTCCTAAGAGAAATTTTAGAATTATTTTCATACTTTCTGTTTACTTGAATCCTGTTTCCTATAATTTGCATATGTCTTTTACAACTGGAAGAAAACATATTTGATGATCAGATCAATCCTACAGTCATAAGGTGAGGACACATGGCTGCATTCCTGATAATTGTACTTTTAAATACCCACAGAAGGTTAAAAGGAATTAGCTAGATAAAGAGCTTGTTACACACAGGGCATACATAGTAGGTTAACTCCATGTGGGAAGGAGACAGTGAGTGAGGTAGAAGGAGCCAGTTGGGAGAGTTGGATTGCTTTTGGGGGGATGGGGGGGGTGAGAGGGTGGTGGTGAGGGGAGTTGAGCATGTTCTGGTCACAGAGTTATGTAGTTATTTAACTCAGTATTATTGCATTGGTATAATTCTTATACAAACCATAAGGATTGTAACAATGATTCTGATTTTCAACATTGTGTTGAGAAACTTTGCTTTCTGATACTATGAGAAAAAAACTGGTACCTATTGGCACCACCTTATGGCTAGAAATATAGTGTGTGACCTTTCTGCTCATTTAAAATGTCCTGATCTGTGCTCTTTTTAAATTTTTTTAAAGATTTTAATTTTGAGTAGAAGAACTGAGGTATAGGCCAGATGTGCAGAGTATGAGAAGATCCATCAGAAATAGAGTGGGGAGCAGAACAGGTGGATTTACTGAAATATACTGCTGAGGGGAGCAGCTGGCAAGACAGGAGAGGTCTGCTCTGCCTTGTGGATCACCCCCACTTTGGGAATTGAACTGAGGGTGTCACATTGATAGCATGGAAACTTAACCCCTTGGCCACCAGGGAGACCCTCTCAAAGTTTCTTATTGTCAGTTTTACTTACATAAAAGTTGCAAGAGTAATAGAAATAATTCCTAATTTCTCAAAAGTCAATTGTTTAATATTACTGAATTGATATAATTCAGTATTCCTGATTTATGTCTATATGCATTTTTATAAGTGGTTACATATATATACACATGTGTCACATATAAATGTATTTTTCCCTCTGAACCATTTGAGAACAGATTACAGTATGATTTCTTTCTACCCTTACTTACTCCAGTATATGGTAATATAACTACAGTATAGTTATCAAAATCAGTAGATTAAATTGTAATAATACTTTCATCTGACCATAGACCTCACTCAGATATTGATAGTTTTCTCAGTGTTCTTTATATAAACAAAAGCCAGGGTATATTGCATGCAGTTGTCATATCTTTGTCATTTATTTAAATCTAAGCTTTAAGATATTTTTAAAGCCTCCCACAGTATTTCTTTTTTTTTAAAAAAAAACCCAACACCAAGTCATAAGCTAATGGAAATAGTGATTAGAGTTTAATTTTAGTATTTAAATTGCTTGTTTAATTTAGTTAAAAATACCAGAAATAATGTTTGAAAGATTTGTAGTATATCATGAAATTGTAGTCTTTAGAAAGTATTTCAATAAAGTAAAATAATCAAATAGTAAATTACATTTATATGCTATGCTATATATTAATATTAAAAACAGTATTTTTTTGGGCTAGTGGATTACTAATGTGCTTTGTGTTGTGAAGGAAATTACAAATACTTGGTAATAGTAACATTAAAAAGCAAACAATCTAAATCCTTTTAACCTGAACACAGTTCTCAGTGTTTGCCATTGAGGTGTTGTTTCCTAATACACTCAAGTATAGAAATTTTTAAGATAAGCACTCTCTTTTCTTAAAAAAGAAATGATTAATTCCTTCCTAGTGGTCGTGTTCACTCTTAGAATACAGTTTCTACTCTTTGCCAACAGTCCCTCTTAGCCCTCACTTTTAGTCTTTAAGAGTTAACAATTTCAGATTATCTTCTTCTGTCCTGTAGTTTGACATTCATCCTTACTTACCATATATGGCTTAAGTCCTATTTTTTCTATATGTTTTAGCCATGGGCTAACCATTTCTTTAAAGAAAATATGAGTACTTTCTCAGAACCCTGGAAACTCAGATTTGTAGAGTAACAATTATAATGATAAGATGACTTGTTTTTATTCTTTTTCCGTGTTAGAAAGTCGGATTCCCAGTGGATCAGGCTACCTGTTCAGAGATCTCAGGGAGGTGAGCTTTGGAATGAGATCCTTGGCCAGATAGTTGATTTATGCTCTACACTTGGTGGCATCAAAATTGCATCTTTAAGAGTTGATCTTATTTAAGCAAACAGTCCTCAATAGGCATATCAACAGACTGAATAATACTGATAATTGAATAATAATATAAAACTGAGAGTCAGACACTAAGCTGTGACTGTTAGGAGAGAGATTTTTTTAAAAAAAGATTTATTTATTTATTCATATAGAGCTGGGGTACAGGCCAGAGTTGCAGGGGCAGTGAGAGGCTTCACCAGAGACAGAGTAGGGGGCAGAACAGGCAGATCAATGAAGTACACTGCTGAGGGGAGCAGCGGGCGGTTGGGTCAGGACAGGTCTGCCGCGCCATGTGGATCTCCTCCAGGGCAGGCAGGGATCGAACTCATGCGGAAGTGGCTTAAGCTTCTTAGTGCTGTGCTTTAACCTGCTGCGCCACCAGGGAGGGCCCAGGAGAGAGATTTTATTGCTTTTTCATTTCTAATTTATTTGAAAGTACATCAGAATTAGGATATATATCCCCAAATTTGATCAGTGACAGTGCTAATAACTTCAGTTTCTGCTTTCCAAGATGACAGTATTAAAAGACGACTGTCTATAGGTAATCTTGTCCTGGAAGGTACAGGCTTTAAGTGATTCCTTGTATCAGGTAATTAATATACCAGTTAATAAGCTCCTGGTCCATCATGGCTTCCATGTTACTTTTTCATCTAACCTGACTAATTTCTGCTCTCCTGTTTCTTCCTAATGCTTCTGAATTTTGCTCCACTGACTTCTTTTCCAACAGTGTTATCTCACTTAACACCACTCCCACTAGACACTTGGCTTGCTTCCTTCCCTCTGTTCCAGAGATCTAAGACTCTGTCTCTGACCTCCCTGGTAAACATGTCTTTTGTTCCTGTTAAGGTTTTTCTGCTTGATGAAGCCAAGATGTTACTCCCCCCAAGTTCTTCCTGACTTTGATTTGGACTCAAATATGTTATATGAGGTCCTTGTATATAAATAGGTTAGAATTAAGTTCTATTATATGTATTTTTTTAATAAATCATTTCTTTTTAGAAATAATATACAACATTCTACTTCACAAAGCAAATCTTTGCTGATAGATTTTGTTAATTAAGCACATGGGGTCAGGAGAAGTAAAAATTCTTAATAATAATGAATTCCTTCAATAGTTAGAAATGAGCAATTTTTATTGAAGATGGTTTTCTAAAAGAATAGTACCATCTTAAAGAAATTTTGCTGATATATTATGGTGTTTATAACTTTATAGTGCAGTTTTATAAATTTTAGCTTTTCTTTTTTTAAAAGATTTTTTATTTATTTGTGCATACAGAACTGGGTTACAGGCCAGAGGTGCAGGGGCGGTGAGAGGATTCACCAGAGACAGAGTGGGGAGCAGAACAGGCAGAGCGACGAAGTACACTGCTGAGGGGAGCAGCGGGCAGGTCAGGAGAGGTCTGCCGCACCATGTGGTCACCTCCGGGGCAGGCGGGAATCGAGCTCATGCGAAAGTGGCTTTAGCTTCTTAGTGTTTTGTCTTAACCCACTGTGCCACCAGGGAGGGCCAGCAATTGTGTTTTACCTGTATCTCTCACCTCCCAAGACAAAGTATGCATGTACTGTCAAGAAGTAACATGTTCCAAGTTTCAGTTTAACTGCTCAATCTTGAGAAGAATAGAATAATTGGTGTCACTTGTGCCACAGCTCACTTCTTCTATCCACCTGCCCTTGCTCAGTTATGGAAGTTCTGCTGTAGACATGTGTCTACATGAAGATGGGGAACCTTCTCACTCAGCAGCTAGTTGAGGGACCTGGTATCTGCACAGAAGGTGAAGGCTTCCAGTACTTGTTTTCTTTTTTAATTGTGTCACATTGGCTTATACTATTGGTTTTGTGGGTTTAGCTGCCGTAGTGCATCAGCCATCAAAGCACTCGCCGCCCTCCCCGCCCCCCTGCAGCATAGTCCATTGTGCTCCCATCTCTCTTTGTTCTTATCCCTTCTTGATCCCCACTCCCTAAAGGATGCTTCAGTTCTGTAGTCAGCTTTCAAGGGTTAGTTTTAAAGCTTGTCTTTATCTATCCCATAGTTTGGTTTCCACTATTTTCCATATCTAAGTGACACTATCCAACACTGATCTTTCTCTATGTGACTTATTCCAATTAGCATTATTCTCTGCCAGTATATTTGATCTCTGATTTGTGTTGCTAAGTTTCTGGCAAAAGTGGCTAAGAGGTCAGGGGTTCCCTTTTTCCATCCTTCCATAAAGCAGGGGCTTTATTCTAGATGCAGAAGGCTGAGAATATTGGGATTCAGTCATTGGATAACAAGAGAGGCAAGCTGAGAAGACAGAGCTTATAACGCCATCCTCACTCCTTGCTCATAAAAGTGCACTGTGAAATGCTGCTGTAAAACAGGGCCTGTCACTTTAAAGAATGGCCACTGTACTACCTCCAGCTCTGGGTTAGTGGGTCAGATTTGACCCATCAGGGGAGGTTTTCCTATAGAGAGAATGTCAAAACTCTTCTGAAAGGAACTGACTTTATTAGAATTAGAATATGTGGAAAATTAAATTCTTGAAAATAATGGATATTTTGGAATAATTTTTTAAAAAAAATGAGTGAAGAAAAATAAATCAAACTTCCAAGTGATATGAATTATTATCATGTGCACCAATGTATCTAAAATGGGTGTACCAGAAGAAAGAAAGACAAAGGAAAAAGAAAAATATTTGAAGAAAATAATGACAGAAAAGTTGCTAAATTTGATTTAAAAAATCAATGTATACAACCATAAAGCTCAATAACTATGTATGACAAGCATGTACCCTGAATAATAGTAAAAATGCAGAAAGACAGTTGTTCAAAGAAAGAAAGGGAAATCCTGTTGACATGAAGAGAGTACAAACCAGAAATGTACTCTGACAGGAAAGTGGTGGGGCATGGATATAGGTCCTGATAATTCAGGGCTTAGATTTTAGATTTCCTATGGGAGTCAGCACTGAGATATGCACAAGTAACATTAGAATTGACTCTTGTCATACTGATCCTGAAAGAGCTGTTAACTGTCTAAAAAGGTGATGAATGTGCATGATTCCCCCTTGAGACATCAAAACCCCAGCCTCTGCCAGTGTTTTGAATTTACATTAGCTCAGTAGTTTGGAAAAATCCATTGCCATGAAATTTAATGTGAAAAAAAGCCCCAATAGAATAGTCTGAAAAAAGCACTTGTACAAGCACTCTATATTGCCATTTTTGCACCCATGGTACATGGGATTCCTGTGTGGAAAAAAAAAAGACAACACTACCACCCACTGAAGATGAGTCATAAGATGATAATAGCCATTCATGAAATAATTAGCAATGAAGCAGATTCAACAAATAGGAATCTTGATATCCTAGAATTTTAGGTAAAAAAATTATAAGGATAGGACTAAATAAGAGGCTGCAAAACACTCAAATGAAGAGAAAACATGAAAAATTAACAAAGAGGGTTTTCAAATATACTCATCAAAACAATGTTATGCGTCCATATATCTGGTATTTTTCAAAGCACTGGTGATACAACATTGAACTGATAAAGTGAAAATTCTTGTCTCTATGGTGTTTCTAGGGGTTAATAAGAACTAAGTAGAGCTTCTAAAATTCTTTTAAGAATGTCATTTTAAAATATAGTGAACTGTTTAAATATAAAATGAACACAATTGAAAAGAGAGTCTATAAGTTATATTATAGTTCAAAATACTATCCAGAAATGTTACACAAAGAGAAAATGTAATGGAAAACCTGAATCATAGAGAGAGAAAGAAATTAATGAAAAAGATTAACATACATCTAGTAGGAATTCCAGGAAGATCAAATAGAGTGCATGTGAAAGCAATAATAGTTGGAAAGAAATGGATATGAGTCCTTGGATAAAAGAAGTAAAAATTATGAGCACCATAAATAAAATCAAAGTAGTCATACTACATAACAACAAAGACAAAACAACAAACTGGAGAGAAAGCAATGATTATCCAAAGCAGAAATAGTAGCCTCAGTAGCAATTACTGAATGTCACAGAAAGGTATCTTTTAAATGCTGTAAATAATGGCCAACTTTGATTATAGTATCTCCCATAACAGGTGAATATAGTAATGGCCACCCAACTATTATTTAAAAGTGGGAATGAAATAATCATTCAGAGACTGAGAATTCACCAGTCAGAATCACTAAAAGTACTAGTCAGAGAGATCACCAAGAATAAAGAATTGAACCCCAAAGGAAAGGAATGCTTGCTTTAGTGTAAAAAGAGAATGAGATATTTGATGTAGATATACAGAAACATTGGCTGTAAATAATAACAGTTTCAAAGTATATCATTAGAATTTAAAAAATCTAAATTCCTGGAATTGCTCAGGAAGATATTAGAGCTGTTGATTTGACATTCATGTCAATTATTTGTGTTGAAAGATAGAATATACAACTTCCAGAATTGTGGAGAGAGAAATATGGGAACTAAGAAAACCTAATTAATTTAAAGCATAAAAATGAAGAAGGAAAACAAACAAGAAACAAAGAAAAAATATTATTGAAAATCACAAAATAAGATAGAGTAACTTCCCCTATTAATACCAAATTACATAATAAAGATCTTCTTAAGGGTATTTTAGAATCTTTCAAGTTTGGAGCTTTGATTTAACATCTGGGCACAAATCCAGAATTTGTAGGTCATTGGGAATTTGAAAATGTTAATATAGGCTTGTGTACTTTGTATTTACCAGTGACATACTTGTCAAACCTCCCAAATTAGAGTATTGCTCATGTTGGATAGAGTTGCCTTTGAAACCTCCATAGAACTTAATTGTTTATATTTCTAGAATATTTGCCTACTTGGCTTAATCAAATGGTAAGTGAGCATGCCAACTAAAAGGAGTATTCTCTTTGTGTATGGCACTTAGAAAACATGATTTTTTTTTTTTATGGAAGCAAATTTGGTTGATATTCATGGCAGGGAAGATCAGAACAATGGCATGGTATAATAATAGCAAGGACAGTGGTAATGGTAGTTGCAACAGCTAATATTTTTGTGCTAATTGTTATCTGAAGTAACTCATGGAGTTACCGTCATTATTGTCTTTATTTTATAGATGTGGAAGCCAAAGGACAGAGAAGTTAACATTAAGGCAGTGTCATGCATCTGTACAATATATACTGCTTAAACTGCATTCTTAATCCCAACATGTATTTATCAAATATATTTTGTCACTATTTCTCATTTTTGCATTGTTGACAGTCATAGTTACATGCTACTTGGTTCATTGGTAGCAAAATGGCTGATATAGTCTAAAATTAATTTTGCCTCCTACTTAAAAATCATGCTGAGCTTGCCATTTTTTAATGTAAAAGTGCAGAATTTCATGAATTTAAAAGGCATTGTCTTACAGAGTAGGTTCACTTTAATTTCTGTGAAATTAGAACTATCAGATAATTAGCCAATTTCTGGTTTAATGGATACCAAGTCTTTCTTTCCCAACAAATGCTCCATAAGCTGAGCTTAATCACAAAACAAAAAATGTTGTTTTGTGACAGGCTCCAAATTAATGACTATGCCTTTGTTTAAAATTAGACATCAATCATTACAATTGGGTCTTAATCATCTAGGCTGATAAAAAAAAGTTTAATGATTGTTTCTTATAATAAGGTGAACATTTCTCCTTTACTAATTTCATTTTTTGGTACTGTTATTAAGGGCCAGGCAAAAAGTAACTGTAAAGCATTACTGACATATTTTGTGAAATTGAAAAATTAACTTACTTATTCACCTTCTAGTTTGCCATAAATCCCTGTTTTAAAAACGCTTCCATGAACTTTTACATTCCTCATTAATGTTTTTTTATTTTAGTATTTCTATCATGCATTTAAACCATTCTGCTTCCTATTCTATTCACTCATTGTATTTACAATCACTATTAGATTATTCCCTTGGAGCAGGAACTCTAATATATATATCCTACCTTTTACCTTTTTAGGCCAGAAGTTCCTACCTTAATCAATATGGGCAGCTTAAATTGTAGCAACAGTGAGGTAAAGTGTGTGGATCACACTTTAGATAGTAGGTAAGGAAGTTGTCTTACTTGGAAGGGAATAGAAACAAAAGCACTGACTTGCACACGAATGTCATACGTGACTATTCCTGGAAAGCCGGAATCAACCTCCAGTAATGGGGCCATTCCTCTGTGGTGTTGAAAAGTTCTTGTTTTTCTTCTTAATCTTAATATGTAATTTCTTACTGCTCTGGCAACTGATTTATCCTACCTGCTTGTAGTCACAGTAACTTAGACCATACAAAAATAGGATCAGGAGTTTCCTTGTTTAAAATAGTGTGACAAAAGCTTTTTGTGGATTGGTCCCAGTGGTTTCACCTCTGTTTCATGCTTTTTCTTTGCTTTATTGAAAGGATACCCATTCTGTGGTGTTTCTTTGTTGAAATTTGAGGTTTTGTTTGTTTGTTTGTTCTTTAGTAGAGACCGAGTTTCTGACTTGGAAAGCCTCATCTCATGTACATTGTTATCAAGCCCTCTGTCCACTTTACCTTTTCAGTTATTGATTGTGTGAGAGCCGTTCATTCTCAAAATGGCAGTGTATTCAACCTCTCCTTCAAATTTTTACCTCTGTTCATTTGTTGGCTAGACAAATGAAATCATTACCCTAAGGACTATAATCTGAAACCTTCAGGTAAAAAGGATACCATGACTTCCAGACAAATGTTAGTGTGCCTAACCGCCTAGTTTCCCTTTCCTGTTCTATCTGGATTTCCTTGGCTACCTCCTCCTTTCCCTCCCCGACCATGAGCTGTTCCCTGTCCTTTTCTCTTTCTCCTTAATATGGTTCCAGCTGTCCAAAGAACAGTGAGATATGAACAATGCTCACATCTATGCCCTTCCCTACAATATTTTTGTCTTGAGTTCCTATTTTTAATTTTCCTTAACATTCACATTGTCTCTGAGCAGATGCTCTTGTCATTTTTGTATTTTCTGTAAAGCTTTACAAAAGTAAAACTTTTCAGTAAAGCTTATGTTTAAAATAATATCACTGATGCTTAAATGAATCCTAACTCCTACAAGGAAAATAAGATCTCTGTATTTTCATAAGCATTGAGTTCTTTTCTTACTTTATACATATCATAAAATGTTGCTAGTGTGTCTCATCAGAAACTTTAACAAAAAAAATCCTAGAAAATGATCTTCACTTCAGAAAAATCACAGGGCCTTAAATTTCTTGTTAAATTCAGCCTATTCTCTGTTTGAAAGCATTGCTTAGAGTACCCCAAAATTGACCAGTATCCCCAGCAGGGAGGAACTGGTATTATGTACCGTGACTGGCACACACTGGTATTCTGCAAATACCAGCTACTGCTGATGGTGTGGGTGTGGGTGAGTATTTTGAAAGGACAGAAGTGGGAGGAGAACAGAGACACCAGGGGTAGTAGGAGAGAGTGAGTCAGGAAGAAATAGCTACTGGGACAGATGGATTCTGACATGTTAGTTTGTCTTTATTCTCCTGCCCCTGTTTTAAAAGGAACCAGTAGTGCCGCATCAGCGTATGCCAGCAGTGCCCTGACTATTGTGGCCATAAAACCATCCAGGCCACTTATTCCCTACCTCATCCCATGTGGCTGAATAAGGACAGATGGTCTCTCTGTTGTTCTCAGTCTTCAGACCCAGGTGGGTGGGGGTGGGGAAGGAGATAAAGGATCTTGAAGCAAAATTGGGCTGTAGATTTAATTTAAAAGTCCCCGAGTGTCTGCCAGATGTAATTCAATTCTCACAAATACTATTAGATAGACACACCAGAAGCGTGAAGACACAGCAGTGCAACCCTGTCCTGTCCACTTGTTAATGTCATTGTCCCTCGGGTGTGCCATGTTTAGGGCAGATCTGAACCCTGTGAAGGGGCTTCATCTTCTTTCCTGGCCTATGATATTGCTGTAAAATTAATTTTCCTAATTTCTTATCTGCTCTGTTAAAAAAAGCAAGCAAGCAAACCATTGCTTTTATTGTTGTTTTTATTATATTGGGAAGATAAGAGGAAGTGCCTGGTCTAGGTGTGTAGCAAGTAACATTTTGCATTTCTTTTTGATTCTAGCATGATCATAGCATTTTATGCACTGTGTTCAGAGACAGCATTTAAAACTGTCTATTACAACTGGGGAATGGTAACTAGAACATAATATGTGTGTTATCAAGTGAGAAACTAGTAAGTAATGATGTAGTTGGAGGATCTTGGAAGTATAGACTTTATCCTCTTGACATTTACCATCCAAGTGTGTTTAAAAATTGACTTCAGGTTAATGACTTGTTTTACAAGTTAAGTTACCTTTGGTTTCATTTTCTTTCACTGATGTGGGGTTGTTTTAAATAATAAAAAAGAAAAAGAAGAAAGTAAAAAGTTGAAATAGGGAAGTAGAATTGTACAATTTATAAGCAAACATATTCTTTTTTGTAGTTCTTTCCTGAGAGTTGAGTGAACAGGATCTGAAAAGTGTCATTCATCTTCTGTATATCCCACTAGGGTAATATCATTATAATTGGTGCCAGAAAAAAAATTTAAAACAGATAATTTCACTAGCTTACTGACTCGATTCTGTTTTGTTTGTCAAAGTGACCTTGAATCCACCTAAAGTTTTCGCAGTAGAAAATAAAGCTAACTATGGTACTCTGATTATGAGAACATAATCTTGGTTATATTTTACTCACTTTTTACTTAAGTTCTAAAATGTATGCAAAGCTTTAAAATTCTTGAATTATATGCCTTCAGGTTTATGTTCATCTTATGACACTTGGTAAGTAATTATTCAGAGGCCTTACAGAAAAAGAAAAATTGGGACTCCACTTTGGAGATCAGTGCCTTAGCTCCAGGTAGTCACTACTGATTGCTTGAATGTATGTTGGTCCAGGGGATTTCTATCTGGAGACAGGAAGAGGGTGACTGATCTAAAGCCAGACTTCTTGGTGTCTGTCCTTTTTTTTTTTTTTTTCTTGTGGCAGTGACCCTTTTAAATGGCAAAATTCAGGTAATCAAATTAGAAAAGTACTATCTGAAATTTATTGCTATAGATTCTATTGATTTTTGTAAGACTATTAGCCCTGAATTGAAGCAAGATGCCATAGATTTGTATTTCTGTTCATGCTGTTTTACCCTGGTTTTTTTGACTGTGTTATCCAATGTTTGTTTTAGATTTAGCAGTTACCCTGGTTTTTTTGACTGTGTTATCCAATGTTTGTTTTAGGTTTAGCAGTTTCCCTACAACTATTACATGGGGACATTGAACAAATCAGAAGAGAATATTCATCAGTATTTTCTCATGGAGTTTCCATAACAAGGAAGTTGGGGTTTTCTAACATTATTATGCCGGGTAAGTGACTTTAATGAACCAAATGGTGAAATTTGGATACTTGTTTTATAGTCAAGACTTGAGAAATTTTTCAACTTGTCAGCTTTGAAGAGTTCAAATGTAACATGCTGAAGAATGAAATTAGTGTTCATAAGCAAAATATTTTTAAAAATAATCTTTACATTTGGCTTTATTTAGGGTACATAACTTATAGAAGCCAGGGTTCAATGTCATTGTGACTGTCATAAGGAGAAAATATTACACTCCATAGTTGAAAATATTTGTGAAGTCTCTTAAAGGAGATCTTTATAAAGTTTTTGATAAAAACAGTATTGAGCGTTAACCTTTTATGGAGGATTTTTTTTCACCAAGATATGTATATATCTGTATAAATAAGCAGCCGTATGTATACACTATACATATTTCTGTATTTGCATATAATCCAGGTCTATATTAGCCATGAACAAATGCTCCAAAAAAGTTTGTTTCTAAGTAGACAGAGTAGGAGTTAAAGAAATTGACAGTGTAAAGTAGTAGTATTTCTCAGGGTGTCACATAGCACTCTCTATAACCAAGGGGGAAAAAAACCCAAAAAACAGAAAGACCAAATTAAATAGCCTTGAATTGTTGACAGCGTTTTTAGAAATAAGGACCTCTCAATAGCTGTTTCAATTTCATGTGTAAGAGCAAGCTGAGTGTTAAATCTGACAAGGCCCTGGCGCAGCTCAGCAACTGGATGTCAGGATTGCTATGAATAATGACCTGATGTGATGCAAAAACAGACCAGTGCTGCCCATAGCCACGCTTTGTGATTTCCTGGTGGAAATTTTTCCATGCAGAGCAGTCTAAGAGAACAGCCTAGAAGTTCCTAGGATGTCCTGACCTAGCTTTGTGACCCAGTCTGCCTGAGCATCTCATGCTTCTGCTGTCAAAAATGACTGTTTATGTGACTGTTTACTTGGTGGCCTGTTATTCAGTGGCTCTTACAACGGTTCATTATTTCCTTCAGTTGCTATAAATAACTGGTGTTTCCTCTAACAACAAAGAAAAAGTTTCATCCTCCTGGGAAGCAAATTGATGGGCAAATCTAATATGAAAAACATATTTTAGAACAGAATACAGGCAGCTGCTAGAAGAATTCCTCAGCTTGGTCTCTGGGCAGTATCACTGAGAAATGGAAAAACATAAAGCAACATGGCACTTTCCCAACTGAATAATTGTCTGGGATGTGCTATGCTCATGTGGCTTTAATGACGGTGATGAACTTCTGTGCCATGAGGCTGATTTCTGCCCTCTCCCTGCACCGCGTTTAGTGGCAATTTTCACTCTGTCCAGGGAATCCATCCTCCCAGACACCAGTCTGGGGACTGAAAGAGTTTTTACAAGTACTTTTTTTCCTTTCCTCTTCTTTCTTATTTTTGTTTTAATCTACCAAATTAGGAGAAGGGAGAGACGTGTGTAATAATCAGTTGAAAGCAACTTTAAAACTCCATGAAATTTTTAACATTGACAAACATATGATCATTGTTGTTTTCCTTTATTATTTTCAGGCTTTTGACTTGTCAATTAATTCTTACTGTTGGCTCTCTCAGAACTGGCGCCGATTTCTTCCAGGAGAAAATGGATGTGTATATTTCTGAAGCACAGTCTGTTAGCGTGCTTTCTGTTTTTTTCTTCTCATTGTCTAGACTTGTGCTTCAGAGTTCATTTGTGTTCTGCTAGAGGTCAGGATGGGTGAGGCGCGTGCTGGTACCAACAGCACCAAGTTCATTGACACTGTCACTGCCTCTGCAGAATGAATTATCTGTGGTCCTGACACTGACAGGAACATACACAAACCCTGAATATGAGGATCTCACATTGTAATTAATGCCAGACTCTTTTTGGGATGGGGAAAAACATGGACACAGAAATTCTTCCCTTGCTCTTGTACTTCTAGGAGCAGATGTCTGTCACCTGGTGTGAGACGTACATCTGTCACATCCTTCCCAGCACTCCCAAGTGCTCTGAGCCTTCTTTGTTAGGAAAGGGCCATTATTTGGCATTTTGTTTTTTAGGATGTTCAAATTACAAAGAAAACAATCACTTCCTCTGAAGCTCCATCACTACTCTGTCACTACCACCTATAAACTGAATAACAGCAGAAAGTTCTTTGGTCTGGTCACTGAGCCCATGATAAGGAGAGAGCAGCAAAACCAGTTCCATCACAGCTCTCCAGTGGACATAATGCAGGCCCAAGTGTCATTTTTGTAGTATTCATTTTTTTAAAAAGTGGAAAGAAAGAGATAAATTAATTTTAACAGTATGTTTTATTAACCCAATACATTCAAGATGTTATTTCAACAGTTAATCCATACCCAAGGTTATTAGTGAGCTTTTCACACTCTTTTTCAGTCTAAGCCTTTAAACATTGGCAAGTATTGTGAATATACAGCTCGCTCAGCTGTTTTTAGCCAAGTCACTTTTCAAGTACTCACTTGCCTCATGTGGCAGTGGTTATAGCTTTGGACAGCCCAGTTCTAAATGTCTTTACAGACTCTGTACAAAACAGAGTCCAGGCCATTGGTGAATACAAGGAAACACTAAGTTTCCATCCAGGAGACGGTTTGGAGCAAAACTGACTGATGTGGCAGGGTGTCAGGGGAGGTCATGGTGCTTTGCCCCTACCCTGAAGTCCACACTTATTACTCTGAGTTCGTTTTTGCCAGGCAATACTCTCTTTGCTATAATTTGCCCTGCCTCATCTTCCCCACTAAACCCTGTCCCCTTGTAGACTTCTTTCCACATATCAGCTGGTTACACTGTAACTCTTGGATAGGGAATACCTAATGATACCTTGGGGTGCGTTCCCTTTAATAAGGGAGCTTGGAGCTCCTAATCCTAAAATGAATCGAGTAAAAATGGTGAAATGATGGGAGAGAAAGGGGTGGAGATTTGGATGCTAAATGCTTCATCTGAAAACACTTGGCAGTGCATGCTTCAAATGATGTCAGCAGTTGTAGCTTTGACAATGATCTCAACATTAAGTGTATTTTCAGGTATCAGTCACAGTAAATATCCTTTGTCTTTGATCTGTACATTATAGTTCAGAAAGTAAGATTTCCATTTAGCCAAAGTTGATTAATGATTTACCAAGTTGGGGTGAGCGGGATGATGTAAATGTGCCTGCCTCATGTTTAGGGAGATACAGTTTTGTTCTTTTAAACATAAATATTAGCGTTGTTTACCACTTACTGATAGAGATACACATATCAACAGATGGAATTGCCTAACAAAAGTCCTCTTTCAAGAAAGCAGGTAGGAACTAGTTCACTACTTTTGTTTTCCTTAGATATACATCCTGAATCAAACCCACTGACCTCCTCCTCCAAGTCTCTCAGCCTGCACGGCATAGGGGTAAAACCACATGGTTTAGACCTGAACCCTCTACTTAGGTCTATGGAGGGGGAGGGATAGTGGTTTTTCAACTGAGGAGTGCCACTGAGACTAAAGCGTGATGGAGACTGAAGTTCTAACATGTCGTGCTGAGATTGGCTCCCAGCTTTAGCTCACACTGAGGAGAAGCTGGTGGTTCCACTTTCAGACCCCACCCCACGGGTGGAGAACTTTCTCCTAACTGGCGCTACCAGTTCTCTATGCATTGCCTCCATTGTGACAGCCAGTAGGAGTCACCAACCCACACTTTTACCCGTCTCTTTGTAACATTGTTCTGGAAAGGCTGTATTGTTAGCCCTTGCTTAAAAAAAAATAAAGCAAAAAGCTAGGTACAACCCCCCAAGTTAATTATCTCTCCTAAAGATAAAGAAAAAGAACGGGCATCATAGAAAACAAAGAAGAAGGTAGACTTTACTGAAGTGTACTCTCTCTATTCTTTATGGAAAAATTTGTAGCTAATTTTTCAGGCTTTCCGTGAGTTTTTCCTGTCTTTAGTCTGCTTGCATTTCCAACTACCTGTGAGTATGCTCCCTATTCCTTACTTCCTTTGAAGGTACTATGAATGATAAAAGTTGGGTGCAGATGGCATATTGTATTAGTTTCCAGATGCCACGATAACAAATAACTGGTAACTGCCCATACTTCTTGACTCATGCCGCCATATCATACCAACTCCTGTTTCCCTTAGTACACTCCTCTTTGACTCATCTTCCTCCCTCTGATAAGGACCTTTATGATTATATTGTGCCCACCATACAAATCCAAGAAAATCTACCCATTTCAAGATCCTTAACTGAATCACACCTGTAGGTATGTTTTGCCATGTAAGGTGTCATATTCACAGTTCCTGGGATCAGGATCTAGACCCCTTGGGGATGGAGGGAAGAAATACCATTATTTTACCTGCCATATGTATGAAGGGTTGTCCAACTCAGTCTTGTATTCAGTGTAAGAATTTCTTGCCAGGTCCCTGGTAATGGTTTTGGGCTCACACTTGAATATTGGTAATGACCAAGAACACAGGATGGCATTTCCTCTCAAGATGATGTCTGTCTTCTACTCATGGGGCTGAGATTATATGTGTCGAATCTCAGTATTTTTTAATTCATTTAACTTGTTTATCTCCCTTGTTCTTCCTCTGTTGGTTTCTGTTTCTTTTTCAATGTTGTCCCTGGTCCGGATGGAGCAGTTTATGTTTATCCCTGTCCTGTAAAAATGATTCCTTGATCTGAAATCTTTGTCCAAGACTGGTTGGAACCGTGCAGAGTAAAGAAGGGCTAATACATTCCTTGCTGGAGACACTGATCCTCTGGGATGAAGGCTGAAATTTATAATTTGCTGGATGACCATTCTTATCCTGCTGATTTATATTGTTTCATGGACAAATTGGGGATACTGATTGGATACATTTCTTAACCTCTACACTTTAGTTTCTTTATCTATAAAATGTAAATAATAGTAACATCTTATAAAGTTGATGTAGGAATTTAATGAGGTGTTCTACTTAAAGGTGTTATACTTTGCTTTATAATTGAAGTTCACAAAAGATCTTTTAGTCTTTTATACATGTTCTTTTGTTTTAAACTAAAGGACAGGAATGTTTCCAGATCCATAAATATTAGCAACTATCCTTTGTAGATAAGTGACCATGGGCTAGCCTCTGTGGCTGGCTGCAGTGCTTTGTTTGATGTGGTGCGCATACAGGACAGAATCAAGGATCAAGGTTTTTAGCTATTGATTGAAAACTCTTGCTGGTGAGGTCAAGTCATAAACTGACCCCATTTGGATGTAGTTGTTGAAGTCTTTTGAATTTGTTTCCTTTGTTGTGGCCTCTTCTTTACCCTGTCTACAGTGATCTTTGTAAAACCTTTCCATGTGTAAAGGCTTCCCAGCCAGTGGGTCTGCTAACCAGAGAAGGGTGTTGTGCACATCTTATTCACAGAGTAGTAAATTTGAGAGGTACAAGGTGTTAATAAACAATGTCAAGAAAATAGCTTTCACACTGGTGCCGTGACTTCATTGCATACTCACTTTATGGTTTCTCTCTTAATTATCCAAGATGCTTCCTTAACATCACTTGGGCTTATTCGTTTCCTCTGGAGCCGACCTCAAGTGTATTGAGTTTAATTAGCACTTGTTTCACGTTTACCCTTCTGGGTATTTTGGCAAAGGTGGCACCTCACAGTATTATAACATAGCAAGCTGCAAAATTCTTGGGGAGACATGTAGAATGTCATCCAGGAGAAATGTTATTCTTGTCATGTGCTCTCTTTTCAAAGAAAACTTATTTTCGTCTAAAAGGTTTGCAAAAGATAAAGGGGCTTACAGCAATAGTGACAGTTCCAGAACAGAAAATTAGAGCATATGTGAGGTGTTTCATTTGTAAATGTATTTTATTTCAAAAGTTCTCTTGTAAATTATAAAACAATGTACATAACAAGGTAGCCTGGTCCCCACCTCTGCCTTTATACCGCTCCCATTTTAATACAGCAAACTTGAAGCCTAGAGGTTTATATTATCTTGTTTAGACATCACATGGAGTAGATCGTAGCAGAGAGACTTATTCCAATAAGACTCCTTATTCCAATATTCCTGTGACCCCATATCCTTAAGGCTTATTTGAGTTCAGAATCTCCTGAATTCAAAAGGGACAGAAGAATCCAACTAAGTTATAAACTGAACAGGCTGTAAAGATTGACTACAGAAGCTAATGCCACTTTTAACCTTGCTACTTTGTCGAAACACACAATAGTTTACTCAGAGCTCATCTTGCTGGTGAAGCCTACACTCATCTAACACCTCCTCTCCCATTCAACACGAAGTACGCCCTTCTCAGTTTTGCTTTTACCCTCAGCTTATCATTATTCAAAAAGCTATGTATTTTACTAAAACCTAAGCTCTGTGGAAAGGGGTCTGGACTTTGTTCATTGATGGTAGAATAATGTTTGGCATGTAGTAGGTGTTCAAGATATATTTGATGAATAAATATGTGGGGAAAGATTTCATGGCACTGGCAGTACTTTGCTCTCTGGCACCCTTGCCTTCCTTCAGGCCAAGCTTACACATGGGGAAAAATAGCCCTGCTATCCTCCACCATCCTCGTTTGCCTTTGCTGAAGTTAGATTAGCTGTGTCCTTCCCACAGCCCAAAGTAGAAGACCCCTCACCCGCAAGAAACATGTACTATTCATTTTGCAGGACAGCGAGTCCCCCATGCGGCTGGGACAAGCTATTTACTCACTACGAGAAATTCCCAAGGTAAAACCCCCTGTCACTATACTTCCCATTAATCAGTGTATGTTTACAGTCTATCTGTAAGCACAGCTCTCATTATATGTCACCTCCACAAAGAAAGGGATTTTGCTATTGTTAAGTAACATGTTTCGCTTTAAAGTACCTTGACTTCAGCGGTTTTTCTTTTCACCTGACAAATCTGGTAGTGAGGAAACTATTATCAAGAATTTCCTCCCAAACATATTGTTGACATAGCATGTGCTGACCATAGTGTATCAGACCTGTTTTGAGCCTGCTGCGGTTGGTCGATTCATAGGACAAACTGTGAGTTTACTATTCATCCTACAATTTAATTGTATTAAGAATATATGTGTGAGTGCGTGTATGTGTATATTATAAAACAATCTACAGACTAATAAAATTTACTAGGACATAGTCTCACATGGAGATGGTTAAAATACAACTCTCAAAGCACACAAATATAATTTTAATATGGAAATACATTTCACCTGGAATTCCAAGTTCATTGCCTCTCCAAGTTGATTTGTATGGACTGTAGGAGAGTACTAAAATCCATGAAACCACTCCCCCCCCTTTTTTTTTTAATTTTTATTTTATTTGTACATACAGAACTGGGGTACAGGCCAGAGGCTCAGGGGCAGCGAGAGGCTTCACCAGAGACAGAATGGGGAGCAGAGCAGGCAGATCTACGAAGTACACTGCTGAGGGGAGCAGCGGGCGGGTCAGGAGAGGTCTGCCACGCCATGTGGGCACCTCCGGGGCAGGCCGGGATCGAACTCATGCAGAAGTGGCTTTAGCTTCTCAGTGCAGTGCTTTAACATGCTGCGCCACCAGGGAGGGCCCACTCTCCCTTTTATCCATGAATGGATATGCTTTATAAAGCATGGTCATGGGGATTACAACTGAGAATGAAAAAAACATACAAAATGAAGAAAGATGTAAATATATATATATGTACACATATATATGTATATATATATATATGTATAATAAAAGGATTCATCTTTTGTTCCTCCCTCACCGCTATTTATTCAATATAGTATTGAAAGTCCTAGCTAGAGCATGCAAGCAAGAGAAAGCTATAAAAGGAATTCAAATTGAAAAAGAAATAGTTATCACTATAATGAGAAGGTGAAAGTGAGGGTAGGGAACAATGGAGGAACCTTTTTCAAGGGTCTGTAGTGAAGGATTGGGTACTTCGATGATGAGTGTGGTTTAGTAACTTAACATTTGAAGAAGTATAAACCTGTACCTCTGAATCATCTATAGTGTTATAAACCATTGTTATATCAATTAAAAATATAATCCTTTTTAGGATCATGCTTAGTGAAATAAGCCAGAAAGAAAAAGAAAAATACTGGATGGTTTTACTCATAGCAGGAATATAAAGGACCAGGGGAGAAAATAATAATAATTATGAACAGCTATACACCAGAGACATTTTACGAGGGTGGAGTGGGGAATGGGATCAAAAATGGTGGGGGGAGGGAAGTGCACTGGACTATGGTGATGGCACATGGGTGATTTGCTGATGGGAAGCCCATGGGATTACAACTGAGATGGAAGAGGGCACAAAATGAAGTAAAAGTAAACTATTACATTATTTTAAAAAAATTAAAAAACAAAAAAATCCTTTTTAGGACTTAATCAGTTTCCCTATTTTATGGCCATCTGTTTCCTGGTTAGCCCAGGTCACCTGAGAATGATGCTATCAGAAAATGTGTTGGGGAGTTTGTGCAGGAAGGTGACACAGGCACACTGGTATTCCCCAGGCTTTCTAAGCATGGGTACTTTCTAATGCAATTATTGGTCAGGAAGCTTTACGAATCTCCTGTTAATATATTTTTATGGTTATCACTATTTCTAGTGTATTGTTTTCTTATGGGGAGGGATTTTTTTTTTTACTAGAAATAGACTATTATATTTGGTCCTTCAAATGTTGGAAACATTTTTTTTTAAAGATTTATTTATTTGTACATACAGAACTGGGGTACAGGCCAGAGGCTCGGGGGCGGCGAGAGGCCCTCAGGCAGGGAACCTCTGGGGCAGGCAGGGATCCAACTCATGAGTGGGATCCCTTCCTGCCCCAGAGGTGACCACATGGCGCGGCAGACCTCTCCTGACCCGCCTACTGCTCCCCTCAGCAGTGTACTTCGTAGATCTGCCTGTTCTGCTCCCCGCTCTGTCTCTGGTGAATCCTCTCACCCTCCCCATCTCTGGCCTGTACCCCAGTTCTATATGAATAAATAAATAAATCTTTAAATATAAATAAATTCAGCTTTGCCAACCTTAGCCCACTTACTTACAAAATCTCTCTATTAGCACCTCACGTATTCCTTTCTCACTTTTCGTCCACTCATCATTTCATTCTCCCAGGAGAGGTGAAAGCACGCTGACAAGTGCGCTTTTCTAAGTTTGCTAGTTGGCATCCAATATCTCTTTTTTTCTTGAGACCTTAAGAAAGATGTAAACTTTTCAAGTTTCATAAATGAGCAATGGAGAATAAAGGCAAGTATTATACATGTACCCAGAATATGTCTACCTGCCTCTCTAGCCTTTCTCATTTTGTAGCTTGATGGCACCAAATTGTAAGTCAAGTTTAAATGAATGAACTAATAATCCACATCTGTATTCATAGAGCACTAATGTGGACTCTTGCAGCAGTGTAATAACTTTGTCCATGAATTTTGAAAAATATTTGTATTGTAACTGTACCCTTTGTAGTACTGTCATCTTATTCCACTTAGACAGTCCTTCTACTCTAAGTGCTGTGACTATAAAATATTAAAACTGGTTTCTGTGAGCGTCGACTGCTAAGCTGTCATTTTGTAATCACACTTCGTAAATGAAATGAGGGAACTATTAAAAAATGCCAAGACTTGACAAAGCTTTCCAACTCAGTCTCAGGATTCACCTACTAAATATATATTTTCTGTGTTACTAATTCAGACTAGCAGGCTGGCTTTTACTGTGCCTGAATATTGGCAGCAAGGGTGAGGACCCTGTTATGAAAGTATAAATATAGCATATTTTACTTTTATATGTATGCTATAGCAGTATATTTATGAACTAAAGTTTTTCTTGGTGAAGTACTTTACTACATTAATAGTAAATATAACTCGGTTTAAATTTTCCTTTCCTTTTAGGTGAAATGCGGAATGACTTATACATCACTATAGAAAGAGGAGAATTTGAGAAAGGAGGGAAGAGTGTTGCCAGAAATGTAGAAGTTACAATGTTCATTATAGAAAGTAGTGGCCAGTCTTTAAAAGTAAGTTAATAGTGGGCGCTTTCTGATAAAACCATCTAATATAATTGATCTGGCTTCATCTTTAATGTGATCAATTGATTCCTGATTTTCAGGTTTTTTTCTTCCTTCTCTGTGTAGTCTTCTTTAAAAAAAATTGTTTAAAATGCCCTTTAGAAGAAAAAGTGGAAAAACAGAAAGGTTTTTACAGTTTGCCAGCAATTTCCCATAGAAGTTATTTCTTAAATTTTCTTAAATGCAATTCCATATTTCTCTTTTCATCTGTCATGTTTTGGAGAGGAATACTTTTTCTTTGGCAAGTGGTAAAAAACAAAAATCATATTTGAGCCTCTGCTTTTTCATTCTGACCAAATTAGGGCATGAAGACTGGGGTAGTACTAACTTGGGTGCTAATGATACAGGATCCTTTATGGAAGAAGTGTTTTACATGAAGCCCAGAGCTCAGCTTGTCTCCCAGGGAAGCATGGAGGGAACAGGCTTTCCCCTGCAGCAGGTTGAGATAGTTGAATTTTAAGTGGGGCATATGTTATATACACCACCAAGTCCACCCTTGCAAGGATCAGGAGGCCCCTGGAGGTCAGCATTAAACAGATGCAGCCCATGGCATCCTCAAGTGCAGAAACAGCACTGCAAAGGGCTGGCAAGGTAATTTCACATCAAGTGCTATTTGGGGAGTAGGGAGATCCAGCAAAGAAATTGTTCTGCTGCTTTCAAAATAATCTTCAAACGAAGCTGTCTTTAACCTGCATGTTTCCTTTGTTAGGATTTTATCTCCTTTGGAGCTGGAGAACCACCAGCTAGCGAGTACCACTCTTTTGTGCTTTATCACAACAACAGTCCCAGGTGGTCTGAACTGCTGAAACTTCCTATTCCTGTGGATAAATTCAGGGGTGCGCACATCCGCTTTGAGTTCCGGCATTGTTCCAGTAAGTGCTTAGTGGGATTGACTATGGGGCTTTGTTAGCTTAGGATAATCTTCCCACTGAGCTGTAAATGACCGCGTGGGCTAATCTGCAGAAAGTGTGTGGCAAATCAGAGGCCCAGGAGAAGGAGGTAAAGGTGAGTGGAGTCCCGAGTGGTGAGTGGACTCACTTCTTCTGAGGAGCTAACAATCTCTGAAAACAGAGGAAGGAAAAGGGAAAGAAAAATAACCTCTGGAAATCCATAGGGTTTTTTTTTTAAATGGATCTCTTTCACAAACATTAATTACTTTCACTGTCTGGAAAGACACAGCATTAGCATTTAGACTTGACTGGCTCTGGCTCTGACAATCTTAGGAGTCCTGATCTGTCAGTTCACTCCCTCTCAGGACAAGAGCTGATCCAGCTTTCAGACAGATCAAAGGAACCCACAAAAGACTCTGGACATGTGATATCATTAGGAAAGCCTCTTGACGGCTGGTATTTCTATCTGATTTGCATATAGATCTGCCTCACCTAGTAGTCTGAGACAGTATGCAAATGACAATCAGGTAATGTCATCCTGAATAGTCCTTAGATGACATGAAGTAATTGCCTCATTTTATAGATCTAAAAAAAAACAAGACATAGAGATGTTACAGTATTTGTCCATGTGGACATTATTATTCATAAGGTTGTCACTTCTGACATCTCTTTTAAGCCTTTTGAATTCATTTCCATCTTCTCAGTTCAACTCTCCCTGATGCCACTAGCCCTCACTCTAGGGATCTTCTGGTAGACTTTGTTTCCCCAAAGTTTATCTTAGACACTCCCAGAGGTAGTGTATATTATGACAACAGAGGATTCTGGCAAACTAGTAGTATAGCAAGAAAGAAATGCAGAAGAATGACGTTATGGGAGAACTGGTGGTCTCCTCTCCACCCTGGAAGGAATGAAAGCATTGCCTGCAGACAATGATTCACCGGAGTGATTCACCTGAGCACTGTGTAACCCATCCAGCCATCAGGGATGGCTTGGATGTAACCAGGACTGGCATATTTTGGAACTGGCTGGTAGAGCTGCCTACGTTATGCTTTAGTGGCTGTTTAAGAATATAGAGAGATGACTATCAGGGTCTGAACATTCTTCCAAATTCCCAGAAGAATTTCAAGTCTAGAAGTTAAAGTCAGAAAACAGAAGGGACTTGGAATGGTGATATGCTATTCTTAGCAATCTTTGCTATAAATTCTCACTTGGGCCTAATACAAACTCTGAACTTTAAGCTAACAAAAAGAGAAAAATAAAGTTGAAATAGAGGGTGGAGATGGAGAAAGAGCACTTGGAGGAAATTACTAAGACTATAAATCTGGGAAATATAGTAAAGCTATTATCAGTAAAATCTGTTAGGTTCTACACACTTACCCTTGTAATTATTCACAGGATTTTTTTTTAAAGATTTATTTATTTATTCATACAGAAATGGGGTACAGGCCAGAGATGTGGAGGGTGTGAGGATTCATCAGGAACAGAGTGGGGAGCAGAACAGGTAGATGGACGAAGTACACTGCTGAGGGGAGCAGCGGGCGGGTCAGGAGAGGTCTGCCGCGCCTTTGTGGTCACCTCTGGGGCAGGCGGGGATCAAACTCATGAGAAAGTGGCTTAAGCTTCTTAGAGCAGTGCTTTAACC
This sequence comes from Condylura cristata, assembly GCF_000260355.1. Lineage (NCBI taxonomy): Eukaryota > Metazoa > Chordata > Mammalia > Eulipotyphla > Talpidae > Condylura > Condylura cristata. The sequence goes on along the minus strand of NW_004567106.1, from coordinate 48,248,316 downwards.
TGCTGCGCCACCAGGGAGGGCCGATTTTGAGTGTTTTGTTTTTTTTTATGTTCTTTGCTAAAATTCAGAATAGTAAAATGCAATACAGAAAAAAATTCCCATAATCCCATAAGCAGCTAATAATCAGCAATCAAATGTCTTGATTTTCCAAATAGTTCTCAGTGTGTACATGTATTCACTCAAAAATATAATTTATTCATGAAACAAGTATATATTGAATGCCTACTACCAAACACTTCACTGGGCATTGGAGTTAACATCAGTGAATACAACAAAATATCTCCTCTCAGAATTTTATTCTGGAGGGGGAAGACAACACCTGAGCAAGTAAATACACACATAAGGTATGACACGTGCAGTACAGAGATCGTAGCTGACATATTTTACATTTATAAGGGGTGAGCTGGTAGAAAGGGATGTGTGTTGCTGGTTGACAAGGGTACTCAGGGAAGTCCACCCTGATAAGGAGTCAGTTGGCAGCAACCTAATAGAAGTCAAGGTGCCAGGCATGGGTCTCTAGGGAAAGAATGTTTCAGGCAGAGAGAATAGTAGGTATCAAATACGTGAGATTGAAACATGCTTGGTATTTTCAAGGAATAAAGAGAAGACCAGAATGAGCCAGTAGGACAAGGGATAGGAGGTGAAATATGAGAAAAGAAAGGGCCAATCCACAAATTTTTTTTCTAAAATATAATTTCAGGACCTGCCCTGATGGTGCAATGGGTTAAAGCATAGTACATAAGGCTGTCTACAGCCACTGTAGCATGAGTTCCATTGATCCGTGGCCAGGGAGGTGACCCATATGGTGTGGCAGACCTCTCCTGACTCATCCGCTGCTCCCCTCAGCAGGATGTTTCATTCAATCTGCCTGTTCTGCTCCCTACTCTGTCTCTGGTGAATCCTCTCATCCCTACCTCTCTGGCCTGTACCCAAGTGCTTGTATGCATAAATAAAAAAATAAATATGTAATTTCAGGTGTCAATGAGAAAGAGACATGGAGAAACTTAATCAAGGAATACAAATTGCAGATGATGGGGCAGGAATCGGGGCCTAGAGAGTGCCTTCTGGAGAGCAAGGTCCCCTTTTAAAAGCACCTCTCCTTGTGCGGAGGGAGCTGGTGAGCGTGGGTTGTATTTCTTGATGACTGCTTTTTGACAACCTGTGATTCTGACCACAGGCTTGTCAACATGCACTTAAATAAGTGAGCCATTCTTGTTTTTTTCCTCCACAGCGAAGGAGAAAGGAGAGAAGAAGCTGTTTGGTTTCTCTTTCGTCCCCCTGATGCAGGAAGATGGCAGAACTCTCCCAGATGGTACCCATGAGCTCATTGTGCATAAGGTAAGTAACATTAATTAGATGTTGATGACAGCTGTGAAGAATAGGGCTGCATTATTAACTCACTGTCACATGTCGCTCTTCTGTAAAAGAGAAAAAATGACTGAAAAGAATACACTTTTGGAAGATTGCTGGCAGGGGACTGCCTTTTTTCAAAGTATGACTTTATTCTTTGTCACAGTCTAAAACATTTCAAATATGATTTACATTTTCCTCTCAAATGTAGCTATTTACACACATCTGTGTATTGACCAGAAAGCCATTTTGCCAATGCAAATTTTCCTGGCTAGATCTGAGTACCCCCAGAAGTAAATTTAGCAAGGTCAACACTTTTCTTGTCTGTTGTTCTCCCTAAACAAGCAGAGAAATAGCTGTGCTTTGTCTATGACTTCAGTAGTTCTTGCTTTCAATTTTTTGCATACAAGAGTTGTCATCAAAACATTTGGAACGAAGTATACTATATTAGTCAACAGGAACAAAATTTACAATAAGACATCCTTCAATTTTATCTGAGAATACTGGTAATAATAAAGTATAGGACAGAAATACCAGGAATTGTGAAACACAGAGTGAAAGTACACAGTTCAGCCCAAAATGTTTCCCCTTGCCTTTCTCGATTCCTGTAATCGTATGACATTTCAGACTCATCAACTCTCACCGAGGTTACTAGACCCACTGACCTAAGGATTCAGCTTCCTTTAATACAGTTTCTACCCAGTCATTATCATGACCACTAGGGTACAAATCTAACCAGGCAACTTTCCGAATTTAAGTCATTGAAAAACTCCATCTCTGAGAGGATCAGTTTCAGGTCTCAGAGTGGGACAGGCTTCTGTGCCCACCTCCACTCTGAACCATTTCTCAACACCGCCTGTCCATTACTTGGTATCTCAGACATACCCAGATCTTTCTATTTCTTAATCCTTTCTTCTCTACTGGTTTGTTTTGCTCTCCCTCTGACCCTGGCCTCCTGCCCCCACTTTCCACCTCCACCTCCTTGGAAGAACAGTCCCCACTCCCCAGCCCCTATTCCCTGTACTTCCAGCTGGCCAAGTCCCTAACTCCCCCAAGATTCACATATATCTACGCACATCCCTATACACGTACTGCTATACTCAATATCTTGTCCCATCTTATCTGAAGACCCCTCACTTACCCTAGATCTGTGAGCTGTTCCAGGCAATATCTGTCAGATGGGTTCTAGCATGTGTGCAATGAATGAAGGAGTGAAGTACATTAGAAGTCAAGCTTCCTTTATTTTGGGATTATTTCTAATTAAATGAGTGTGACTGCACAACACACCTGGTAATTTCTGTTTGTACATGCATGTATATATGTGTATGTATTTCCTGAACCATTTTTTTCTAGTTACTTAACCAACATGTTTATTGACCACAAGCTACAGGCTAGCCACTGATATAAGCAGCAATGGTGAACAGAAATTAAAGACCCTCCATTTCCACTACTTACATCCTATCTACTTAAAAATGTGACCTAAAGGAAATTAGAATGCTAAAATGCGAAGAAAAAAAATAGTTTAAAGTAGAAACACTGGTAGAACAGAGAAGCTAGATGGACAAGACACCTAAGTTGGTCTGTTATCTCACCTTTAGATAAGACAATATGAAATACATAGTTTGACAAATAACATCTTCAGCGACAGTTTTCCTAAAGACATAAATTGTTTGTGGTATGGATGTGTGTGATATTGCCTCTGTGTAACATGAAATCTTGATTCAAAAAAGGCAAGGTCAAGAGAATGAAACTGGACTCTCAGCTTCCTAATAATTCATGGAAGAATGAAACGTTTCCAGATGGCTTACCACATGTGGGCCTTCTCTCCTCTGGGTCAGAGTTCTTTAGGTGCTAAACTTCCAATCAGCTCTGTTGACTCCCTAAAAATGCCAAGAACCTTAGTTCTGATTAGAGGCACCTACACATTTAAATGCCAGGAGGACAGGAACAGAGCTTGTTTTTCCACCTGAGCATTGAGGAATCCATCTGATACCAATACCAGTTCACAGGGAGCCACTGTCAGGGTCCCTTCTAGTAGTACCAAAGCTCTTCTCACATCAGATCTTTAAATCAGTTCAAGATTATGCACAGATTTTCACTGAGTACCCAGAATTCTGACCTAGGAAGTACAGGAAATTTTATTGGAACATGAACAACTTAATTGGCAGGTACTTCTCTGTGCTTCAGCCACAGAGGAAGCACAGGATGGTGCTGGTAGATTGTGTAATGTTGAGCTCACCTATGTTGCACTGACCCCTCAGGGGCCACTAACTCCACAGAAAACTGCTATGTAGCTGAGTTGTCTTATGATTAGTGTTATTCACTGTTGCTTATTTAAAAGGGTGTCAAATTCTTGCCAAGTATAACAACTTTTGCTTTTAGTCTAGTTGATGCTGTGGCTTTCTTTTTCATAGACTCAAGCTAGTAAGTTCAGTTTCAGTTCAAGGCCACTTAGTTTATGATTGTAAAACCTTATTAGAAGTACAGTGTTTCTCCTTCCTCTGCCATAGCAGGAAAGCTTACAACCTGCTGATAATTACAGCCTTGAATTTAATTCTCTTTCAAAAACAAAAGATAGGAAGAGGACGAAAGATAGGAGTAGGCATGAATTGCCAATCATTGAGTTAAAATTTAAAAAAGCCCCTTTATACCGAGTAAGAAAATAATAATAATAATGAACAACTGTATACCAGAGACATATTATGGGGGTGGGATGGGAAGTGGGATCAAAAACTGTGGGGGGAGGGAAGTGCACTGGACTACGGTGATGGTACAGGGGTGATTTGGTGAATTGAAGCCCACAGGGATTACAACTGAGATGGAAAAAGGCACAAAATGATGTAAAAATAAACTATTATATTATTTTAAAATTAATTAACTAATTAAAAAACCACTTTGTAATGGTGTTGAGATGAGCACAATAGGTGTTAGGGAGGAAGACAGTGCTTAGTTCCTACCTTATATCAGAACGAAGTCCAGAAAAAATATGAAGAGTTTTAAAAATATGAGTGAATATTTTTATATTTCCTTAAAGAAGGCCTTTCTAAGGATGGCTCCAATGTTATAAATCAAGTACAAACATTTTGTTAAGTTGGTGATATAAAATTTAAAGCATCTTTAAGATAAAACTGTTAGACCAGAATCAAAAGACACATGGCAAAGTGCAATATGGCTACAACATAGCTTACAGACTAGTCTCCCTTTACTAGGAGATTAAAAAATAGGAAGAAAGAGAAAATGATGACTGCTACTAGCTTATTAAAAAATGAGAAATGCTAATTTTGAAATTAAAAAACAAAAACAAGGAAAAGAGCTACCTTTGTGACATAGTTCTCAGAGCATTGCTTTTTTTCTTATTATCCTAAATACAAAATAAAATATAAAGGTACATTAAAAATTTGATAAATGCATGGGAAGCCCACGGGGATTACAACTAAGATGGAAAATGCACAAAATGATGTAAAAATAAACTATTAAACATGATAAATGCAAATATATAGAATAAGTATATGAATAATCAAAGAAATATAAGGTAAATAAAGAATGTGAGACTTTTTGGCCTGTCAGATTGTTAAAGCTTTTAAATTTATAATTGGAGAGTATGAACAAGGGGAAAATGCACTATTTGCATTAACAGGAAATGTGAACAGTATTGACATTCATAAGAAAAGTTTGGCAACACAGATGACTTTAAATGTGCATATCCTTTGACTCAGTCATCTTATACCTTGGTATTTATTGGGAGATAACTGGACTAGGCAAATAAAGGTGATCCAACGATGATCACTGCAGATTCATTGAAATACTTAACACTTGAAAGTTATCTAAATTGCCAATAATACAGATCTGGTTAAATAATGCTACCTATTATGGAGATAATGTATAGTGGATATTTTTATGTACACACATAAAAATGTTTACCATATACTGAGAAACAGCACTTAATATAAACACATTTAATGTAATGCCATTTTTGTAGAATTCTTTAACTGCACATCCCTAAATATATACATAGATAGAGATGTTTGGAAGAATGTACTAAAACATTAACAGTGGTTTGTTTATTTTTATACTGCTTAGAGTTTTTGTTAGTGGGCAAATATCATTTTTTAACATTCAGAAAAGTTTTTCATTTCAAAAAGGAGAAAATTGGGTAGAGACAAAAAATTATACTTAACCACATTTTTGCACCATTTAACTCTGGGGTTGCATCCAATTAAAGATTATTCTGTTGTTGACTTTGATAGTATCTTGGTGGCAGTGTTCACAGTAATTGCCTGGAACCTTTATCCACTCCATGTCATTCATTGACATGTACAGTCTATAAAAGCCAAAGTTGGTGAGTGATGGAAAAATGTTCTTAAAAAGTGTCTTATCTCTTGCAGGTCTGATACAGAAAGTAACTGTGGTTTGTAATAGATATTCACCTGCTCCTCATGTACAGTATTAGTTTAATTCAATCCTGCAGTGAGCTAAGAAGAACACTGCTGTGTTAAGGATTATTTAATAGCTTAATTTGGATCTAAAATTCGTAGGCAAGATAGTTCCCTGTGATGGTGACTGGAACCCACCACTGTGTTCTAAGGAAAAAGTTGTTGGTAGTCAGTCAAGGACTTAAACTCATTCCTTAGTGCAGGATTTAAAGATTCCTAAAGGCAAGACCCCCTTAAGGTCATTTAAACTTTACACAATTGATTACATGTTTGTAGTGGTGTCCAATGGAAGTAAATTCTGAAATTTACAAAAACCTGAATGTCATATCTCCAGAAAGATAAGTGAAATAATGGATTAGCCATCATTAGACTTTTTATTCTTCCAGTCACATAGCAAAGAGATTGAAGTAATTAGCATAGGATAACTTATTTTCTAAAATGAGGAGAATGACAGAATCCAAAATAGGAGGGCAGGAAAATTATACATATGGACTGTAAGGTCCCAATTCTGTCACATTCCGGTGAAACACCAGCAGGTCCAGTATCATGTGTGTGTGTGTAAATAAGCAACGAATACCAAACACAATAATATAATTACTTTTAATAAATTGGATTTTTGCAAATTAACTTTTGTTCATTCACACCACCACGGCTAAAATGACCCAACTCATAGAGATTAGGGTTTTACTTAGTAGGGGATCTGATTATTTCTAATAGGATTACTGCTCCCCCTACTCTAAAGTATCTGAATAGGAGAAAGGCCAGGTGAGAGAAATCAGTCTACTAGCAGGTAATCCTGGTTGGATCACTAAGAGGGTTCTTTGTTGAAAAAGGTTTAATTTAATATTTATTATTGATTGTTTATTTCACCATTGTCCCTAAAGTTTTGTGCAAAAACCCTTTGTGACTTATATTTTCTTCCATAAAAAGTTTCAGTTTTTTATGCTATATCCCACTTCCCATTTGATCCACAAAAGGTCAGCACAGCTGGTCTGAACTGGCCACCATCTTTGGTGAGATGTATTTCTCAGATTTATTTACTCTCCATTTACCCTAACCTTTAGCATGGCCATTTCTTAATGCAAGCTTGCTTTTATAGGTAAATAAAAAGTAGGAGGGGTCTAAAACATGAAGACAGACAGTTGCGTTTCCCACCTATCTTATGTCTGCTACATGCTGTTCTAGCTATCTATGCCAAAAGAAACTTCCTTGTAGTTCTGATTGAAAGACAAAAGATACCCATCTGCCCACTCTGGACTGGGCTTGGATGTAGGAGAATTACTCATGTAAGTTTTGTATTATTATATACAAGAGAAATTACAAAGCAAATACCTGCAAAAAAAAAAAAAGACTAAACCTGATGCTTAGCATAGAACATATCAAATAGAATTTAGAAGCAGAACAGGGAAAAAAAAAAGCTGTACTTAATAGGTCAACTTAGGTTTAACACTGAAGTGCTAAGGACTGATTAATTTGATATCCAGAAAGTCCCTACATTATAGCTATTTAATATCATTGTATGTTCTGTCTTGCCAAAAATAATCTGCCTTAACTGAGCTGTGTTTGGAGTAGTGAACGAACCCATCTTCTTCAGTCTATATTCAGTGTCAGAGGTCAGCAGTTCTTTAAGTGCCTAAGACCTGTAAAGGTGCTGATAAACCAACCTTGTAAAGAACTTCCCTCCCCTCTGTAAGGCTCACTCCATATAGTGGGGAACTTTCTACTTGTCCTAGTTACTATCTTCCTCCAATAGGTATTCTGTTGATCAGCAAGGAAAAGGGGTGGTAGGTATCAGCTTACTTTGCCACAGGAGTCTGGCCTTCCCTCAAAGTCATCTTCTGGGTGATCTGTTCAGTGCCTTATCCTTCCAGCTTAGCTCCAGCTGTCTGTGTTCTTCATCACTGTGACCAATCCCCAGATCTTGTTTTGTGCCCAGGCAGCAAGTTCTCCCATGTGGATGCTAAATAAAATCCTCCAAGAACCAGAATATTTTTTAATATATTAAACTGTCAATACCTTGACCACAGCATTTCAACTTTCCAAATTTCAGACTCTACCTGTTTTTCAGTCTTCTCTGGTAGACCTCTCCAGATTCACTTTCTTCCCTTTGTTTTCCAAGTTAGACCTTGATCCTTAACTCTGCTGTGCTTTCACAGAAAGGCAAAACAGCTGTGAATCTGTCTGCCAATATTGCCCCCTCCTAATCCCCCAACCTGGGCATTAGAGGAAATTAGCAGTCCACAGTTTTACCAAATTAATGCCAGCCTGATGGTACAGATGCAGGGCCATCAGCATGCAGGCAAACTAACCAGCTCCCCCTCTGTCGGCACAAGAGCTGTTTTTAAGATTGTACCATTCTGCCTGCCACACCACTTCCCATCTTCATAACAGAGAAAACAGAAGCCAGCAGACAGGAACTTCTTTCTCTTCCTGTGCTCTCTCCCTTGTCACCTGCAAACTCACTGGCATCCTTCCTGCTTCCTGTCTCAGGGGCTGAGGCAAGTTTCCTCTCCAAGGCTGCTACTCTTGGGATCTTTCTCCCTCCAGATTACCTAGGACCCTGCTCCCCACCTCCAATGTCCCCTCCCTCCTGCAACTGTAGCAGTTTCCTCTCTTCTGGAAGTGTTTTCTCAGATTATAAACAAATCTTTTCTTTTAGGAAACAAAATGTTTAACAACTACTGCACTCCCTCTTCCCCTGCCTCACAGGCAGCCTATCTTGTCTCTATTTCCTTATGTTCTGTTTGTTCTTTAGGCTACAGCTGCCCCCCCTGCAGCTCAAATAAAATTTCTCATTGAGATTATTAGTGTCCACACAAGAGCTAAAGCCAATGTCCACTCTCAAAATCTTCCCTTGTTTACTGCTTTAATGGTGTTGAAAAATTCTAAGTGCCTTGGTCTCTGACCACCTGAGTTGCATTTTCCTTCCTCCTTGAGGACTCTCTTTGCTTGTGCTTTAAGTATTGGTGTTATCATGGATTTAATTTTCAGCTGTCATCTCTGCTGTGTGCTATAACCATCTCATCTGCCTCCATGAGCTAACATACTACATCTCTTCTGACGACAGTCAGATCCGCATTTATGGTCCAGAACTTTGGTAACCTACTGAGTATCTTCAGGTTTATGAATCGAATCACCTTAAACTTGGCATGTTTTAAAGGCTTAATAACTGAGACTCTGTCCCATCTCCATCACTCTTGCTATATACAGAAATTTACCCTTTTTCTTAACTTCTCACACTTACCTTCCATATTGAAACCTTCACTTGCATAACTGTCTTAACTCATCACTTTGATATTATTTAGAGAATTTAGAACAGAAGCAACTAACAATAACACCTCAGGTTTTTCTTGCCTGGTATTCTAGGGTAGTTCCAGGGCTTTTAAAATTATCATTAGAGACTCTCCCTGGTGGTGCAGCGGGTTAAAGCACTGCACTGAGAAGCTAAAGCCACTTCCGCATAAGTTCGATTCCCGCCTGCCCCGGAGGTGATCACGTGGCATGGCAGGCCTCTCCTGGCCCGCCCCGCCCGCTGCTCCCCTCAGCAGTGTACTTCGTAGATCTACCTGTTCTGCTCCCCACTCTGTCTCTGGTGAAGCCCTCACTGCCCCTGAGCCTCTGGCCTGTACCCCAGTTCTGTATGTACAAATAAAAAAAAATTAAAAAAATAAAATAAAATAAAATTATCATTAGAAAATCCCATACTAAAATACACATATTGTCTGAATATACCTGTACATTTGAAACTTTTTAAAAGATATTTTAAACTTACAGAAGTGTTGCAAAAATAGCACAGAAAATTCCCATATACACTCTACTCATCTCCTTATGTTGGCATCTTACATAACTATAGCACATGTATTGAGACTAAATTAACTTTGGTACAATACGTTAACACAGAAACTTATTTGTATTTCATAACGTCTTCCACTAATGTCACATTTTTGTTCCCAGATTCAATTCTGTGTACCACACTGTATTTAATGGCCATGTCTCCATTGTCTCAATGTGTGCTTTTATGTGTTCAGTGTCTTTACATGTTTGTAAACATGTTTGTTCACATATAGAACATCTTTTCCCTGCCTGGTGAGCCTCTGAAGCTTTATGACTGAGGCTAAATCACCCTGTTCCCGTAAGTCCTTACCTCCCTCTCCTGGTAGTGCCGACATGCAGTGGTCTTCATCACAGCTTTGTAATCAGCAGTAACAGACAAATGCAGAGGTCAGGTGTATGTTCAAGAGCAGATATTGTACTTATTCTTTGTTCTCTTTTTTTTTTTAAAGATTTATTTATTTGTGCTTACAGAACTGGGGTACAGGCCAGAAGCTCAGGGGTGGCGAGAGGCTTCACCAGAGACAGAGTAGGGAGCAGAACAGGCAGATCACGAAGTACACTGCTAAGGGGAGCAGCGGGTGGGTCAGGAGAGGTCTGCTGCGCCATGTGGTCACCTCGGGGCAGGCAGGAATCGAACTCATGTGGAATGTGGCTTTAGCTTCTTAGTGCTGTGCTTTAACCCGTTGCGCCACCAGGGAGGGCCTCTTTGTTGTATTTTTAAATCAATTTTTATTGATTTCCATTTGTTTATACATTATATACGATTGGGGTACACCTTCACACCTCAACATGTGCATGTGCTTCACTCACCCTTCACCAAAGCTCTAGTTCCAGTTCCCCACCACATTGCCACTCCCATCCCTGCATCCTGCCCCTCCCCTTTGGCAGCCACTATAGTAGTCACAGAATCTAAGAGTTGTTTTGTTTATTTGCATTCAACAAATGAGTGGAACCATGCAGTAATTTTCTTTCACTTTGTAACTTACTTCACTTAGTATAATTTTTGCGACCTCCCTAAGTTTTGTCCCAGAGGCACTAGTTACCTTTTTTAAAGCTGAATATTTCATTGAGCATGTATACCACAATTGTCCAGTTGTCTGTTGATGGGCATTGAGGTTGACTCCATGTCTCAACTATCATGACTAGTGCTACTCTGAACACAGAGTGCATAAATCTTTTCATATTATTATTTTCACACTTTTTGGGTAAATGCCTGGAGTGGTATTGCTGGGTCATATCATATTTCCATGTTTAGTTCTTTAAGGAGCCTCCTACTGTTTTCTATATATGCTGCACCAGTTCACATCCCTACCCCCTTGTTATGTTCTCAAGAGAAATTGAAGTAATGGCAAACAGGAGCAATTTAATAAATGTTTTATGATGACATTAGGGGTTGTCTTTAATGTTGGATTAAGTCCCTAAAAGATATTTTTCCAGTACATCATTTAAAACCAGTCTTGATTAAGTGAAGATCTATACTTATAAATGGATTACCTAACTGTATTTTTAAATTTTGATTATCTACTTCCCATCAATTACAGACCCTTTAATTTGATCATGAATTTCTGTACCAGTTGATTTCTAATGAAGTGTACCAGTTGATTTCTAATGAAGTCAAACAGCTTGCATTATTGCAAACACCACATTTCTGGAGCATAGTTTCTGACTGATCATTGTGGTTCCCTTCCACATGTCTGAGACAGTGGTCAAAAAAATTACTAGGCCTGATGTACCATTCCTTGCTGTCCCAATTGATTATACTTCTGGGTGAAGAAATAGATTGTGAGCCAAGCTATATAACCTTAAAGAAGTTTGAGACGACGGCTGCCACTGCAAAACCTACATTTTAATTCTCCTGTAAGAGTTGGAGGGGAGTTCATCTCTCCTGTCAGATCTGATTTCAGTCTCAAATGTAGTGAAGTAGAGAGCTGATTCTCAGCTCTCTCCTCTAATTGGTAACAAATTAACTTGATGCGACATTAAGATGACTTGCACAGATTGCAGCTTATCAAAGCACAAAGAAATGTCCTTTCCTGTGCCTGACTTTGTTCTCACAATCCAGTAGCAACCTCAAGAGGCTGTGGTCGGTTTCCTTGTTTCTCCCAGAAAGAATGGCTCCATTCTTGTTCCCACATCTATCTCCCAACATATACACAGCACAACACCAGTAACCTGTGAGTTTTGTCTGCATCTGCCGCAAGATGATGAGGTCTCTGGATCCACGAGGTCCCTTGCCTCCTCTGGATATGATAGGAAACAGAAATTGACCCAGTGCTCAAACCAAAACAGTTGTTTAGCAAAGGTTCCCCAGAGTACAAGTGATCCATATTTAACTACACATTTATTTGAGGAGTATAACTGATTTTACTATAGTGACAAAACTGCCTATAACTACATGCAGTGTAGTTTTGTGCAAAGCAGCAGTTTTGTGGTGTTGAGCCTGCATTGCTTGTTCTGGCAGGCTCTCAGACACCCAGCCGCAGCTCTGTTGCACTTGGTATTTCCAATTAAGGCACCACCCGCAGCACCATGTCTTACTTTGCCAGCCTCATTTCTGTGATGTTGTTGACTCTTAGCCCTTCTCTTGAAGAGGAGAGTATTTACCCCCATTCATTTTTTCAAGGTCATACCCTAATTCAGAATTGCACTCAGAGTACAGACTCTTCTACCTGGCTGAAAAATGCCCGAGAATGTATTGCTTACTCTTCCTCTCCCTGGCTTCTACTAGTGAACTAGTGAACTATATATTTTCTCTGAAGAGACCAGAGAACACTTTTGGCTTAAACTCTTGCTGACTGCTGCCCCTGTAGGCTCACTTTCTGGAATCCCATTTCTCTTCTTCACTATTGTCAACCCTGTTTGTTTTCTGTAATCTTCGAGAGATCAAGTGAATGAACAGATGATCTCTAACTTACCATTCTGTTCCTCAGCTCTTGCATCATGCTTCATCTGCTCCTGTGTGCTCCTTTCCCCTTTGCCAGGTGATCCTTTTGCTTCCTGGGTGATTTCAAAAACATGGTCTAGCCTTTAAGACTTGTAGGCATATTACATAAAGAACTAATTCAGCCCCACATGCCTTAAACAGACTCAGATGCTAAGATACGAGCCCCCAGGCTGGGGGAGATTTGAAATAAAGCAAGTGTGCTGACACTGGCCTGGCACATCGCTGGTAGAGAAGGCAGCTTGGTCTTCCATTCACAGTGCTAAAGACACAACCCTGCCATCACATCTTCAGTGACAGAAGTGATGAGCAGTGGAACTGAAGGTTGGGCTGTGACTAGCAGTGGAACTGAAGAAGTACACTGAGAAGGAATTCCAGGACTGCATGAGAATCAGGCAGTTAGTTAGGGGAAGAGTTTGAGAGATGTATCTATAGAGGCAGAATTTCTGTTAACAGATGGAGCTCACAAGACCAAAGCAGAATCCAGCTTCTGAGTAGGACACCTGGAAATAGCTAGACAGTGTACCTGGAGTGGGTTTGTAGGAGACTTCAGTTCCAGTGGGAAGTGTTCATTAGACATGGACAAGACAGTATAGGAGGGGGAGACTGGAACTCAGTCCTAACCCCACAGAGCAGATCGTGCTGGGACTTGAAATGCCCCAAGCCCTGACAACAGGAAGACTGAGGGGAGGGCACAGTGACCCAGTTTCCAGAATATTACTTTGCCTGAACACCCTTTTCTGAAGAAGCATTTTAAGTATTCACTGTAGACTGATTCTCTAAACCATATGTGTGTGTTTTGTGAACTCTTTCTGTGTGGAATAACACAGAAAGCATTTGGTGCAGCTCTGGGAGAGAATGACAGAGTTATTTCTTATTTATTGGCATCCCTTACTGGGCAGTTGTGCTGGTAAAAACATCATATTTTGTTTTTCTAGACTTGTTAAAGAAGGCTTTTTTAAAGATTTATTAAAAATTCATATATGTAGTGAAATCACACAAAATTGTCTAACCTAGCAGGGAGTCTGCCTACACTCCTACCTGCTATCAGATACTAGCCTTGAAAATACTCAGATTTAAAGGATTAAGTTTTGAAATTATATTGAAAATAATCTAAGGTATAATAGCTCCATAGCCATCACAAAAAATTAATTTAAAATGACCTTTTTCATTATAATGATAGTACACAGATAATTGTTAGCACCATAGGGTATGTCCTTAGAGATGTTTTTCTGTATGGACTATTTTACCCGGGTAATATTATATAATATGTTTTTAATAGACTGTTTTAGGTTTACAATGAAATGAAAGAGATAACAGATTTTCCACACCAACCCTGTCCCCACAGGTACACAGCCTCCCTTATCAATACCACTTCCCAAAATGGTATGTTTTTGTAATTATAAATGAACATATATTGATTCATTGCAATCACCCCAAATTCATAGCTTATCATATGGTTCACTATGGTTATTGTAAATTCTGTGGGTTTGTGCAAAATGTCCTGTACCATAAAACCATTATTGTAACATCATACAAAGCAGTTTCAATGCCCTAAAAAATCCTCTGTGCAACTCTATTCATCCTAGTTTTTTTTTTTGTCCTAATTTTGTTTTTTCTATCAGTATCACATAGATGGAGTCATAGTGTGTATCTGTTCTGATTGACTTCTCGCACTTAGCAATATGCATTTAAGTTTCCTCCATGTATTTTCATAACTTGATAGCTCACTTATTTCTAGTGATGAGTGGTAGGTACTCTGTGGTCTGGATGTACTACAGTTCATCCATTAACCTACTGAAGCATATCTTAATTGTTTCAACCAGTATCTACACACACGCATATGCATATACACATATATGTATGTATAGCTGCACACTCATCTACTCATGTATAGCAAATGAAACAACCAAAATATCCCTACATTTCCTTTTTCATCAGTGAGTTCTCCAATCATTTTTATCTCATCTAAAATATAGTCAATATATAAATTTCCTAAAATATCTTTCTCAGCAAGGTTATTAAAATCCAGGACCATATGTGGCAGCTGACTATCTCTTAAGTTTGGCTTAATCTGGAATGATTCCTTTTGTTGCAACTCTCGATTTGATAAGGAAGGCCAGGTATCCCGCAGAGTATGCTGCCTGCTGGATGTGTCCAGCTGTTTCCTGTGGTGTTGTTCACATGTCACCATGTCCCTTGTGTTTGCTATGATGTGCAAGTTGAATCTGTGGGTGTGAGATCTTCAGGTTCAGCACCCTTGGTAAGAAGGCCCTGTAGATGATGATAGTTTCTTCACACTCTCTGATGAATGTGATGAAAACCCCATCCTCTTGTGTGCAGTTATTTTTGCCCACTTGCCAGTAGAAGAGATCTGTGTTGCTCCCTTGGTGTCCTATGAATGTCTAATTCCTCAAAAACAATTTTCCTGCTGTGTTTAGCATTAAGCGACTATCCTTGACAAATGCAATGATTCCATTAGGGTTCCAAAACAGAGTTTTTGAAATCTCTGATTCCTTTTATATTCTTCAGCTGGTATTTCTGTGGAGTAGATTTCCCTCACATAGTGGGACTATTAGATTAGACATGAATACAGTTTTCTTTTATTGCCAATTTTTGAGGTCAGGAGTTGTTGACTAGCAGCCTCAGATGAGATGCTAGAAGAATTTGAACATTCTTTTAAAATGCTGTGATCACTGTAAAAATGATTTCTTGAGCACTTCCAAGTCATCAAATTCTTTGTTAAAGGCTTTATGTAATCTAATTCTTATGACAACACTTGAGGTTTAGAGATAGAAAAGGGAAATCTTGAGTGGTTAAATAACTTGGTAACAGTAACTTGTGTGGGAAGTGACAGAGCTGGAATTCAAACCCAGATCAGTGTGAGTCCAAAATCTATGCTTCATTCCTTTCATACATTCTTGTTGCATTTTACTTAAAAGCCAAATTCTATTTGTAATGCTATTTGGAATGTTTCCTACTCATAAACACTAGAAATGGAAATTATGGTTAATAATTCTCATGAGTTCTCTTCCCCTCTCCCTTTTATTTTTTAATATTTTTGACAGTGTGAAGAAAACACAAACCTTCAGGATACTACCCGCTACCTCAAACTTCCTTTTTCCAAGGGTATCCTCCTTGGGAATAATAACCAAGCCATGAAGACCACAAAGGAGTCATTTTGGATAACATCTTTTCTCTGTTCCACAAAACTCACACAGAACGGTAATATATGATACTCTTTTATTTAAAAACCCTGCACTTAAGTACTCATGTGAATTTTGGTAGGCAAATGCAATAAGCACCAATGTTATATTTAAGAAGTTTGCACTAGAAAATTATTGAGCCTTCTGCTTGTGGTGCCCAATAAAAATAAAACAATTGTTAACCCAATAATCTGTTAAATGCTTGTCATTTAAGGACTTTAAAATTATCCCAGTATTAGAACAAGTACACAACACCTCAAGTAAATTATCAAAACCCAATTGCATAGAAAAAATGAAAAAGAAAAAGGCACCTTAATCTGTTTCTAGTTGCATAGACAGTAGTTATTGCAGACTTTAGAATAAAGGCCTTTTTTTGTTTAATTAGATACTGCTTTTCTATTCTAGCATGCTTTTGTATGTCGGTGATTATTTAGCAAGTTATAATTAATAAAGCAAGCTCTTATCCTTGGCAAGGTGTCTTCATCTATAATGAAGAAATAAATTAAGCATTTTTGAATTCATGAAGACATTGCTGCCATGTAATGCTTCTCCCCTGCATCCCAGACACCATGTTAATAAATCAGACTTCTTAATGTTGAGGAGAATCACTTCATAAGAAGGTGTTGTATCTCAAAAAATGCTCTTTTGCCTGAATACTTGTAAGTTATTTTTCTTCTGTGTCATAGAACAGCATATGTGGTAGGAAATATTTTTGTTTCTCCTAGAATATCACATCAGAAAAGAAGCAAAATGTAGTCCTACAGGAAGCAGCACTTGTAAGATACCTCTTGATTTCTCATGCATTGCTACTATATTTCTATAGGACATTATTGGCAAATGATTCTCTCACATTTATAGTAGTCTGTGTTTCTCCCCCTTCTAAAAGTATTTTGGAGTACCATTTTTAAAAAATCAACTACATAATTTATTTTTAGTAAATTTGACTGAAAGGTGCTGTCACCAAGCTATGTTAGCTTATACCTGACTTTATTACTATTCCAAGTTTAGTGATTTTAATGTAGTAAAACCAAAATTGGCATATAACTGTAATTATCTTAAAACATTGATCAAGCTCAGATATTTTTTTGTGTGCCTGTGGAAATTATGAAGATATTAAATCCTGTGACTTACTCTTTTAGACAGAATTTTTATTTGTCTTGTGTAGATTTGGTGTACTGGAGTACTGGAGGCACTTTCTGAATGCCTCTACTTTCAGGTTGTACCAGTAACTTGTTGTGATACTGCTTACTACAGGTTTATTGGCTTAAACCAAATGTGTTATCTGAAATCAGTGTCACTGGCCAAAGTCAAGGTTTCACTAAGTCTGTATTCCTTCTAGAAAACTCTCAAGATAATCCCTTTTTTAACTTTTCTAGCTTCCAGGGGCCATCTGTGTTTGCTGGCTTCTGATCTATTCTCTGTCCTTAAAACCAGCTACATAGCATCTTCCAGTTTCTCAGATTCTGTCCATCTTGCATCTTTTGAGGACTCATAGATAATTAGGCCCCTTGGAAAGTCTGAGATAACCTACCTCTTTTAAGATTTTTTTAATCCCATCTGTACAATCTCTCTTGTTATATAAGGTAAATATCTTCCAAGACTCTAGGATGTGACATTGACATCTTTGGGGAGCAGAAAGTAAGTAAATGAACGTAACAATAGATTCTCTGCCATGAAAATATTTGGCCTTGAATCTTTGATCTGTGTTTTTAGTTCTGGGGTTTAGGGTGTTAGAACATAAAAAACAACCAAATCCTGAAAATTTAAAGTTGCTACTTTGTAAAAGCAAAACACACTTTCAGGTAAATATGGGTTAAGTACTCATGAAGTCATTATATTTAATACCTCATATGTAAGGCGATGCTTAGCTCATCTAATAAATAATTATCATTTGACTTTGATAAACCTTGTCAGTGTAAGACAGATCAAAATAAGCCAGGAACTGAATAGTATATTACAAAGTGATAGGAAAGCAAAGGAGAGTTCGTTGATCTGTCTGAAATTTACATGCTAAACCACATCCCCGTAGAAATAATCCAGTTCCAAATTGGAGTTAGATTACTTTATATTCATTTTACTCCACTTGGAAAATACAAAAATCTCATTTCCATTACAATTGTGCATTCAGTAAGTAATATGCCCTTTAGGAACAGTTTTCTACAGCAGATTTGCAATTCCAGATTCCTGAAGTGTGTTTACCTGCACCCTCCCTCTATTGTTCCTGCATAGTATACAGGCCTGGACCACTCCACCAGACATGTGTGAGTGCCAGATCAAGTAGTTACTTAAGGCTCCTTAAAAGTAGGAATCAGGAAAGAAATCGCTTTGCTTTTTTAGCATACTTGGGTAGCAAAACACAACTTTTTTAAAAGTTAAGAAAAATAAAAACAACACTGTAATCTTAAAGTTGTACATTTTTACTGAACTGCCTGCACCCCCTTCTCCTCTAAATAATGGTTCAGTCAGTTTGTTCCTAAAATTGTGATTAAGCAAAAAGAGATCGGCATCATGTCATCCACCTATTTTGTAGCTCCTTGTAGTGAGGCATACAATATGCAATTAGTAAATGTATATTACATGGAATATGTAAAATTCATTGGAATCTATAAGATTTTCAGTGGAGGTGACAGCTGCTAATTTGCAAAGCTTATATCTTCAAATAGCTAAAATAGAGAACTCAAGAATGAAAGTTTTGGATTAAACCTGATTACTTTATATACATGATGCGCTATGTCCAGACATAGTGCTTTACTCCTCTGTTGCCCCGTTATGAACAGTCTAGAGATTCATCAGATTTCTTTCAGGAAAGATGAACAGTCCCATCCTTATTTGTTTGGACCATTGTCATCTGTTGTTCAGCTTTGCCGATGACAGTCCTACTTCTGGCTCCCCACTTTGCCCTCTGGTGGCACCTCTGTGCCCGGCAGAGCCCCCTTTCTCCATTCCTGCATTGAGCTGTGCCCTGGATGCATCCCTCCAAGGGGCAAGGAGACAGACTGAGTGAGAGCTGGAATAGAGGTGGAGTGGCAAGTGAAAAGTGAATCTAGGGAAAGCAGCACAGGGGAATTACAAAAGACAAGATGCCAGGGAAGGCAGGCATCTTGAGTTAGATGCAGGAAGTAGGAAGTAGGTAGGTGGGGGCAGCAAACAGACTGGGGGATAATGGAGAACTTCTTTGCCCTGTGGAAATGTCTTATCGTCTAAATATAGCTAGTCATTTTTTTAAAAAGGTTTCAATCATGCCTCCAGGATGCTTGAGTTAAACATGAATATTAAATATTTTCAGGTCTCTCCACTATGAAAACAGCATAAAATTTTTTCCAAGTCAGTATTTTTTAAATACCTTCATTTTTCTTAGTCAAAATTATCCACCTGTTATCCTACTTTAAGATAGCATTGCTATTGACTACTAAATTTCTTACTGTTAGGCCTTCTTGAAGCTTTTCTCCTGTTAGGCCTTCTTGAAGCTTTTCTCCTGACTATCTTTGGTGGATGTGACTTTTCTTTCCTCTCAGAGCTTGTTTCTTTGTTCTTTTTTCATCTCTATTTCCTATGGCAAATTTGGATTTTTAAAAAATATTTATCTATACATACAGAAGTAGGGTACAGGCCAAAGGTGCAGGGGTGGTGAAAGGCTTCACCCAAGAAAGAGTGGGGAGCAGAACAGGCAGATTGATGAAGTACACTGCTGAGGGGAGCAGTGGGCGGGTCAGGAGAGGTCTGCCACGCCATGTGGGTCACCTCTGGGGTGGGAATTGAACTCATGCTGAAGTAGCTTTAGCTTCATAATGCTGTGCTTTAACCCACTGTGCCACCAGGGATGGTCCAAATTTGGAATTTTTAAATTGTCTTTTCTTTGCTTTTGTGTTGGTCTTTGTCTCTCAGCAAGCCCCACTTGAGTTTGCCCTGCAACAAGTGTAAGCTGGGAAAACCCATTCCTTGGTTTCTCTCTGGCCAAAGTAGAGTCTCAGCCCCACTGGCATGGGGAGGCCAGCCCTGCCAGGTGCCCAGCCTGTGTTCTTCCCACCTGCTGCAGCCTTCTCAGATCACTCTTCTTCTTTCATTAGCCTCCAGATGCCACCTTCTCTTATTCCCTTTGGAGATGAACAAAGCTGGACAGCATTGTCAGACTTTTTCAGTTCTGCCCAGGAAAGACAAGGGAAGAATTTGTTCCCTCTTCAGATGCCCTGCTAGATTCATAGTGTCTGTGTTGACAATTGAGGAAGCAAAGGAAATTGAAGAGTGGGCCCTATGCTTGCCCAGAATCCGGGGTGGAAGACAGAGTCTGGGATCTGGCCCTTGGGTATAAGGGCTCATTCGATACTCATGATTAACTGGACTTATCATTTAGGGTAGGGATCTTCTAGCCCTTCCAGGCTGGGTTACATTGTCAAGAAGACCTTCATTACCAGGTGGAATTGGTTGCCAGACAGAGTGCTGTGCTAGAGGCAGAAATAGGATGAGGTTCACAGTCTTCAAGAAACTTGACTTTTCTAGAAGAAGTAGAAAATTTAACAAATATGTATCAACTGCCTGCTGTATGCCTACTCTGTTCTGGGTCCTGGAAATACAATAGGACCAAGCTCAACCTGTGTGGTTTTCCTTCATAGTGTGTGATCCAGTGGGGGATAAAGGCAAATGAACCTTAGTAGCAAGATAGGGCCAGTGTGAGGTGGAAGCACAAAGCAGGGACAGTTAGCTAGAGCGTTGGGAAGGAGGAAATACATTGTAATAAATGCCATCTTAGTGGGTAAGGAGGCATAGTCTAGGGGGGCCCATGGCTCAGATAACCAGGAGGGCTCAACGACGTGTTACAGAATTCAGCTTTTACCCTTCGTGTGAAAGGCTGTTCTCCATTATGACACTTGATCTTTCTCTTCTGTTTGGAAAGGTGATATGCTTGATCTTTTGAAATGGCGAACCCACCCAGACAAGATCACAGGCTGTCTCTCTAAATTAAAAGAAATCGACGGCTCGGAGATAGTAAAGGTATATGCTCTGTTATTATCCCTCTACCAGAAGTTCCTAGAATAAAGACTATTGGGAGGGGAAGCATAGTTGGTAATTTTTTTTTTATTCATTTCCTTCTTTCTTTATTTGACAGTTTTTGCAAGATACACTGGATACCTTATTTGGAATTTTAGATGAAAATTCCCAAAAATATGGGTCTAAAGTGTTTGATTCTTTGGTAAGTTTATTACACCTGAACAATTTGGTCTCAGTTTTAACTTAAAAGACTGTTTCAGAAATGTGAACTTACAGCATAGGAGTTCACTTAAAAAGAATTTTTAAAATCTCTGTTTGCATTTGGTTTTCTAAAGCTTGATTTTCTTTTTAGGTTCACATTATAAATTTGCTGCAAGATAGCAAATTTCATCATTTCAAACCTGTAATGGACACTTACATTGAGAGTCATTTTGCTGGGGCACTTGCATACAGGTAAGGCCTGTTATCTTGTAATTGGTTTAGAAGCAGTTCCTGTGAGCTGCTCTGAGCAGAACCAGTTGTATAGGAAATTTAGGAAAAAAGGAAGCAAAACAACTGAAGTGTCTCTTGAGACACAATCTTCTCTCCTCAGTTTTTTTTTTTTTTTTTTTAATGACTAGAACTTTGATGAAAAGAAAGAGGTGTAAAAAAAAAAAAGGCCTTCCCTAGTGGTGCAGCGGCTAAAGCCACTTCAGCATGAGTTCGATCCCCACCCTAGAGGTGACCCACATGGTGCAGCAGACCTCTCCTGACCCTCCTGCTGCCCCCCTCAGCAGTGTACTTGTCAGTTTGCCTGTTCTGCTCCCCGCTCTGACTCTGGTGAATCATCTCAACCCCCTGTACCTCTGGCCTGTACCCCAGTTCTCTATAAATAAGTAACCAAGCTATCTTGGTTTCACTCAATCCTCTGGTCTGAAATGCCTCTTATTTTAATTTGCAAGAGCTCTATTTAATCACCAGCCATGCTTCTTGTTGATTCTACATATATCTCAAAGAAAAATGAAGGAAAACAGCCTTTGCCTTTTTAAACTTATTCATTCATTCCTTTATTCATCTTTTAGTCCTTAGAGCTGCCTGCATGCTGGCGCTGGGTGTTATACTTGTGCTGATAATATAAAGATCTGGCCTTGAGCTACAAGCAATTCAGCATTGGTTTCTACCTTTTGACAACACCTACCTCTTAACTGCTTCTCCTTTCCTTTCATCTCAGGTTATACAAGGATTGTTAACACTGAATGAATAATGAAATAATTTAGTTAAAACCAGTTGATATGATAATTGCTAAAAAAGCAACAGCTTAGCTTGTATCTTACGCATAACATCTACATGGTTTTTGTCCTTGTTTAACTATAACCCTGGGATGTACCCTAAAATTCTGTCTCCCATTTCCAATACTGTTAGTAATAACCTGCCCACATTTTTAACTTAAGCACCTATGAGATACGTGCATGCACTATCATGTAATCCCAGGAGTATGTTAAAAAAAAAAAAAGCATAGAATTTTACCCTTTCCCTCTTCTATGTGGTATATAAAAGGTAGTGGTAATCAGTTGGGTACCTCTATAATTGCAAGGTAAGGTATATTCCTTGAACATTTGAATGGACTTATTTTCATAAAACCTGATCCTTATAGCATGACTTTTTTTTTTTAAGATTTATTTATGCATACAGAACTGGGGTACAGGCCAGAGGTGCAGGGGCAGTGGGAGGATTTACCAGAGACAGAGAGGGGAGCAAAACAGGCTGACTAAGTACACTGCTGAGGGGAGCAGTGGGCGGGTCAGGAAAGGTCTGCCACGCCATGTGGGTCACCTCCGGGGTAGGGATCCAACTCATGTTGAAGTGGCTTTAGCTTCTTAGTGCTGTGCTTTAACCCACTGCACCACCAGGGAGGGCCCATCAGCATGACTTTTTCTGGAGTATGAAATGTAACTGCAGGGATAATTTTGAAATGTTGGCTTACCTCTGTCACGTGGCCTAACAATTTGGGCCATGGAGTGAGAATGTCTTAGCTTAGCTTTCTGAAGTTATCATTGGAAGCTAAAGAACAGGGGTGTATTTCCTAACACTTCAGGTTGACAATAAAGTAGGAAAATTGTTCCAACAAGACAAATAAAACCTGTGGAATCTTCTCAAAATGTGAGTGATCAGACACTCACTGGCATGTCCTTCAAATAGTTCTCCCAACAGCATCTACCTGCTGGCTTTAACATGTTTTCTTCCTGCCTGAGCCCAACAGAAGCTTTTTAAATTATTGCTCTTTTCTAGAAACTGAGAACTGGCCAGAGTTAAAGGTAGTGAAACTTTAACCTTGAGAATTTGGGGAGTTTTTAATTTAAAAAAATTTAAATACCTTTTCTGAAAATTCTTTTAAGACTCATGTTCACAGTAAGCTTTTTCCTCTCACAACTCAAGAGTATTGTCTTGACAAGTCCCCATGGGCATCTAATTTGAAGTGGGGAGTGTTGTCCTCAACCATTGTCACACCCCCTTTTGCCTCTAGCTGAGTATTTAACCCCTTGAATATTTTTTTCACTTGAGGAGAAATTTCTGAATTAGCAGTTATCCAAGTCTGACTAGGACAGTCCTACTTCCAAGCATTTCTTCACTGGAATCCTTGTCTCTGTTATTTGTGTTCACCCCCCACTTGAAAGCATTGCCAGACCAGTAAGAACGATAGAATAGGTCCAGACTGAGAGGAATCTCAGTGGAAAAGAAGTAACTCCCTTCAGATTCAAAAAGGGGTAATGTTGCTGAGACACAGACGTTGTCAATTTATTACATTGCAGCAGTTTGACAGAAAAATATGAGAACTAACAGGAAAAGAAGTCTCCTCATGACAAAAATAAGTGCTTGCTATATTGGCATTTAATTGAGAAAGAAACCAGTTCTACCTTCTGTACATTTCTCCCTGCATTTTAGAGATCTCATCAAAGTGCTGAAGTGGTATGTGGACAGGATAACGGAAGCAGAGCGGCAAGAGCACATCCAAGAGGTGCTGAAGGTAATAATACACCATCCAGAAGAGATAATGTCGTTGGGCAGAACTGTGGCATGGTGGGGCCAAAACTAATTGGTTTCCTCCTCACAGCTAGTAATTGGTGATGATACAGCACTGATTCCAATTCAGAGATCTTAATCAGTTTATGACTGTTCCAGAGGTGATGAAATTTGACAGGAAATTTGCCAGATTCTCAATGGCACCTGTTTGGGATAAAATCTTTGCTTCTGTGGGCTCTAGAGTACTTAAAGTGTAGGACTAGGAGAAAGGAGTTTTTCTGAGAGAGGGCTTTGCAGTTCCTGGCTCTTTTTTCAGCCACTCTCACAGAGGCCACCTGAGAATCATTTTCTTAAAATTTACAGCAGAGTATGCATCTTAGCAGGGGTCACAATGAGGAAGCCTGAGGTTTTGCTGGGTGTTATGATTTCACACTGCTCAAGTCTCTGGGTCCTATGTGCTTAGTGCAATGTGGAGATGCAAATATCTCATTTGCAAGTATGTTCTAAAAGAATCTAGGTTCTTAATGGAATTGACTCATAGCTGCCCATGTAATTTCTTGATTCATGAGTTGAATTGCACTGTAGGTGATTTCAGTAGATAAAAGCAGACAGCTGTACATGTTAAAGCATAAGCAATTTGTTAATTATAAATTTACCATTTTGGTGTGATTGAAAGCCAACTGCTAAGTGGCAAGAATATCTACCTACAAGCAGTAGCATTTGAAAAGCAGGTAATTATCTCTTTGTTGACTTAAATTAAAAACCCATCTGAGGGATCTAAAACGTTTTATGTTTATAACTCTCAAGAATTACATAAAAATTTTATGTTATGATACATTTTCTCTTGTTAGATATCAGAGAAAGATGGCTCTTCCCCTCCAAATAAGTAAAGTTCAGAAATCTCATGGGACTTTAGTGTTTTGATCATAACTTAAAAGCATACTGTTGTATCATGGTTTTTATGCTTGTTAAATAAGTACTCTTGGTCTCCTTTGAAACTGACTTTAAAATTGTTTGTTTTAAGGCACAAGAATACATTTTTAAATATATAGTTCAATCTCGGAGGCTCTTCTCCCTTGCCACTGGTGGACAAAATGAAGAGGAATTTCGCTGTTGCATCCAGGAGTTGTTAATGTCAGTGCGTTTCTTTCTTTCTCAAGAGAGCAAAGGATCTGGAGCACTGTCTCAATCACAGGTAATTTTTCATCTGTGCTGAATAGAAGAAAAACAAATCTCATTTATTTTTATGTCGCAGCTTGAGTTTTTTTTCCCCCATGGGAAATCCATAGTTTCAGCTCAGAAGTGTAGCTTAACTGCCTCTGACTAGACTTTTAAAACAAGTTCTCCAGCTTCTAGTACTGGTAGTGCTTCGGCTGCTTTCCTCAGGCTGTCCTCACTCTGAAGGGAGAGTCTGTTGGTTTCCTCAGCCTGCACTTCAGCCCCCTGAACGCCTACTGATGATTAGATACTTGTCACTGTCAGCCGTGGGGAAGGAATTACGCTACAGCCAATGTATTGAAATTGTTTTCCCCGAGCTCTGCACTGCACTTTAATCTGTCAATTTGAGACTCATTGTATTGGACTTAACTAAACTGTGTGTTGTTTTGCGTTACTTAACTTGATTCTAATCTTCCTGGGACTGATCTTATATGACTAGTGCTGAACAACTGCTGCCAAATACTATTAGTGGGAGTGGTTCCACATGTTTCCTTTAAGAACAGGAATCATCCACTTTCCAAATAGCATGGCCTTGAGCACAGTCTGAGAGGTTATTCTGAGTATCTTTCTCTACACTACAATGTCTTAATCCTTCTTTAGAGTTTTAATTCTAATAACTTGGTTAAAAGTTAGTCAGATGGGGAAGCAGCTCTTTGCTGCCATGCCCTGCAATCTAAAGTCTTACTAAGAATTGGGACATAAAATGGGAGTTAGGAAGAAGAAAACAGATTCTGAAATGATTGTTCTAATTCAGTGCCATTTGCAATTTGAAAAGCGTAATACACAGTGGTAAAATACCAGATCCTTTACACAGTGGTAAAATACCAGATCCTTTTGATAATTGCAATGCTTTTTGGGCAGCTATTCTTGTTACTCTCTTCTTGCAGAGGTGAACTGATCTTCCATATGGGCCAGGATACACTTCAGACCTTTTTTTTTTTTTTAAAAGATTTATTTATTTGTGCATACAGAACTGGGGTACAGGCCAGAGGCTAGGGGCGGTGAGAGGCTTCACTAGAGACAGAGTGGGGAACAGAACAGGCAGATCGACGAAGTACACTGCTGAGGGGAGCAGTGGGCGGGTCAGGAGAGGTCTTCCACACCATGTGGTCACCTCCCTGGGGATCAAACTCATGCGGAAGCAAAGCGGCTTTAGATTCTCAGTGCTGTGCTTTAACCCGCTGCGCCACCAGAGAGGGCCCACTTCAGACCTTTTAATGTTCTTTTGACCTCTGTCTTCAGCGTTCTAATAGCCGTACTTTAGGAATTTGCCAGAGCCTTCAATGTCAGATTCCCTACCAGCCGAACCCTGCTCTCAGCAGTTGATGTTTGAAAAGGATAATCTGACAAGTTGGTCATGTATTCCTTGAAATCAAATTTCTCAGAAGATTGGTATTTCTACAAAAGCTATTGAAAATTTTTCATTTTGATATTTTTTTCTTTTAAACTGCTGTCAGTTACAGGATCTACTTCACATTAGAAAAAACATTTTCTTACCCTTAGGAATAACCTCAAGTCCTGACTTTTCACTGAGATGCCTTCCCAGAGACTCGAGAGAATTTTTCCATCTTTAAACTCCAAGAAATATTCTTTTACCTTAGTGTGTTTCCACTAAGCCTCACATGACTGGGGCCACTCAGGAACAGGTAGAAAGCAGCTCTCTTTCCATATGTTTAATGTAGTGGCTTCCTCTGCACTTGATAGCTAAGTTCTATTTAATCAAGTTAGTGAAGCAACTTGATTAAGAATCATATTTAATTTGTCTTTTTCTGCTCCTAACTTTTTATTAGGAGGTTAATATATAAAAGATACACAGAAAGTTTCTGTCCTTATAAACTCCACTGTTTATTTTCTCTATTATTTTGTGTGTATCCCTTCCTTGTAAATTTTTGTGTGATCATTGTATTTCAGTTTGATGCTAAGAAAAAAAATTTATATAATATGACCAAGTACTTTTAGTTGGCTGCAAAATCAAGAAGGCTTCATGTCTCTATTTGTAGAGAGAGGGCAAATGCTGCCCACATCTACCCATTTCAGGTTCCTTTTGGCCCCATATGTTCATAGCATGCTCTTCCAAGAAGAAAGCTGTCACTCATCTGATTGACTCTGTTACTTATCAGTTGGTACATACCAAAGGACTATATCCTTAAGGCTTAAAATAATACCCATTTATTAGCTCATAGTTCTGTAGGTCAGAGGCTTGGTTATGGTCTGCTATGTCCAAAATCAAAGTATTGGGTTTGATGGCTTGTTTCATGGCTTTGGGGAAGCATTGATTTCCAAAATCTTTTAGACTTTTAGCAGAAATTCAATCCCCTTGTGTTTATATAGCTGAGATTCCCATTTCCTTGTGGGTTGTCAGTCTAGGGTAAGAGGAAGAAAAAGGGGCTCTCAACTTCTAGAAACCACTCCCATTCCTTAGTGACCTCTCCTCATCAAAGCCAGCAACAGTATGTCCTCACATCCAAATCTCTGATTTTGCCCACCACAAGCCAGAAAAAATGATATTAAGGGATAATATGATTAGGTTGGGTATATCTGGATATTCTCCACATTTTAAGGTCAATTCATTAGTAGATGGTATGTGCAAAGCCCTTTTTGCCGAGTAATATAATGTAGCCATGGGACAAGGTCTTGGGAATCATCTCAAATTCTATCTCCAGAGCCAAGATAGACATTGGTCCAAGTTTTACAAGTAGACTACATAAAAGGGAGAAACACAATTAGCTTGCTCGATTTTCCATGTGGACTGCACCTCAGGGCACATCCTGGCTCCTGGAGGCAGAGCATCAGTGCCAGCAACCTTTCATGTTGCATTATTGGGCACCCCACACATATCTGGCCACCCTGGCCTCAGGCGGAGGCTTATTTAGTCTGCCTGGGCTCACCCTATGTCTCAGGGACTCTGTCCTTGAGGACCCTGTCCTGGAAGAACTGTCAGCTGACTGAGTGCTATGGTGGTGTTCCTTGGTTTCCCATTCTGTGGTTGATCCACCATAGGAACTAAAGACAAGGAAAGGAATGACAGAACTTGATACCCAAGACCCTGCCTCAGATTCTAATAATTACCTTTGTCTTTACCCAGTCTGTCAGGAAGGCCAGAACAAAATTGTACTTTCATTTTACTATTGTTTTAGATGTACTATTACAACTCTGCCCTGGTCCGAAAGTGTTTATTCCTTTATCCTTTGTACATCTGCATATGGTGCTATAGGTACTTCAAGTGCTTTTTGAAAGGGAAGAGGTGTAGATAAAAAAAAATTAATGAATAAATGAAAATATGCCTGAAGAAAACTAACTTAGTTGACTTTTGCAGTGATCAGAAAGCTGGGCTCACTTTACTTTCTCAAACTTCACTGTATGACTCAGCACTTTGCAGAGTGAAATGAAGGTTACATAAATATACTTAATAAGGCATACTAAGTTACTCATTTTAAACTTGCTCAAATGAATCTAAATTTTAAGAGTCAAGGAGAACATGGCTGTTAGCCGTAGCATCTTAAGCTTTTTGATGGCTCTGGTAACAAAAGCAAGTTTTGCCTCTCCTAAATAAAGTTTTTGCTGCTACCCTGTAAGTAAATAGCCAAACCCACAAATTTGAATTGGATTCATATTGGAATTAACAGGAGCACATGTCGACTCAGTCTGTTATCTGTTGGTGTCAGACCTCCTGGCTCTCAGCATATTTCCAGTTTGTGCCTCCTTTCCCTGCTGGTGGAGGGTGGCTGGTGGGCGTTTCCTCCTAATGTCCTCCTCTTATAGAATTTTAAAAGAATGGATGTATTTCCCTCTTACTATTAGCTGCATTTTTTTCCCTTAAAAGATGATTATCAGGTTTCTTTCTTTATGTGAAGAATACTGTGATTAGTACACAGTTTTGAGTTTACTATAAATCTTGAAGCAACCAAAGGGATTGTTCCAATAATCTTTTTATTTAACAAATAATGAAGCTGGAACTGAGGGGGCTAAAATGACTTGTTCAAGGGTCACAGTGTGATTAGAAGCAACACTAGGCTATATATTATATATTATCTAGAGCTTCTGATGCTCTGTTTTGCTTTTTTTCTTTCATTATAAATTGAGTGTCTTACATACACAATGTGTCTGGTTTAGAAAATTTATTCTTTGAGCTTTAGGTGCCAGAACTATCTTGCATTCATTTTCCTGCCATTCAAAAATATTTGTCAGTCTTAAATTCATTGACATTTTACAATTAATTTCTCAGGACCTATCTGGGATTGATAAACATTTCTTCTGTTTAAGGCTGTGTTTCTGAGCTCCTTCCCAGCTGTTTACTCAGAACTGTTGAAGCTCTTTGATGTCCGAGAAGTGGCCAACTTAGTACAGGACACCCTGGGCAGTCTGCCGACCATTGTGCACGTGGACGATTCCCTGCAGGCTGTGAAGCTGCAGTGCATCGGCAAGACCGTGGAAAGCCAGCTTTATACCAACCCAGGTAGGATGAGGGCCTCTTGGGTGAAATTGTCTCTAGAAAGCCAGTACTTATCTAGAACAGCAAGGAGCCAGAAAGAAAATAAATAATAGATGGTTTCATGCATAGCAGGAGTATAATGGATCTGGGGGAAAAAAAAGTTGTAATAAAGTAAAAATGAAAATCAACAAATAACTATAAACCAGAGACATTCTACAGGGGTAGAGAGGGAAAGGGAAATAGAATCAAAACTCGGCAGGGAAGAGCGCACGAGACTATGGTGATGGCATGTGGGTGAATTGGTGGTGGGAAGTCCACAGGGATTACAACCGAGATGAAAAAATGTGCAAAATGTAGAAAGATGTAAGAAACATGTATATATATGTATAATAACATCATATTTAAATGAAAATAACAGCATTAACTTACTATGCTTTTTTTCAAGACTATGTATTCTTAGTTTTTTCCACACAAAAGTCCTGGATGCAGCTGGAATGGTGATGGTGCACAGGTGATTTGGTGGTGGTAATTTCACAGGGAAATCATGCACTGTACAAAATGAAAGATGATGTAATAAATATATATATTTTAAAAAAAGCAGTACTTATAGCCTGTAAATATAGATCAGAGAAGCAACTGAAAAACAGAAACTGAAAACCTTCTCAAAAGCATTGTGTATTTGGGTGCTAGAATGCATTTAGTAAGTAGTCCCAAATATAAAAGTATGGCTATTAAAACTTGATTTCGAGAAAGAATGAAAATGTTGATGATTAAATTATTCACTCTAATCACAAGTAGTCGTGCTGTAAGAATGCTTTTTCTTAATTATATTTTTTTATGTTCAACAAATATAACATTTTCTTTTAGAGATGCTTACAGTTACCTGGTATGACCCTTGTTTGCCTCTTTTTTCTGAAATTTTTTCTGTCAGCTTATGTTTGACTCTAGATGAAAGTTTTGGTGATACATTAAAATGATTTTGTCAAAATGTGCTATTAAATCCCACTACTTCTTGTTTTCTTGTAGTTTTTTCCTGAAATAATGAGTACCAACCTCCTTAAGAATTTATTTTAAGAAGTTTCTATCAGTATCACCAAATAAGCTTTTAACAATTGATTCTATTGAAAATATCCTTCTACATGAATGTGTATATTTTTGGAAATAGGATTTTAAGTACAATAAACAATTTTTTTACATTATTTGGTAATAAAGCATTTGAGACATACAGGTAAGATGAGAACAAAATATGAATAAATCATTAGCAAATCTTATTTAGTAAGAAGTTAGTCATTGTAGATATTTTCAGGCCTTCTTGCATTTATTCACTTTCTTCAGAGAAATTTCCATTATCAAAGATTCCAGTCCCAAATTTCTATGGTATTAGGTAGCTACAAATACACACACACACACACACACACACATATACTTTTTTCCTTTTAGTCCTTATTTGATGACTTTATGTTGTATGCAACTTAGTAGGTCTCTTTCTGCTTAATACTGCACATTTATGTTTACCAGTGCTACTAGGTAGAGCGATAGTTTATTCCCCTTATAAAATATTGTAGAGCATTGCACTGGTTTATTTTATTTTTTCCTATTCATATGTTTCTTTTTTTCCTGAAAATAGTATTTCAGTTAATGTAGAGGAAAGTTCAATCTTCTAATTTCTAAGGGGGGGGGGGATAAACCTTATCTAGAGAAAAGATGCTTGTTGTAGTGGTTTTCAAAAATCAGGTCCTCAGAGACCCAGAGTTTCTGATGCAGTGATCAAGTTCTCTCTCAAGGTTGGAGACAACTGAGGGGATGAAGATTCAGATAAGTGTTCCCAGTTTACAAGAACAACAGTTCTTTTTATCAAATGAAGAACATCCATCCCTGTTTCAGTAAATAGGTGATACCTGCCCTGTTTCTTGCTCACCAGATCATTCTTTCTTGGGTTAAAGTCCAACACCAAAAGAATAACAAATATTAAAATTCCTTTTCAAGAGTAAAGAAATATTTTGAGGGTCTTCTATTCATTGTTTGCCTCTGAGAAATGTATCCTATCTGCAGACTCAGTTCCTTGTTGATTATTGACACTCAGTAGGTTGTAGGAGAAAAGATGTTGGGTCTTTGTGAGAGAGAATGTGATTATTTATTAAGTTGGGGTAGAAAGATTCAGGAAAATGGGCCCTGGAGGGTGGTTACCACTGGGCTAGAAGAGAAACCTACTAGAGCCAAACTCGAGATATTCCAGGCCCATGATCTGCTGTTACCCACCTGCCAGTCCCACATCATGACCTCACTCTGCTCAGGACCCACTGTCTTCTGCTGTTCTCTGAATCGCCCCATTTTTCCTTTAGAACTCAGTTTAATTCAATTATATCTTCAGCTTACTTAGCAGTCCTTGGCAGTAGTAGATGCTTGAGAGACGTTTCATGAATGGATACTCTGTACTGCAGCATACCCAGAGGATTAGGATAACAGCAGTAGTTTTGAATATATTATGTAATAATTTAAAAAATAATTTTGTTGGGAAAGCAACTTTTGAGCTATGGGGGAGCATGAATATGACAACAGAGCAGTGGTGTGTGTGTGTGTGTGTGTGTGTGTGTGTGTGTGTGTGTGTATTGATGAGGGGGTTTCCAGACCAGGAGCAGAGCAGTTAACAAAAGTAAGAAGTGCATATAGCACCCACCAAGCTATAGGAAGGAGTCCTGTGGCAGTCCATAGGGTGGGCTCATCCCAATGGGGAGATTGGTCAGCAACACTCAGGGCCAGCCCAGGACTCCGCTGCTGTTTTCCTTTGTGATCCT
Organism: Condylura cristata; assembly: GCF_000260355.1. Lineage (NCBI taxonomy): Eukaryota > Metazoa > Chordata > Mammalia > Eulipotyphla > Talpidae > Condylura > Condylura cristata. The sequence goes on along the minus strand of NW_004567106.1, from coordinate 48,216,121 downwards.
TTATGACGTCTGTATGAGAATGCAGCCCCTGGATCTTCCCCAGTCCTTTCACTCAGGATTGTCTGTCCTCCACTATCTGAAAGGCTTGTTAAATAGTTTTCTTGCTTTTAGGACACTGAAACTACTTCAGGTGCTTTATTCAGGGAGCTGTAAACCAGTTCTGACTTCATGTTTTTTGCCAAGCCAGTGCTTCTGTGCAGCCCACAGCTCTGTGCAAAGCTGTGCAGCAGTGTGAGCCCTGCTCATGTAGTGCACAGTCTCCCCCTGAGGCTACCAAGGGTGTGTCCCACTATTACCCAACCCAAGCTGGGGCTCAGTTTCGTAAAATGACTTGCACCTTGCAACCCACCACAGACCTTGCCCCCTGGGGACAGATGCTGACTCCCAAGATTCTTATCTGAAGCTGCTGCTGCTCCTCCTCAACTCCACGCTGTTGGGAATTACTAGTAGGAACTGATTTTACCCACTCACAGGCAAAACAAAAGGTAAATGAGTCACTCCCTTAGATACCAGCCAGGCACAGAATACAGTGAACTTTATCAGAGATATGGAATATTAGACTCTGTGGGTAAATAAATGTATGGAAACTTGGTGTTTGTTCAACTGTAGGGTTTTCTTTATCTTTGGTCCTACTTAATGAGTTCAGGTGTTTTCTTTTAAAGGTAAGAATTAACATTTTAACCAGTCAGCTTGTTTGGCAATCACTCACCAATTCTGTCATTTGCTTGGCTGACATTTTTATAGTAATGGAGAAACGGCAAATCTGCAGGTAGATAATCACATACTTCTTTTCGACATACTATACCCATTTTTTTTTTACCTGTTTTGCACTATTTTCTGAACAGGCATTTACAAAATGAATTTTGTAGAAATGAAATACATAGCCAATAAACTGTATCTTCCTGCCTAATTTAGCATCACTCAGGAGTCACTGCTGTGATTTAAATTTTTTGTTTCTATTTCTTGGTTCTTTTTGTCAACTAGTTGATTTATAAATAAGCACATAAATACTCTGATCAGGCTTACTATGTAAAAGAACCCTGCTAAGGGTTATTTCAAAAGTTCAGGTTTTAATATTCTGTGTTCTTTGTGTTAAAGTCAAGAATGACTATGTCCCTATGGTTGGTTTTGATATAAACTTAAGACCAGTAGTCCTCCTGGTGTTGGCAAATCTCTGCAGGCATTAAAAGAAATACAAGACTCTAAACCTCACTCCTATAAAAAAAAAATACAATGAGAGAAGTAAAACTAACACTAATAATGGCCCTAATCTTAATTGTGAATGGCATATGACTTTATTGGGATGCAGAATCATATATTCTTTTACTTATGAATAAACTTTATAACACTTCATGGAATCCAATACAGTATTAATTGAATTGGTTAAATTGACAATTTTTTTTATTATAAGGAGAAGCATGGCATTTAATCTTTCACTATTAAGTATTATGTTAGCTAATGGAAGACATTCATTAACGCCTTTTATCAATTTGATAAAATTACCATTTTAGGTTTCTGAACATTTTTATCATGAATGTATAGATGGACTGTCAATGTTAAACCAATTTTGCATTCCCAGAATGAACCCTTTTTGAGTCATATATGGTGTGTGTGTGTGTGTATATACATACATATATGTATGTATGTATATATGTATGCATGTATATGTATATACAAATTTGATAAATCTGTGTTCATAAGGGATTTTAGTCAGCAGTTGTCTTATAATGTCCTTGGCTATTTTTAACATCTGTAATGCTAGTCTCATAAAATGAATTAGTTGTATAACCTATATATTCTATTTTCTGGGAAAATTTGTATAGCCTTGATATGATTTCTTTATAAAGACTTCATAGACTCCATAGAAGCCTTTTGGGCCTGGAATTTTCCTTGTGGGTTCTTAATTAAAATTTCAATTTCTTCCATAGTTAAAGAGTTACTAATACTAATTTTTTTGAGTCAATTAACATTGTAATTTTTCAAACTAAGACATGTATTTTTATTAACCAAGAGTAATGCCTCTAGTTGTCGAACAGGTGACTTTCTCTTAGCAATCCAAGCAGAGCAGGTAAAGGGACTAGTGCCATTAAAGTGTAGGCATGCCCATAATATGCCTAGTGTGAGCTTGTAATAGACAATAATTTTGTGCTCTTGACAATTTGTTAAAAAATAAACACTTACTGTTATTTTTTGAAGATTGGAATTTCTACTGAATAAGTCAATTTCTCACTTATCACCTTACCATTTCAAATATTTAATGGCAAGTTAGGGCCCTATGTAAGACTTACAGCTGATAGAAGATTAATACGTGAGCAGTCAAATCCATTCACAGATTCACTTACTTGCTAAAATTTATTTGTAACTCCAGAATCAGTACTTACAGCATTTTCATCATCATTTATAGACATCCACAGACTAGTGAATAATTTGAGTTGCAGGATTTACACATTCCCAGTAAAGGTTGAACAAGGCCATGCTCTTTTTTCATTTCCATTCTCATATAAGCTGCAGGCAGTAGGGGGCAGTATAGTGCAAGGAGCGCCACCTCTGGCACCAATTAGCAGGGTAAGAAACCCAGCTTAGAACAAGGCCATGCTCTTTTTTCATTTCCATTCTCATATAAGCTGCAGGCAGTAGGGGGCAGTATAGTGCAAGGAGCGCCACCTCTGGCACCAATTAGCAGGGTAAGAAACCCAGCTTAGACCTGTTAGTGGGGTGACTTCAGGCAGGTCACTTAATACTTCTGAACTTTATATTCTTGTTTGTAGAATAAAGAAAATATATTCTTGGATGAGTTTTTTTTAGGATTTAAGCATAGATAATCTATGTCAGATATGTAATTGTGTACACATGTATTTTTTTAGAAATCTGTATTCCAAGTTCAGTTGTTTCCAGCATCTGTACAGAACTTAACTTCCATGAATAACAAGAATTGAACATATTTATCTTTCTTCCCATATGAAAGTACACTATTAAGATTTTCACATGTTATATAAACATTGTTTATAAGAGTAATTTTATATGATCATGAAGTAATAGTTGTTTGATATATTGCTACAATTCATCTCCTAAAATTTTAAAAAGGGTTTGCATCTATGGTCAATGAACAATTTTTTTTTAAGGTATAACCTCATGAGTTTAGGAGATTGGGATAAGAGATGACAATACAGAAGAGAGATAAACAGTTTCTACAGGATACATGGCAACTAACAGCAGACAAGAGAAGGCTGAAATAGGTCAGGCTGTGGAGTTGGGGTAGAGCCATGGAACTACAGCTGCAGACAGAACCACATCTAACTATAACTGCTTTATCCCATAGAACAGCAGGCAACTCAGGGTAAATTCAGAAAGGAGCAAGAATTTAAACTCCTAGCTATCTCTGAAGACTAAAGGTGCTAGAAATAGGAAAATTGGTTAAATATCTGTAGAAGGAATAGTTAGCACCCTTTGCCACCTGGCCCCAATCTCTTTTTCATTTCAGGAAAAAAAAAGGTGGGGAAGTTCTCTTTCTGGAAGGTAAAATGTGTTTTTGATTCAGGAGAATCAGAAACTGTTCCATTGAGGGATCTAGTTCTATCCTGTAAATGAAGACTCAGTTGAACAGAGACACCCTCAACAGCCACTTTTTTCTTTATTTCAAATTATTTAGAAATGATAGGTTCATGCATCCCAGAGAAGAGATTGGTAACTTCCTCTGAGCATAGCAAGAGAAGACACCTCAGTTTCTGAAATTTGGGCATCCCTTATTAAATATGTGGATGCCTCCCCTTTTTGCTGAGATGCTTCAGCAGTCCACAAGCCTGACTGAGCACATTGTGGTTTTTTACTTAGTGTTTTTAGTAGTCCAGTCAGAACTAGGAGTGGGCAATGAAAGACCACAAAAAAACTGGAAAACACCCTTCAACGTGAAAGGCAGAGGCCAGTGTGAAGAAACAAAAAATAAGAAATTGAAAGAAAAAGATTATTCAGGGAGATAAAAAAAATCAAAGGATAGTCTCTGATTTCTCCAGGGAGACAAGTTACAGCACCTATGAAACAAGATTAGGAATCTATAAAAAGAGCTAATGCAAAGAAATAAACTGAATGGCTACATAGTGAAAATGTGACAGCTCTTGTTTGAAAATTACGAAGAACTATCATGGCAGCAAGAACATTAAACCACTCATTTGGGGCTCTTCTCAACACGATCTGCGTGAACATACATGAAAATTTTACAAGTTTTTACAAGTAAAAAACTCTTAGAAATTAGATTTATGATAGCATAAATAAGAAATTAAGTGAGTGGATAAAGATATCTTTATCTGCAAAATAAAGGAAATTTCCTAGAAAGTTGGACAAAAATGTTTGGGAAAATTTGTGGATAGCTTAAGAGATTCATGATGTGAAGGTAGTCAACATTCCAAAGAGAACAAAAACAAAAAAGAGAGGGATGGAACAACCTAGAAGGCTAGTTTAAGGTAAATTGCCAGAGCGGAAAGATGCAAATTTCTAGGTTTGAAGGACCAAGGCAGTGTACATGATATGAAATTTTGAATTAACAGAAATCTTTTTTTTTTTTAAGTTTTCAAAATCTGATCATATACAAAGGGTTGGAAATCAAAATGGCAGCAAACCCATAATGTTGCTGTAATCTGAAATTGTAACTGTTTTGAGAGTTTGGAGATAAGAGAAGGGAGCGAACAAACTAACTCCTCATCTACCATAGAAGGTAGTAAGTAGAGGATCAATCAGAATGGAAGATCAGGAAATAGCCAGAGAAGTATACTGTGGAGAATTTCAGAAATAGAAAAGCACCACAAACAACAAAAGAAACCGGTTTCGATAAGAGTCAAAGACCTCCTGATTGTAGGAGTCAGGAGTTGGAGAGAGGAATGGTGGTTTCTCAGTCTCAACCTTGGAGAGTTGATACCTTTTAACTACATGTGCTAATAACTTAACTCTTAAAAATAGATTGTCAAGTAGGTAAGACGGTTTGCATGGGTCTCTCCAGATGTGACACTGATGCTTCTCTCTCCAGATTCCCGGTACATCCTCCTGCCTGTCGTGTTGCATCACCTGCACATGCACTTGCAGGAACAGAAGGACCTGATCATGTGCGCGCGTATCCTTAGCAATGTATTTTGCCTCATCAAGAAAAATAGCTCAGTAAGTAAATACAGTTTTGTGGTATGTAGTTCCCATCAAATGACATCTGAAAACAAAATTTTAGGAGTCTTTTTCAAAGAAACCACACTGAGGACTTATCCCCTAAGACTCTCACTTTTATTTCCAGCTGGATTGGACTTTTTGCTTTTCTTTTGGAGGAATTTTTTAACCTTGTGGGATTGCAATGACCCTAAATAACCTTGGTTTCCTAAACTTGTATTTCAAGAAAGAACTGAATACCCAGCAAGAAAAATTAGAAAGCTCAAAGCCTCCCACATGTGCCTTTAATCTTGATATGATGAATGTTCTGTGGTAAGAATAAATTACTGCCTGCAAAGTGAAGTGTTCTGGCCCCCCTCTGAGAAAGGTTATATGATGATGCTCAGAGCTTGGCCATGGCCTTTGGGGCTGGGCCTGCCGAGAGTGGAAGCAGAGGAAGGCCTCAGGGGACTGGAGGATCTTGCAGTACAACCATAATTCAGCCCCAACAGTAATCACTAAGTTGTTACGGCTTTGGGGATTCCTGTCAAAGTTCCTGACTCTGAGTGCAATATAATTGCATTAGAGGCTGCAGTGAAAGTAGAGGAAAGGCACATGCTTGCTTCTAAGTCCCCAGCTCAGAGTATTCATGTTCATGGTCCAGGCTATCTGATGTGAAATGCACATATGAAGGATGTTCAGTTCCAGTTTTGTTGGTCTGCAGCTAATTGAGCGTCATACTCATCTGGAACAGCTTTTACGAAGCACAGTTAGACTGCAAGTGCTGAGATGCCTGTTTCTGTGTCTCCCTAGCACTACTAGGCTACAGTTTCCCCATTTTTGTAATAACTGTGATCACCTCCTGAAGGACTCAATAGTGAACTGTACTGGGACCCTGGGAAAATGGTAGTGATAGGTCCTGCATGCTGTGCACACAGAGTTGGCACTTGAGAAAAAATGACCAGAAGAAGTGTAATAGAAGAAATCTACATGGGGAGAGGAAGACAGTTGATTTTTATGCAGCCCACGAACTCTGGACACAAGGGTCATCCAGGAGTGGGTAGAGTAGTGCCAGGAGAAGGCACTAGTTTTGCTTTAAAACTTCCTCTATACAATTCAGTAAAGGATAGTTATGCCTTACTGAGTTAGAATGTTTTGTGAACTGTAATTGCAGAGAACATAATGTTAGACAGTTAACTGTAGAAAATTGAGAACGAGTATCAGTGGTAGTGGAGGTGATTTTTAAAAATTTTTCCTATTTATTTCACTTTGGCATTGCAGTCAGTTTTTGTACTTATTTGATGGTGTGGAGGGAACTTTGGTAGTTTTCTTGCAAATTTGTAAATTTTTTAAAATTTATAATTTTTATAAGAAAATTGATCATAAAATGGTAGCTGAAAAGCCATTTCAAACCAATATGTCTAGAAATTTTATTTGCAGAATCACTCTCTTTGGTAAGGGATTTCTACAGAGTTTTATCTTGTGCAGGTATAAGACCCCAAATCTACTTCATACAGTCAGTACAGAATAATTCGGGTTTCTCAAGTTCTGGGAGGTGTGTATATTAGTAATTTTGCTTTGGGGAAAGCTTTCTGTACCATAGCTACTAGTATTAAGCCTGGTCTGTAGCTAATGCCATTTGTCTAGTCTTACTTTTCACATGGATGGATTTTTAAAAATCTTTTTTATGGGAATAGTCTTTCATACTTAAGATAGGGTTTTGGAAAATGACCAGTGCCGCTCCACTGATGAGAATAATAGGTGTAAGCACAGCTACAAATTTTAAAATTAAAGGCTTCTAACACCCTGAGGAGCTGTCATTGAGGAAGTAGGATCCCCCGGGGGTCACACCCATGTTAGCAGCATCCCTGGTGCTCTGGGTCATTCTGGTGTGCTTTCAGGGTGTGTCTCAAGTGCCCATTGCGCAGCTAAGTTGTATACTGCTGGGTAAGCTGTTAACTTGGCCAATCCATGTCCATATCTGGTGACTAACACAGATGACATAGGTGAAATCAGGTTTGTCAAGCTCCTGACTTTCCTGACTTTTTGATTCTATATTTGGAAATGTGTTTTTTCCTCCTTTCTGTTAAAGAGAGATTAATATACATATGAAGTAGCCATTTCCTGAACATATTATTTGTTTTTCTAAAGGAAAAGTCGGTGTTAGAAGAAATCGATGTGATCGTGGCCAGTCTGCTGGACATCCTGCTGAGAACCATCCTAGAGATCACCAGTCGGCCGCAGCCGTCCAGCTCCGCGATGCGGCTTCAGTTCCAGGATGTTACTGTAAGATCAAAAGCCAATGACGCCCAGAACACAGGCTAGCTGTGCTTATGAAAGAGTGCATGACTTGAACAGGGGTTGCTGTCAGTCTGGAAAGTCTGCCCTGGCGAGTGACCTATGTGCACTTGAGGTACACACGAGGTTCCCGCCGCTCTATCAGGGAGTGAGGACCTGATAGATAAAGTTAAGAGACTTTATCTCAGAGTCAATTTGATACTCACTTTTTCTTAGTCCAATTTAAATGCACCCTTGCCTCTCACTTCAGAAGAAATGAGAACAGTGAAATGGAACAAGGAGAGTCAGGGGCCCAGAGTTCTTGTTTGTCTCACTACAGCTAGCTAGATTCTTAATATTTCTGGTCCTCACTTTGCTCAGCTTTAACGAGAAGGTTTGACTTAGCATTTCTGGTGCCTTCAAGCTCCACTAACTTATGAGTCTAGTACAATATGATTTATATGAAATATTAGAAATAACATATTTGGTAGTCTAGTGTACATTTGCGTATACATTAATAGATGTTAATATCTAGATATAGAGAGAAGGACAGGTAGGTAGATAGATGAATAGATTTCTATTTGAAATTCACATTCAGGTGAAGAAAAAGTTCTTTTTATGTGTGATTTAGAATATTTATGCAAGCAAGTAATATTATTTGCAAGAACAGCAGTAAATTCTGTAGTTTTCACACACAGGTTATTTACAAAAATGTCAGCCTTTGCTATAATTTTTATAGATAATGCATTATTGGACTTCTGTCTTAAGAATATTTGCTTAACCCCTATAAAATTAATTTTTGCTTTTACCTGAAAGTGATTTAAAATTCCATCCTGGCTCAACTGCCAGAGTTGACTAATTCAGGATGACCATTCTTTGTTTTATTTTATTAGCTTACAAAACTGAGATTTACCTGAGAGAATCTAGTTTGGGGTTTGGGGAGTAAAGTTCAGTTCTTCCAACAAAAATTAAAGATAGTATGAAAAGCATCCTAGTATATGTAGTTCCCAGACTGCCACATTTAAAGACTAGAAGGGTGAACAATGAATTTCTCGTAGTCTGATGGGATTTTATATGGAAAGTGGTACCTACCTCCCAAGGTTGGCATTATGGATCAGCACCTACATGGTCCATAATAAATTTTAAAATATGCTTTTTAGTACCACTAATCTTCATTATAGGCTTGGGGTTTCTGTTTTAATGTTTTTGCTTCATTTTTTTTTCTTATTAGACTTTTTATTTTGTAATAATTTGTAGAGTCACATGCAATTGTAAAAATATTACAGAGATCCCATGTGTCTTTTACCCACTTTCCCCGATGGTAATGTTTTACATAACCAGTTAGTATAATATCACTCCTAGGACATTGTCATTAATCCAAAAAAATACATATTATTTCTATTACCCTAAGGATCCTGAATGCTGTAATTCTCTTTAAAAAAAAATATATATATCATTTAATTAGCCAACCGTTAGCTCTTTTTCTTTTTTCATGTTGTCCTTTCAAAGTCTCTTTATTTCTACTTCCTTAACCCCTGGAAACCACAGATGTATTGTCCATGTCCATAAGTTTTTCATCTAAAGAATGCTACATAAATAGATTCTCTGAATAGTTATGTAGGGTGCGTTGTGTATGAGTAGGCTATTCCTTTTTATTCTGAGTAGTGGCCATGGTGTGGATGTGCCACTGTGTGTTTAAATACTCACCCATTGAAGACCATCTGGGTTGTTTCCAGATTTTAGCTTACACTAACAAAGCTGTTGTAAGCACTCAGATACAGGTTTTTATGTAAGCCAGCTTTTAGTACTCTGGGGCAAATTTCTATAGTATAAATTGTCTGATGTTGGATTGTAAAATAGTCCTGTGTTAAGTTTTTTTAAAGAAACTGCCACATTATTTTTCATAGTATCTTCACCATTTTGTAGACTCATGTAAACACTACTGATGCAATTTTTAATATCCTCATGAGCATTTGATTTTATCGTGGGCATTCTGATGGGTATGTAGTGAGATCTTACTGTTTTTTCATTTGCATTTTCCTAATGATACTGAACATCTTTCATGTACTTATTGGTCATTTATATATACTCACCAGTAAAATGTCTCTCCATAATTTTCCCCCATTTTCCCATTTTCTATTTGGAGTGCTTTTCATTGTTGAATTTTGACAGTGTTTTAAAAAATGTAATCTAAATATACTAGTCCTTTATTGAATATGCAGCTTATAAATATATATTTTTTCCCACTAAAGATATTTTTTTTCTTTCTGGGCTTTTTTTTTAAGATTTATTTATTTATTCATACAGAACTGGGGTACAGGCCAGAGAGGCGGAGGGTGAGAGGATTCACCAGGGACAGAGTGGGGAGCAGAACAGGCCAATTGATGAAGTACACTGCTGAGGGGAGCAGCGGGCAGGTCAGGAGAGGCCTACCACGCCATGTGGTCACCTCCGGGGCAGGCGGGGATGGAACTCATACGGAAGTGGCTTAAGCTTCTTAGTGCAGTGTTTTAACCCGCTGCGCCACCAGGGAGGGCCTCTTTCTGGGCATTTTTAAAATTTTTTTGGTAGAGAAAAGTTTTAAATTTTTTTGAATTCCAATTCTAGCTACTAGTTTTCCCAAAAATATTATAGCTTCAGATTTTACATTTAAATCTATGAACAACTGAGTTAATTTTTGTATATTTTGTCTGATAATTTCAAAATTATCATCTTTTGCATGTTGAAATTTGTTATCCTGTTCATTCACTTTATGACTTTCCTGGTTCTTGGTATAATGAGTGATTTTCTGTTGAAAATTGGGTATTTTTGTATTATAAAGCCCTAGATATTAAATAAACCTGTTTTGACTTGGCAAAACTACTGGGCAGATAAAAGAGAAGGTTGCCAAGTTATTGTGGCCAAGTAGAGGGAGAAATGTGGCCTCCACATTTTCTCCTCTACCTGCTTCTCTCCCTCTTCCTCTCCCTCCAAGACATACTTAAAATTCACTGTCAGCAACATTAAATATGTAGATATTTATTTTCCTCTGACACCATTCTGGGGAGAAATTTGAGGTACTTCACAGCCTTGTGAGTAAGTTTAGATTTTTTTGTCATGCTTACCTACTTCTCCCCTGGTTTTTTGGCCAAAAAGTATAGACTTTCGTTGGAGATATTTTGTTGTCTGCAGCTTTTGACATTTCAGATGGCTGTTTCTTCATTCATCAACTCTAGGTGTGGGGTATAGAGGCAAAAAGAAAAACCAGAGAACTCCTCACCACATTGTTCAGGTCCCAAGGTCCCTAGCCAGGCTGCTCTCTCCTTTCCATCTTGTAGATTTCTCTGTTTGTTTCATGTACATCATCTACATCTAAAGTTGTACTTAACAGGAAGAACTATTTCTACTTCCAAAAAAAGATGTATCTACTTTTACAAACCCAAAAACATAAGAAAGACTCCTTTGTTGTGGTTTAACATTTTAACTGCTTCCTGGCAATGCAATTCTAAAATTACAATGACCCAGCCACCAAATCACAGCAATTACTGGATATGTTTGAAGATTGCCTGAGGTCAAAAACTACTAAATCTCTCAGGGATTTGCATGGCCTTTAGATTTACACAGTGTGATAATCAGCGTGAATTAAGAGACTTGTAGAAGATGAATCATGTTTGGATATATAGGTCAGATAAGGTGATTGTCAAGATGATCTCTTAAAAAGAACCTTTCCCCACATAGTTATTTTATGCCCCTTGTTATATGAAACATCAAATTGGCAAGATATGTGAAATGGAATTTTCTAGGAAGCACGCACATAAAGTTTTGGCACCACTGATTTTTATGCTTCAGGACATTCTTTTGAGAATTGTCAGGAAGAACTGGTTTGCATCTATTCTGTCATTTGATTAAATGCATGCCCATGGTCACCTTACTTAAATTCTGTCTTTAAAACAGAAAATAATTGCACTTATCTCAAAGGTAGTGTGAGGATTTTATCAGACCTTTAAAAGCATTGAGCACTGGCAATATAATTAGTAAGTGTGGCTATAGCAACAGTCACAGCAATATTATTATTACTGCAGAAACAATCATTGCATTTTTGTTGATGTAATGAGTTCTGTGATGAGAAATATGTTCTGGTCACAGTCAGTCTCTGGCCATCAAAGACTTACTTCATTACACCATCATTTTCTCACAAAGAACAGTTTCTCTGAATAGAGAATCTTTACACGGCAAGCGTACATTGCATACTTTTCAGAAAAAGTGCCCACAGTAAGTGGACATACTGGGGGTAAAAGCAGTTCCTGCAGTGTGTGGTGAATTGTTCTCTCTAAGTACTAAGGCTGCCGCCCTGCCTTGCAGCTATGCGAGCAGAACTGGCTTCTGCTATCATAATTTCAGATAACAGTAGCTTTATTTTTATTATTTAAAAGGATTGTACTTTTTGTTCTTCTAACCAACTGTTTTTTAAACTTTAAAATGTTCTCTATGGTTGGAGAAAAAATGCTCCATTGTAATCGATTTCATTCAAAAATCTAATTGTACATGGAAGCAGATTTTATAAGGCAGCCTATATGGCCATTTGCTCACACCTTCAAATAATTGGGCTCTAGAGTTCCTTATAATTTATAAATACTTCTTTGTACATAGTTCTGTAAGTACTGTTTCAGCATAGGCCATGTCTAAGACAGATACTCCAGGGGGCTTATCTAAAATTATCATGCATTGTGGGCTTGTAGTTGGAGGTAAAGGGGTACATAAGAATTTTGTAAGAAATTTCTGCAAGGGAGCTGTATTGTAAGAGTAGTTTTCTTCACTACTAAGGAAAGATACTTTTCATATTCACTCTTGCTCTACTAACTGAGATTTTCTCAGTTCTGTTAGAGAAAAAAAGCATAATACCCAGGCATGTGTTGACACCATACAGTTTTCTCAATCCTTTTGGTAGTTTTTTTTTCTAACCTTGTATTGTTTCCTCACATACATACTCTACAATACCATTAATTGTGCCCTTAAATTTTCTTTGTCTTATATTATCAGGATTTTATTTCTTCATTAACAAAGTAATAGGTTGAGCCTAGAGAATATTTCTGTTAGCCTATACTAGCTAGTACATAGTCTGTCCCTAAACAAAACAGGTTGCATTGAAAACACAAATATTTTAAATTAAAAGTACTAAATAAGATGCAAGTGATAGTAATATTCTGGGTTTCCATATATATGGACGATGTGTATTTGTTATTTCATTATATTAAGAATTGGACTTTATAGAGATTAATTACAAAATGTCTAAGCACAAAAGGATCGCAAGTTATAAAAAAGAGATAAAAATCAGCAGTCTGCAATGTATGGCTTTCTCTCCACCCAAGTTAGCAGACAGACTCTTTAATGAGTTAGAGCAGATCTCTGAATTCAGAAATGGAACATGAAGTCACAGACTTCGGAGTCAGAAGACCTAGAGCTAATTTTCATTTTATCATTGTGACCTTGGGCAATCCTTTTAATTCACAGAATCTATATTTTGCCTTCTTTAAATGCATAGTAAGCCACCTACTTCAGAACATTGATATGAGTCTGAGGTGATATAATGAAGGATGCGAGGCATCCTTGCTTTAAATGTGTGGAATTACTTCCATAGTAAAAAGCTTCCACCCAAGTTTAAATGTTGAAATTTCATAATGTGTCTATGCCAGTAAATGGTAATCAACAAGAAATTCTTAATGATTTTAGGAATAATTTAGATTAAGAAGACTTAACAGAAATTATCCTCAGTGAAGTGAGTCAGAAATAGAAATAATAGATGGCTTCATTTATAAGTAGAAAATTGAAAAACAAAACAAAGGATCAAATTAAGGCAAACTTTAAAACTGACCCTTGTAAGCTGACCGTGGTGCTGTGGTATGGTGGTAGGTGGGATGCGGAGATGGTGCAAGGGGAGGTAACCAACAAGAAAGAGAGCCCAGTGGGCTGCGATAAAATACTGTGGGTACTTGGTGGGAGGAAAATAGGTGACCACACCTGAGGGGAGAAATCCTGTATTGTGTGTGTGTAGGTGGGGGGAATGGAGGGGAAAGGTAAAATAATGTCATTAATTAAAAATCATTTTTAAGGCGAGTCTGGATAATCAGTTTGTATGTATGTGTATATTCTTTTTGAGGACCTTTCATGGTAAGTTTTTGATATAATTTTATGTCCTTACTTAAAAATTTATGTTTGCTTTTTTTTCAACTAGGGGGAGTTTGTTGCCTGTCTTCTATCTCTCTTACGACAAATGACAGATAGACATTATCAACAGCTTCTTGATAGTTTCAATACAAAGGAAGAACTAAGGGTAAGTGACATTTTAAAAAAAAGTCTTTCAAGTATCTTTTTAATTTCTCTTATCCTTATTCATCATTGTTCAGGTAGTTCCTTGATAATTACTTTACCTGATTCCATTAATTTCTACGTTGTTTTTTCTCATTTCAGCCAAAGATCTGCTCACATAACTTGGTGCTTTAAGATTTATATTATGCAAGCAAAACATTTAGTTCTTATTTTGGATAAGAACATATGATTTGAAACATCTATCATCAAAGTCCAATAAATTCTAAACAGAATAATAACTAATGAGACAAAAGCAAACAAACTTAACTCTAATTAAGTGAACTTTGAAATTTTGCCTTAACAGGAGATTAAGAAGAATATATAACTATATTACTGATTTATTCCTTTAAAAGTACAAGAGAAGTGTGGGTTACATTGTTCTGACTAGGGAAACAGAGTTGTATTTGATATTCTCTGTCGACTATTATCTAAGCAATATGCTGGGCTAGCCTGACAGGCTGACATTAAATAGAAAATATTGGTGCTAGGTTTATAAAAATTCAATCTTTGCTGAAGTTTAGGGAACTTTAATGTTTCCTTCATGGTGCTCGCTAAAAGATTAGAAGTTGATTGTCCTCAATTGGAGGAATGACCTGCCATCTGTCCTTATTTGCTTTTATTTCTCTTCCATTTCTCAGCTTTCCAAACAAGTGCAAATGTAAACCATCATAATGGAAGAGTAGCTTAGATGATGGCAGTAGAGGGTTGTAGGGCGATAGGAAGAGTTATGCTCAGTGTTGGTGTCACTGGTAGTCTTCATAGAGCCTCGGTGAAAGAGGTGTCAACTTTTTCCATATTAGATGATGTATATCTGTCACTTCTTTTTTTTTTAAATAATAAAATAGTTTATTTTTACATCATTTTGTTCATTTTCCATCTCAGTTGTAATCCCCATGGGCATCCCATCACCAAATCACTATGTGCCATTACCATAGTCCAGTGCATTTCCCTCCTCCCACTGTTTTTGATCCCATTCCCCACTCCACCCCATAAAATGTCTCTGGTGTATAACTATTCATTATTATTGTTATTTTCTCGCCTGGTCCATTATACTCCTACTATGAGTGAAACCATCTGGTATTTTTGCTTTTCTTTCTGGCTTATTTCACTAAGCATGTTCTTTTCCAGCTCCATTCATGTTGCTGCAAAAGGCATGTGTTTATTAATTTTTTTTTTTTTGGTTGCTGAGTAATAGTCCATTGTGTATATATATACCACATCTTTGTAATCCAGTCATCCACTTTTGGGCATTTGGACTGTTTCCATGTCTTTCCAATTGTAAATAAAACAGCAGTAAACATGGGGTGAAGGTATCTTTTTGAATCAGTGTTTTTGTGTCTTTTGGGTAGATACCTAGGAGTGGGATTGCTGGGTCATAGGGAAGCTGCATTTTTAGCAGTTTGAGGACCCTCCAAACAGTTTTCCATAGCTGTTGTACTAGTTTGCATTCCCACCAGCAGTGCAGGAGAGTTCCTTTTTCTCCACATCCTCGCCAACATTTGTTGTTGCTAGTTGTTCGAAGATGTGCCATTCTCACTGGAGTGAGGTGGTATCTCATTGTGGTTTTAATTTGCATCTCCCTTATTACAAGTGATGTTAAACATTTTTTCATATGCTTGTTGGCCATCTGCATTTCCTCTTTGGAGAGGTGTCTTTTTAGCTCTTCTGCCCATTTTTTGATGAGGTTGTTTATTTTTGTTGAGTTTCATCAGTTCTTTGTGATCAATCCTTTATCACTAGTTTTGTGTGAGAAAAAATTTTCCTATTCAGTGGGATGTCTGTTTTTTTGTAATGTCTCTTTTGCTGTACAGAAGCTCTTTAACTTGATGTAGTCCCATCTACTTCTCCTTGCCTTCACTATCATTGCATTGGGTGCTATATCTTCAAAGATGTTACTGAAGTGTATGTCATGTAGTGTTTTGCCAATATTTGATTTCAGTTATTTTATGGTTTCCGTTCTTATGTCTAGGTCTTTAATCCACCTCGAGTTGATTTTTGTGTATGGTGTGAGATATAGTGATCTAGTTTCATATTTTTGCATGTAGCTTCCCAGTTTTCCCAGCACCATTTGCTGAACAAACTTTCTTTGCTCCATTGTATCTTCTTTGCTTCTTTGTCAAAGATTAGCTGCCCATATACCTGTGGGTTTATATATATCTGGGGTTTCTATTCGAATCCACTGGTCTGTATATCTGTTCTTGTTCCAGTATCATGCAGTTTTGATGATTATGGCTTTGTGGTATAGCTTGAAGTTTGGAATTGTAATGCCTCCATTCTCTTTCTTCTTAATCATGAGAGTTTTGGCTATTTGAGTCTTTTGTTGTTCCATATGAATCTCATCAATATTTTGTCTGTTTCTTTGAAGAATGCCATTGAGACTTTTATTGGGATGGCATTAAATCTGTATATCACTTTTGGTAGGATTTCCATTTTGATGATGTTAATTCTCCTGATCTATGAGCAAGGGACATCTTTCCATTTCGTGATGTCTTCTTATATTTCTTTTAACAGTGTTTTGTAGGTGTCACTTCGTTTAGATTTTGCTGCTTGGAAGATTCTTTCTGACATCAGAAGAATGTCTTAGTGACCTTAGAATGTTGACAAGCTGACTTATACTGAAATAAAGACTAGGTTTTGGCATATGTCATCTGTCCAGTAGCCAGTGATTGGCATGTGCCAAAGCCTGAAAATACACTTTATGCTTCCATTCAGTCTTGAGTTTACAATTAGTAATAGACAAAAGTTCTTAGAACTTACCCACTGTACACAGAAATTCATGTGCTTAAAAAGGAAAATAATAGTGGAGTTATTAACTTTTTTTTTGGAAGATGTATTTATTTATGCACACAAGAACTGGGGTACAGGCCCTTGTTGCAGCAGGTGAGAGCATTCACCAAAGACAGAGTGGGGAGCGGAACAGGCAGATCAACTGAAATACACTGCTGAGGGGAGCAGTGGGTGGGTCAGGAGAGGTCTGCCCGTGTCAGCTACCTGGTAGGGGATCGAACTCACACTTCAAGGGTTTCGGACAGCTTCATAGTGCTGCACTTTAACCCGTTGAGCCATCAGAGAGGGCCCAAGTAACTAACTTTTATCAGAAGTTTGCTATTTAAAACAGTGCAAGGGCTGTTAGGTTTTATTTAAGAGGTCCATGACACCATCTTTCAAAATTTTACATAGAAAAATAGTATCTGTGTTCACAGAACCCAAGAGTGAAAAAAACAGCAGAAAGGCATAAACTGAAAAACATGATTAATGTGATCTAGATTTTGAGCTTTATGCTTTAAGTCT
Organism: Condylura cristata; assembly: GCF_000260355.1. Classification (NCBI taxonomy): domain Eukaryota; kingdom Metazoa; phylum Chordata; class Mammalia; order Eulipotyphla; family Talpidae; genus Condylura; species Condylura cristata. The sequence continues at coordinate 48,199,084 of NW_004567106.1, read as the reverse complement.
GTTGATAATGATAAGGCAAATATAAATAAGAAATGAATTAGTATTTCTTGTGGCATATCCTCATTTTTGTCAACCCTACATATACATAGACTTAATCCTTAAAAGAACCCATGAGGGCCTCCCTGGTGGCCTAGGGGTTAAGTCTCAGCACGAACACTGCTGTGACTGAGTTCATTACCTGGTCAGGAAGCTGATCCATATAACCCAGCAGATCTCTCCTGTCTCACCCAGTGCGCCCCTTAGCACTGTAGTTCAGTCAATGCACATGTTCTATTCCCCATTCTGTGTCTTTGATGAATCCTCTCACCCTCTGCACCTCTCGCTGCACTCTGGTTTTTCTATGAAATGAATAATTATTAAAAAAAAGAAAAGAAAAGAACTCATAAGGTATAGGCACTATTGTTATTTTATTACAAATGACAATTTCTAGATTCAGCAACATGTATTGAGCACCTTGGCTAGACATTAGCATATCAAGATTAATAAACAATATTATGCCTTTATGTTATTTGAGGTGCCCAAAACATTACATTATAAATATGGTGAGGTGTAAAAGCAGCAGTAATAACTACTAGCAGTTATTGGGTACCTCCTCACCCCACCTCCACAGCAAGGAGCCAGATTTGGTACTAAACTCTTGACTGCAACATCTCATTTTACTCCTTCTCTTACTTCATAAGATTAATGCTATTATTATTCCCAAGTAATTGAGAGGGCTAGGTATTCTATTAACATCAGAGCTCTTTGTTCAGGCAGCAAAACTCAGTCTTTCCTAAACCTTAATAATAAAATTTATTAAACCAAAATCTCTGATACCAAAATACAAAAAATTTCATTTGTCAACTATTTAAAAGTAGTTCTTCTCATCAAGTGGCATTGTCAAAGAAAGGCCATAGAAGGCCTGTTCTTTGTTGATTGTGATTTTTCATGTAGAACTGTGGGGTTCTTGCATTCAGCCTGAGGATTTATGGTCTAAGTTAAGTATGGCACTGTTACAACACTTTACTGTTTTTCACTAGCTTTAAAAAATTGTATCTGATAAGTTTCAATCCAACTTTAAAACTCTGAGGACTTTACCTATAGGATGAAGTCCAATCTCTTTGCCAAGCTTCCTTATTTTTAATCTACCTCCTGTCTCCATTGTCCTCCACCCCCTCCCAAATACCTTTCAGTCCAGTCATGTAAAATTACTTATATATTCCTGGGCCCTCCCTGGTGATACAATGGGTTAAAGTACCACATCATGAAGTTCGCCATGGCTGCTTCACTGCGAGTTCAATCCCCAACCAGGGAGATGATACTCACATGGTGGGGCAGACCTCTCCTGACCTGCCCACTGCTCCCATTAGCAGCGTACCTTGTCAGTCTGCCTGTTCTGCTCCCCACTCTGTCTCTGGTGAATCCTCTCACTGCCCCTGCACCTCTGGCCTGTACCCCAGTTCTGTATGCATAAAAAAATAAAATCTTTTTAAAAATTACTTTTATATTCCTATCAATCCATATGCATGATGTTTAATTCTCCTGTACCTTCTTTTGTATCTGAAATGCCTATTCTCACCTCACTTTCATTTTCTAATTTCTGCCTGTCACTCCCTTCCCTGCTTTCAGCTCATACATAAAATCCACTTTCCTCATGAAGCCTTGAGAATATGGTCTCCTTTCTGTGACCACACACAACAATACATTGTGCTTGCTTCCTTGTCTTCTTACAGACTGTGAGCTTCATGAGCACAGGGAACATGTCTTTTTGTTCTAAGCACCTGAATACGAAATCTTTGTTGAATGAATTAATCTTCTGTCACACACCATCATTTTTGGTATAATTATTTCAATTTGTAGCCTTTATTTTATTCCAGAAAAATAGTTCTGTAATTCTCCAAGACTGAATACCATTTGGGAGTTGAGTTGTTTTTGCATAATATCCTTATGTATTCCATTTTAAAACTATGGATTTCGATGTGATAATGATTATTAACACCCTTTAATTGAATTTAAACCCCATATCAAGAGAATTACACATTTGAAACCTGTGACAAAGTTTTTTTTAAAAGAACTTCTCACTATAATTTGAATCCTAAATCAGGGGGGTGTGCCCACAAGGCTCGGCCCCGTACAGCGCCTTGGTGTGAGGAGCCCATGCCTGGTTCCCCTGATTTGACATGCCTTCTCTTCTGGATGACTTAACTGTGCTTCACCATCGCAAAATTCCTCCTTTATGTTTCACCAGTTCTGTTCCATTAACCTAATCTCCAGCTGATGCCATATGGATAACACAATACTATATGTAAACGCAAAGCAATATTTTATACAATATGGTTGGAAAATTTTTGTAAATGTGTTTGATCCTCCCACATGTCAGCATAAAACCCTTCATTGTGTCCACACTGCCCTTGGGATAAATTTCCAAACTTGTTACCATGGAAAAGGTATAAAATAAATGAAATTGAATTTCATTTATCCCTATTCGTTTAGCTTTTATTAATTTGTTTCATCTACATACCTATCTACCTACCTATCGGCCTTTATTTATCTCTGTTTATTTTTCAGCCCCATTTCTTGCCCTGTTCCCCCAACCTGGCTGCCCTCTGGCTGCTGTTGCCCTGAGACTGGCAGGTGCTTTTCCTGCTGAGTGTAAGGAAGTCCTGGCCTCCAGGCTGCCCTGCTTTATCATGCAGGTGTATTGTCTCTGTTTGATTTTAGATTAACATTTATTTCTCCCACACTGAACTCCACCAGCAAAGGCCTCACTTGGCTCACTCCCTGTAGTCTGATGTGTTTAATCTTGCTGGTTAAATGGCAGCATATACCCTACCTCAGTAGTTGTCCCCAGTATCATAGTGTCTGGCACATAGGAAAATACCCAGTATTTGTGACTGAGTATTGGTGATAACTTCTAAAATCATAACAATTGTTCTTGTTTTCTATTTGAATATGGAACTTTTTATTGTTTTTCACTTGAGCCTCTTGCACTGCAGAGAAAGAGCTTCTGTGAAATAGTCCCTTTTTTTTTTTCATTTTGATTAACCACCAGTAATATAGTTGATTTGCCAAGTTGTGCTATTTGAGATAAACAACTGGAAAAATAAAATGCTCCCTGTAGCCAAGTTGAAAATGGTGGCATATAAAATCCATTTTTGTGTGCTAGAAAACAGAAATGTCATTATAGCAGTGTTCTCTTTTCCAATTATGAAAAGTTTTGTGCCTTTGTTATTATGTGGGTTAGATAATTTCATGTATCTGTAAAAGTGATACTTAGTGATCAGAACAGCAAAAGGACTTAGGACAGATAATGAAATATTACTGTTTTGGAGAAAAGAAAGATTTTAAAGAATGTAGCGTTCTGATCTTAATGCCTTAAAGTATTGGAACTGCATTTAAAATGAAACCTGTTGCATGACAGTTGGCAAGAAAAACTTGCTGAACTAAACTACATTAAAAACCACCATGTAAGTTGTTTATGTTACCATCTGATGAAACATTACCCTTCAGTTTAGAAATAAGAAAACTGTTGTTGTACCATTTGACTTGATCATATCACCTTTTCACAGTCTCCTCTGACTGCATTCGCCAAGTGTGAGGGCCTAGTTCCAGAGTTGTTAAATTGCCAAGGTCACTGAGCTAGTTAATCACAGAGCCAGGCTTAAAATCTAGGTTTTTCTGAAACTCAGGACAGTGTGCTTTTATTTTTAAGGTTTCTATAAATGAGTGGCTTTGGGCCAATAAAGGCAGATGAAGCTTAAATGGATTTCTTAGAAAGCGACTTAGACTCTGAAAAGTTTCCTTAGGCACATTGTCGCTGCAGTCACAACTTTTATTTTGTGAGATAAATGGGAATAGGCAAACAAGAAGGCATAGAAACAGATTCGCTAGCCCAAGCTGCCCTTGAAATGACTTTTCCTTTGTCCCTTGAACTGTAAAAGAACAGTTGCTAGCTCTTAAGATCAGTATCTTATCTCCTGTAGCTAATCCTTTCATCCAACTTTTTCTCTCACACTTTTCATCCAACTTTTTCATTTCACACTCACCCACACAACCCCAAAGCCCCCATTACAAAGGGTGCCACCTCCAATTTTGAATTCTGTTAAAATTTTTGAGGAGAACAAATGAAGCTTAAGTGTGTCAGAATTTGTTTGAAGTATTTTAAGTATTGTAGACTATGAGAAACAAGTGACTCCCATTTTAATGATTTAAGAATACATATCCAAGTGAATTCAACAAGACAGAAAACAGAAGTGGGGGTACAATTCTGGAAGGTAAAGAAATACATTGTTTGGGGGGGGATGCTTATATTTTTTCATGTGTGGGAAATCCAAGGCTAATTAAAACCCATTTAGAATAGCTTCTGTAATTGCACGGTAAAGGTTTGTCACATTTTTAGTTTATGAATTATCTACTATCCCAAGGCAGGGCTAGAATGTGACCTGTTTACCAAAATTACCTGACTTGAAATTGAATATTTAGGAAATATTGATGATTCTGCAGCCATGGCAGGATCTATTTGGTCATTTAAAAACAGTTGACTTAGAAGCATGTTTCCACATGGTGTATACTACATATCAGCATATGTGTGTTGATGCCAAAGAAGCTAAAATAAATACTTGTCAAAATACTTACGGGCTTGATCATAGCTGTTAGAATATGTTTGTTTGTATAAAGCTTCCAAATGGTTCTGCGGTTTTTGATTCTATTTTCTGATGGTATGAATAACAGCCTTAATCTTAGATTCAAGTAGCTTCCATGTTTGACATAATGTGTTGTTGGGTTTTATAAATAAAACTCCTGTGTCTTGTGGGGGATATGTGTGTACTTTTAAAGCTACCACACTGTTGCTTGCAATCAGATTGATACAGAGAGATGTTTTCCTAGTAGCACTCAAGGTCTACAAAAATCCTTGTTTTCTAATTAATCTTATTCAAAGCTACACTGAGTCAATCTCTCCTTGAGCAAGGCAAGTTCTGTTTCCTTCATCACATATGGATGTTATTGCCTTGATAACCTTTAAGTATATTGTGCTACTGTGTTTTGGACTCTAGCTCTTGTAATTTTTTTTTTAAGATTTATTTATTTGTTCATACAGAACTGGGGTACAGGCCAGAGGCTCAGGGGCGGCGAGAGGCTTCACCAGAAACAGAGCGGGGAGCAGAACAGGCAGATCGAGGAAGTACACTGCTGAGGGGAGCAGGGGCGGGTCAGGAGAGGTCTGCTTTGCCATGTGGTCACCTCCGGGGCAGGTGGGAATCGAACTCATGCGGAAGTGGCTTTAGCTTCTCAGTGCTGTGCTTTAACCCGCTGCACCACCAGGGAAGACTGCCAATAGCATCTTGTCTTACTAAGTGTACTTTCAGGTGATCCAATAAAAATAACATCTCAGTAAAACCACTACCCTCTGGCATGACATCTCTGTGAAGAATACATTGATGTTCTCATAACTAATAAGCACTTGTCACTGGGCTCAGCTTTGCACACACTGTTATTTGAGTACATTCTGTGAAACACATATAGGATGATTCACTGAGATCATAAACTGCATATCTTCCCTTAATACTGTGTCTTCAGAATGTGCTCTAATGGGTTTTACTTATGATGCTTTTTAATGAACATAACTTTCTAAATGTTGACACTTATGGGAAAGCAGAACTGAGCCAGAAATACTTACAGTTCTCTTGAATTGAGAAGTTTTGATGTTTAAGACATTATAATAGAAGAAATTTTCTATTAGTAATTTTCCATTTTACTTCTAAAATCTAAATTTTCAGAGCTGTAAAGGGAAATTAAAAGTCATTTCCACTGTGCATGAAAAATAAAATGGGGGATATTTAGGAGGGGTCACAGGCTAATTGAATATGGAGAATGGGAAATGTAAGGGTTCTTTCTCCTGTGTACATTTTGGAAGTATGGGCCCTTCTCTATAATTGTTTTGGAAATGGTAATAACAACATTGTGTGTGTGTATGTGTATGTGTGTATGTGTGTGTGTGTACGGTTATAATAAGTCAGTGAAGTGGCCTATTTTCTCTTTTTTAAAGGATTTTCTGCTGCAGATATTCACGGTGTTCCGAATACTGATACGCCCAGAAATGTTTCCAAAGGACTGGACTGTTATGCGCTTGGTAGCTAACAAGTAAGACATTTAAATTGATAATAATTGCTTCATTGTGTAGGTGGATGGGAGAGTATGAGATGATTGTTTAGTTTAATCTTGAGTTTGGAAACGGAAGTCATAGGACTCTTTTTCTTTGTCTCTGATTTAAGTTCTCTCACTGTTTTTTAAACTACTATTTATTTAGAGTGGATGATATATTACAACAGTTAAATATTCAAACAGCATTACAGTATATACTAAGAGAAGTTCCTCTCCCACCTTTATTTCTCCTCTGCTCCAGCCTTTTATTATTTTATTATCACTTTTATTACTTCTTGCTTGTTCTTCCTGTGATCCTTCATGATCACAGCAGAGTGATATCTATACAGTGTTTTGCATGTTTCTCTTTCACTTAAACATGCCAGCAATCTTTCCACATTAATGTCTAGAGAGCGTCTCATTTTTTTTTCCTTACATATACCTAATTCCACTAAAAGGATGTACCATAGCTTATTTAACCAGCCCTCTTGCCTAATACGTCAGTTTTTTCTGATTTTTCTTAGTTCAGGTTAATTCATCAAAGTGCATTAAGTATGTATCATTTACATAGACCCCCATTCAAATTATGAAAGCATTTGAGATATTTTCTGCTTTATGTAATGAAATGAAGCTTAGAAATAAACCTTCAACTATTTGTGCTTTATCTCTTAAAAAAAAAAAAAACACCTGGTAATAAAACACTAGGACAATGCTTGAGTTAGATACTCAAGATTGAAGTTCCTTTTATACATCTAAATTGTATAACCAGTAGAGAAATGAAAATAGTGCTCTGACAAGTTTAAGATTAGATGCAGACATTTAGGAAATTACTGACATAAAGTTGAATCTCTGGGTATTGATAAAAATTAACATGTGTGAAGCATCATTAGTAAAAAATAAAATGATCTGAAGTTAATGTTTGGAGAAATAACAGCCAGGTAAGTCAGAAAGGCGGCAGCCATTTCTGGAGAGTTCTGTGTCAGGGATTGGTCTGCTCTCTGACTTCCTATTTTTGCCATCTCAGGATACAGAATGAAGATGAAGTTCTTTGGGAAACTAGCCAGATCTTTACTTCCACATTTGTTCATAATGATCATACCCTAGTTTGTAAATGATCTTTCTTAATCTGGTCTTTGTCTACTTGACCTTTCTTATCTTTTTCGATCTCCTGTACCCTCCTGCTAAGGGTGAAGGTTGGATTCTTTAGGCATCTAGCTATAGGCCAGGGATGCCATATGTCTTCCCCAGATGCCCAGGTATGATGTGGGTATGAGACTCAAGAACATAGGTTTTAATTTTGATTAGATATGCCTGATATGGTTTCTGCTCCAGCATTCATTTATAGACATGGAGGTGTTAAAAAGATGTGTTAAAATTTTGTAAAGTAACAAATAGTATAATGTGGCATATTATATTTTACATAAGTACAGAAGCAGCTTTTCCATTTTGAAAGCTAATTGAGACTACTGAAATAGCTCTCTTCAGAATTTAGCATAATTAGTTTGATAACTGTGAACAGAATCAAATATCTCTTCATCTGGATGTCCGGATGGTAAAGATTTATGTGGGAGCTGTTGGTCACAAGTCCGGCCTTTTTAACAAGATCAACCACTTTGAGTACCCAGAGGAATTATGAAGTGATGCAGAGACCAGATGGGGAGGGTTTCAGGCTGCTAATTGTCATCACACAGAGTCATCATTTGGTCATTCTGCCTGCCCCATATGCAGAAGAATATTTTGTCTTGAATTAGAATTTTCATTGGCAGAAATTCAAACAGAAAGCAATTTTGACATTTCCTTCCTACATACACAGACTATGCTTGAGCTTCCTGACACCATACAACCATTGACTTTTGGATATTCAGTGCCACCTCTTTGCCCCACCTAAAAATCTCTACTTCACTTATGAAGACTTCATGGTCACATGAGTGGGCAACAGACTTAAAAGTAATAGATTCTGCTTTGGAGTAATCACATGACATTCAAGATTTTCATCAATGGTCTTAAACAAAGAGGAACATGATTTTCTTGGAGATGAGCTCTGTGTAATACAGTTAAACAAAAGACACAAACCCAAGAGAAAAAGCTATCATTCTTTGCTAAATGCAATAATATTATTCCACTGGCACCCAAGTCAGTGTTGCTAGGAATCTGGTGCTGCCTTTTCCACTGGCAATGGCTGGCAAAGGCAACTACAAGCTCATGGAACACCAGGGCTAGTAAAATACCTGCCATGATGGAATAGACTGAGTGCTCCTCGATATTCTGCTTCCCTCCCCTCTCCTTTCCTCTTCAGTTAATTCCCAGTCATTTCCCATTTGAATTACGAAAGCTTCTGAGAGTTCTCTCACAATAAAATTCAGAAATAGGCCTTCAACTATTTGTCCATTTTTTAAAAAAATTAGCCTTTATGATATGAGTAGAAAAATTGATTTCTGAAAGATCTTAAGGTACTTAAGAGTGTACATTGGAACAAAAATTTCTACCTTATTAAACTACGGAGAAGCAAATTACAGGAACTGAATCTGTCACTTTGAAGTTGACCAGTTTTTCTCCCATGACACTAACCTTCTTAGACAAAATTTTGATTAGGGCTCTTCAAAGAGGCATTTAAACCAAACTCCCACTTTTGCACTTGTTGAATTTATAATAATTAGCTGAGAAGTCACCTTTGTTCCACCCTTGAACTCAACGGCATAGATCATCACTTATAATATATTTTCTCTTATATATTGGATTTCCCCCTATGTTTTCAAGTAAGTTAAATGTCTTTAACTTCCATCTAAATCCCGGACCTTCCCTTCATTATGTGAAGTTTTATCGAAAGCTGTGATCAGATATTTGGTGATAATATGGTTTTTATTTATTTTCACCTGAATATCTAATGTTTTAACAAAGTGATTCTAGACTAAATTTCTCAAGGTAAGGAATGTGACTTCTCTTACCTTCAAAACCATCTTGTGCTCACGGTAAATTCTTGGTAAATGTTTCTGATGAGGACAACTGCTCAATCTGAGAAAAAGGGAACATAAGGAAGATGAAAATTAAGTAACAAAAATATGGACACTTAGAGACAAACTTCTCTCCACCCCCTTCACTTACCCATTGCAAAACAGTACAAAAATAAAATCATAGTTTTTTTTTTTTTACATATTTTCAAGGAGATAAATCTTTTAACAGGCTTTCTTGCTGAGGAAAGAAAAAATTCCCTGCCCTCTGATTGAAATTTCAGGCACTAATTTTGTTTATCTGGTGTGCATGTTGCTTTCAAACATATGCCTTTTGTGTGCATGTTTTGTACCAAACACTGAATTATTTCATTAACTATTACCTTTACCCAGTGTAGCTTACAGGTTTGACCTATATGTTAAATAAATGATTTATGGAACTAAAGATCCTTAGGGGAAGTCGTCCATTTATTCATTGACCCATCCATTTTATAAATATTTTTCAGTGCATAATGTATAAAATAAATGCCAAAAAAGAAAAAGAGCACAGTTCTGGAAGGGTGTTTGTGAAAGGGACTTTGTTCTAGAATGGATAGGAAAGGTCTTTCATTAAGGAATACAGCTTGAACTGAAAGCTAAAGCAAGACTTAACAGGCAAACAGCAAAGGAAGAATATTCTTGTCAGTGGGAATAGCATGTAAGAATGTCCTATGGTCAGAGTAAACATGGCACATTCAGAAAACTAAAAGACTATTATTAGTGTAGGGAAGTAAGAGGCGATAAGGAATCAGTCAAGCTGAGGTTGAATGAGAAAGAGAGGAACCTGATATCAGAAGTTGGGGTGACAAAAGAGAAAGTAGGCTAACCCCTGCATCTCCTAATGAGTTGTAGGAGTCAGTAGGAGAACAAATAGATGAAGCAGAGACATCCTTGAGCCTTATAGATCAGCAGTGCAGTTATTCCCCCATGAGTGGTTTTATACCCAACAGAATAGGCTGAGGGACTTTTAAAAACCTTTGTGTTTCATTCCAATTCATTCTTTTTTAAATCTCACCAATCTGCATGCTTCCTTGACTGAAAGCAAACATGTTTTCCTGCTTCCTTGGAACGGGATGCTGTACCTTTCCCTTGGAGAACATTTCTCCATCAGCCTTGTCTGTCTAATTTCAGTTCTGTCTTCAAAATGTCTTTAAAAAAGAATAAATTGCTTACAAGCTTCACATTTTAGAATTATCCAGTACAGCAAATAATTATAAAAAGCATAGTCTACATATAGTTGTAAGGTTAATCATTCAGCACATCCTGGGCTTGGTTAGACCAAATTCCCTAAATATTCTTGGTTTCTAAATTGCAACCGTTTCTCTCCCCTTCGCTCTGTAACACCTGTCCTCAAGATTGGAAGGGTGATCACACTGGAGTTGCTTGACTGGGCACTATCACTACCAGCGTTGGGTAAGGTGAGGCCCTGGTGTCCCACACACCCGTGGGTGATTCTCATGCACTCTGAGGTTTGAGAACCAGGAGCTTTTATCATTTCCTTTGATGATCATCCAGCATTTTCATCACCCTAAATGTGTGTGCTGGTTTCTTCTGCTCCCAAGTAAAGGTAGGAGGGAAGTCATTGTACTCCAGGTCTAGAAATCCTTTGTTGTTCGGTGTGTAAATATCAGCTTTGTTGATTCACAAAGATATTTCTCTCAGTTCATGTATTATTTATGGAGATGGGTTTTTGCTTCAGCAGTTTTGTCCTTTCAAAAGGACAAATGATGAGAGATGAGATTTCTATAGGGGAGAAGTAACACTGCTTAAAAAAAATAGTTTCTAAATACCAGAATAAGGTGCAAAATGGAAAACTTGAGTTGGGTAACTTTGATTTCCTGTGCACCAGTCGCCTTTTATTTATCGTGCTGTGCCCGTGATTATGGCTGAGCAGTAGTGCTTGTGCCTGCTTTTCTACTGCAGATATTGGTAATTTGACCATTTGCAGTAACAGATTGCAAAGCTCTCTTGGCTATTGAGTGGAAACACTGAGATTTGAAATGTCCCCATATTCAGAAACTGAGTCATGTGTAAAAGAACAAACCAAAGGAGTCACATGGTTTTGGATAAACTGGAACAAATAAGGAAAGATCCCACAATACCTCCGGTATCTACTCCAATGAAGGAGCAATGATGCATAAAGGCCACTAGCTGGCCTAGGGACCTGTGCCAGAAAAGTGCCTCAGTGTTGAATTACCAAAAGAAGCCCCGGGAGCTGCCTCTGTGACTCGAACTGAATGTTCTAGATGCAAATGAAAAGCAATTGAATTAAGATTTTCTAGTTTGGGGAAGTTTCATTTTAGGAGGTTCCACCTCTTTTCATCTCAAACCTATTAACCTATTAAATAGGCTCATATGCCACATTAGATATATTTTGCTAAAGTGAAAAGCATTTTGCATTTTAACCCCTTAGTCTATGAGTAAATCATTTAATTCCCATTGATTGTGAATGGGAACTAAATGTGCTTTTTTTCCCCCTCAGTATTTACGTATGCTGGGAAGACTTGTAAAGTTATAAATAATAACCTGTTATTTTTTTTAATATCGTAGAAATTTCATAAATATTACATTGGACAACTAATGACATTATAATATTACATTGTATGAACATGTAATTAACCCTCTGAGTTTTCATTTTGCAGTATGACTTTTAAGAAGAATTTTTTTTTTTTAAAGATTTATTTATTCGTACAGAACTGGGGTACAGGTCAGAGATGCGGAGGGTGAGAGGATTCACCAGAGACAGAGTGGGGAGCAGAACAGGCAGATCGAGGAAGTACACTGCTGAGGGGAGCAGCGGGCGGGTCAGGAGAGGTCTGCCACGCCATGTGGTCACCTCCGGGGCAGGCGGGGATCGAACTCATGTGGAAATGGCTTAAGCTTCTTTGTGCTGTGCTTTAACCCGCTGCGCCACCAGGGAGGGCCAAGAAGAATTTTTTTAATTGAGGTAACATTGGGGTATCCCCATCAGGTATTACCGCCATAGTGCACCCACCACCAACTCACCCACACTCCAGTGCCATAGGCCATTATGCTTCCCTTCCTCCTGTCTTTCCCATTGGTTGTGCACCCCTCCCTCCCCTCTTGGTGTCTTAGTTCTGTAGTCAACTCTCAAGAGTTAGCTTTTTGACTTGTCTTTATCTGACAAGTTAATTTACTCTATAGTCCACATTTTAGTGAAACTCTCTTATACTTACCTTTCATTATCATTTCAAGTTCAAGAAAAAGAGAAAATGGCATGAATTTTTGATTAATAAGTGGTAGTCTATTCTGTGGTATATACATGTTTGATCCTCTGACATTTTCTCAGGGTTCAGTATTTTCCAGAGCTGCTAAAAAACTCATAGGCCCTGCACCCTCTTGTGCTTCTTATTCCTAATGATACAACAGCCTTGAAAAGTGGATCATCCTAGAGTAAGAGAGCATTTCCCATGAAAGAATCATAATAGCTGTCAGCCTAAAATTCTAAAATTTGGAGAATGTGAAGCAGAATTTGTTGGAATGTTCCTCTGACTTGGGCCTCTCTGAGCCATGCTCTTCAAAGGATGGGTTGCACACAGTGTGAGTATCTCTAGGAGCGTGTTAGAAATGCAGAATCTCAGGTCCCATCCCAGACCCACTGCATTTTGGCAAGATCACCAGGTACCCATTAAAGTTTGAGAAACTGCTCTGTCTGAAGCAGTAGTTCTCAACTCTGGGTCTATATAAGAATCACCTGGGTGCTTTAAAAATCCTATCCAAGTTGTTTACCAATCCAATAATTAGAATATCTGGGGCTCCCAAGTGCTTCCAGTGAGCAGTGAGATTAAGACTCACTATACTCACTGCCTCATAATAAGGTCACAGAGGCTGCATGGTGTTGACAAGCAAGTGAGTTTCAAGAAGATGTGAGCCCCAGCTTATAAATAACAAATGGTAATCTTCGCTGTAGAATGACCTCTCTCTCCTGGAAAATTGAGTTTGTTAGAGTCGTTTCAGAAGATTAAGCCCAGTAGTCTAAATCTAAGATATGTCCTAGTTCACTAACATGAGAGATTGTTGCTCCAAGTTAGAGCTATGAGCCATTGGGAGTTTCTCAATGCAAAATTCAGCTTGAGTAGAACTGTATGTGTTCATTGAACTTCAAAGCATGAAGTTTGCACTTACAACCTTATGGTGAGGATGTAAAAATTTCTTCTTTGAACTTAGAAGTCTAACAAACTTCTCGGTTTTTTTTTCCTCTCCACTCTCCAATAATTTTCTAGTTAATGCTGAGCTAAGTGCTGCTTCCTTGCCTAATGGCTTTTTCTGATAAACTTTAGTGTCACATAGTAAAGTTTGAGTAAAGTACTTAGGGAACTGTAATAATTTTTTCAGTTACTATCTTTGAGTTTGCCAATAGCTATGGAAAATGGTCACTTAATATTAGTATTTGCAGGTGATTTATCTCTGATAGGATATTCACTGGTGATTTCTGACATTGGTGGGGAAGGGTTGAAGAAGCCGTAGGGACTGCTCAGCTTTACAGGCATTCTGTGCTCAACTTCCATGGAACAACTCGTTAATCATGTGAACGGCATGTGTAAAATAGACATGCAGGCAACACAGTGCTGCTCGTGGCACAACAGGTGCTCATGAAATGGTGATTTTTCTTTCCCCTTCTTCACGTTAGGCTTCCATGTTGGGTCATTCAACTCCTTCATCTCATTAATGTCTCCCTACTTTCCAGGAGGTTATGATAGTGAGTTCCACCTTGATAACAATCATGCACATTATAAATAGTCTTCAAGTTAGGAAATACTCTTCCTACCTACATTTTACAAGTAGGATAACCAAGGTCTGAAGTTGTTGGAGTCTTCTGTTTTGTTTCCTTTTGTGTTTACCTTGTGTCATTCAGCTACGTCCTTCACTTCCAAATCCTCAGGGGAAACTGACACTCATCATATCACAGGCAGTCCACTGTGTATAGAGCTCAGAAAAGAACAAAGATGTTTTCAGTATTAATATATTAATACTTAATAATTAATACATTAATACAGTCATACTTCGTTTTTAGTAGTTTGGGGAGTAGACTGTCTTACTTCAATATAATGTGGTATCTAATATTAAAAGAACCTTTTGGAAAGGCATTCAGTTTTCAATATATACTCTTATTGCTGCTTGCAAACTGCGGAACTCTAGAATTAACTAAGAATGCCCATCAAATCCTTCTTTTTAAATCTCCCCAGCAAAATGCACAAAATGAAGAATGATGTAAAAAAATAAAAAATATATAATAAAAGAAAAATAAAACTCCTTAGCAAAATAACTTATGGCGTTGTATGTTCCCTGTATCAGATTCCCTTCTTTCTTCATGCTCTGAACACTAAGATGGTGTAACACTGTCAGGATGGCCCCGCTGACTACTGGGTTGAAGATAATTTCAGTCTGTCATTGTTGATTCAGTATTGTCTTAACAGCCAGAAGAGAAGGATTCCACCTTCCATAGTTCTAATTTGACTCTGACACTTGAAATAGGAGAGAGCAGAGATACGACATCTAACACATATTTAACTTAATTTCATTTTTTCCTGTTCATCTTTTGCTTCCTTCTTTTTTCTGTATTTTTTAAAAGGGTAACTTTCTTGTTAACCAAATATGGAGTAATATGTTTGTATTAAATTATTTTGTTTTGTTTGGAAATTAATAAAAACAAAGCATTAAGAAATTAGTGGGTTTCTACCTGAGTTATGTGGGTTTATAGATTTATCATTTGTTTTAGAAAGAACCTACCTTCAGTGATGGATTATTTTTGCCCAGTGCCTTTTTTCTTTTTTTTCCCAAATATGAATTGTTTTAATATTGCTCCATTGCTTACAGAAGATTTTCTTTTATCTAAGTTGCTTGTAATTCTTACTTAATAAATTATTTTTACTAAATTCTAACATAAAAATATGTTCTTTTTATCACTAGTGTTATTATTACAACAGTTCTATATCTGTCAGATGCACTTCGGAAGAACTTCTTAAATGAAAACTTTGATTATAAGGTAAATATGCTTTTAGATGACTGTCCCACTTAGGTTAAACTTATCATGTTGTACTTTAGGAAATTACCTACTGTTTTTTTTTTCCTTTTCTACTAGGAAAATAAAATTGTTCCAGCTACCTCAAATTCATCCTGGGTCATATTAATTTTGACTATGAAATATAGTAGAACTTCATTTCATTTGTGAACAGCTTAGGGCTATAATACTGCTTATCAACCTGTTGGAAATCATGGGGCTTAAGAGGATATAGTTCTCTGATGTTACTTTACATTTTAGTTATTGTTCTTTTCTTTATGATCCCCAGACATTTTAAAGAAAACTCAGAATACAATGCTCTTAAGACAGCTTTTATAGAGTTTATTTACCTGTATCATATATCCGAGAAGAAAATGTTTACAAAGTAAACCCTTCAGGTTCTGTACTTTCCCATTTTCCCATTTTTAGAGTGAATTAATGAATAAACAAAGAAAGATTCTTAATATTCTTCTTTGTTCTTCTGTAACATAATGTGATATGCCTGGGTGCCTAAGCATTGTTTTTGTTTTGTTTTGTCTTAAGATTTATTTATTTATGCATATAAGAGCTGGGTGTACAGGCCAGAGGTGGGGGGGGGTGAGAGGATTCACCAGAGACAGAGTGGGAAACAGAAAAGACAGATTGACTTAAATGTACTGCTGAGGGGAGCAGCAGGCAAGACAGGACAGGTCTGCTGTGCTATATGGGTCACCTCCCTGGTAAGGAATCTAACTCATGCTGCAATGGCTTCATATAGATTCATAGTGCTACACGTTAACCCCTTGTGCCATCAGGGAGGCCCCTGCCTAAGCATTCTTGATATACTGGTTTTTAAATGACAGATGATAAAATGTAAGCAAAGATGGACAGTGTCTGTGTTTGCGTCCCTTCTCTGTGATGTTTCTTGTTTTTTTTTGCCTTCTTATTTTTAAGTAATTTAATGTTATTCATTTAAGAAAATTCCCCTATTGAATATCTTAGAAATGAAAATATATCTATAGGTATACAATGAAAGCCAATGACTTTTAGTGGTTGCATAATATGTCTTGACACTGTGCCTTATAATAATATGTCAAAATTTCACAATTGGAAGTGTGTTTTTTAATATGCAAGCTATTTCTGTCATTCTTATAAATTATTCTTTTTATATGCTTTCTTACAAAATATTTGTATAAATATTTCTCTGGATAAATATAAGTGAAATTGTTGTGTTAAAATTATACCAATTATATGTGATTTCTGTTTCATATGTCAACATCAACATGGAAGAGATAACTTTTTTTGACATTTTGAGAAAGGGGAAAACCTGTGTTTGTTTTATTTAATCTATGGTTCTTACTAGTTTTTAGTTATTCATTATTAGGTATTGACTAAAATTCATGTTTGGGAAATCTCTTGACTTTTGATTATTTTGCTGGGGGGTCATATCATACTCTTATTTGGGGGGGTCATGTCATATTTTTTTATTTATAAGCATTCTTTAAGTATAAAAGATTCTTAATCTTTGTATTACTTCTCCTGCTTTTTATTTTCATTTTACATGTTGTTAGTAGAACAGTTTCCTTCTATGATGTCCCACAAGTTTTTAGTTGAGTTTATTTGTGGGAGTTTTCTTTTGATTTTTCTGGCACTGGTTTTGGTATAAGAAAATTTAGACCCAAAAGATTTGTCTGGACAGGAAATTTTTACATATTGTCTGAATTTAAAGCAATTAGCATATCCCAATAAATGCATGCACTTTTTTTAGTTCAACTTTAAAAGGATTTCCAAAAATGAATTCACAGTGGAATAAACTAAACCATTATGATCAGCCTCCTTGGAGATGTTCAAACATAGGAAAACAAAACATCTACTGTTGAGCATATACCAGAGAATTCATGAAACCTTGGATTGGCATTGAAGCAATATATAAATAGATGGGTTTTTTGTTTGATTGTTTTTAGTTTACTTATTTGTTGTAGAAAATTTCAAGCATATATACCAGGGTGAGTCCCCATATATTTACATCCAGTGTTGAAGATTATCAACTCACGACCAAGCTAATCTCAACTATAATCCTCTCTCACTTACTACTCCTGAAATATATCCACAAGATCATATCACTTCACCTGTGAATATTTTTGTAACACTGTCATATTTAAATAAATGCCTTGTTCTTGTTCTAGATCTGGGATTCCTACTTTTATCTTGCAGTCATTTTTATAAACCAGTTGTGTCTGCAATTAGAGATGTTCACACCTTCCAAAAAGAAAAAGGTGTTAGAAAAGTAAGTACCAGTATGCAACAGATGGGGATGTGAGGCGGACCAGCTGTTGTCCCTCTAAAGGGGTGTTAGTTCAAATGATTCATAAATCAAACGTATATAACTAGAAATTACAGTGAAGCAGCAATGGCCAAAGGTGCAAGTGGCAATCTAGAAGTTTCAGTATTGAGCTTATTTATATATTTTTGTTCTTATTGTATTTGGATTCAAATTTACTATTGAAGCAAAAATTCAAGAAACAACTCTGTTTTATTAAAAGGGTTTGTATGAGAATTTGGGTTATGAGCATTAAACATATTTGATTAAAAACATAGTTATCTTTTAATTCAAAATGGTAGATTGTATCCTAAAGAGAAATATACTTCTTTGTTCTGGAGACTGTGTCAGGCTTGATTTTTTTCCTATTTCAGGTATGGTGACATGCGAGTAACAATGGGTTGTGAAATCTTCAGCATGTGGCAAAACTTAGGTAAGTCATGACAAGAAAAGCCATCTGCATGGTATAGCTCATCACTGAATCTTTGAGGTATACAAACAGAGGGATATTTTACCAATGACAGCATTTGAAATCAAATGTCTAAATCAGTGAAGATAGTTGACACACTTTGACATTGAATAAGATTACAACTAATTCTTTACATTAGTGTCTGAAAAATCAATTTACTATTGTCTATTATTATTGGATGATAAGTTTCATAATCAAGTATTGCTCTGATAATGCAATGAGCTAACCATTCAGAATTGGGGATTATAATGCCTCAAAATTTCTAGAACTCAATTGAAGTTGAATAATAACAAATTCAGATTAAACTTCATGAAATATTGACTTGAACATCATTATTCGTAAAATCTTGAAATCATTAATCTATATCATAAGGAGTATAGACTTAAAAGCATCTGCAGTTATTAAGAAACTATTAAATCCAATTTTGTTAGTCTACCATAGTAAATTGATCATATTTAGTCCAGCAAACCTATGACACTATCTTCAAAGAAAAAAATAATATTTGGAGAATAAATTAATTTAAAATCTCACTGTTGTGAGCTTTCTTTCCTGAGGTTCATAATGTATTTCATTTTATGTTAGCTATGCAAGTTCACGGTATTCATGTACTAATATTGTACTGTAATTCTTCCTTGTGATTTATTAAAGTCGTAAATCTATTTGAATTGAATATGTAATGACCTGTAAGTATCTTTTCTTTGGAGCCCATTCAAGCAGTACTTAGAAATGGCAGGATTTGTTTTCTGTAAGTGAAAATAGAATGATTATTATTTTACCTCCTGTCTAATGGCAACTTGTCACTTGAATATGTATATCACTCAGGAAGCATTGTTAATATAATTTAGCCCATTATTCAATACTTGTTGGTTACTTCAGGGAAAAAAATGAGTTTGCATCTTAAAAACAACCCCAGCTGTCTAAACCCAGTCAGAAGTCCAGGATGAATCTTTAGATCCATCTCAGAAATAGAATCAAATACATGTCTTATCTGAGGAGCACTCTCTCAGTCTTTGTATTTCCTTGACTCTTTGTGTCTCTTCCACAGCAAATCAGGGTCTGTGTACTGTCCATTCTGTTGATATATTTGGCATTAATTTAGAAAGATGTTTTCCAAAGAATGAGGCAATGAAATGCTGTTGTGGTTGTTCAGCTCTTGAAAGCACTCTAGTTAAAAGACCCGGACAGATCTGGTTGGGTTACCAGAATGCTTAGAAAATATGGCAGGTTTCCATCTGTAAGTGAATCTTAGAATTGCCCTGCATGATTATTTCCACAAAAACCTTTATCTAAGTCAGAATAGCTGTGCTCTTAGGGCTATATCCTTTGGCTTACTAAATGAAACCATCCCCCTTAGGCTCTCTAAAACTATCATTAAACTTCATAAGCTAATACCCTCTCCTTAGTCTTTAAAACAACCTCTCTGGATTTTAGGTACAATTGTCTTTTTTTTTTCTTCTGAAAAATAGAAAATGTGGACCGTGTCCGGAGCATACTAATCCACATAAAACATATTCTAGAACAGCTCTCTCACAGAGCAGTGGCAATAGCAGCACCTGGAAGCTTGTAAAAAATGCAGATTCATTGGCTTCACCTCAGATCTGCAGAAATAGTCTGAGTGTGGAGTATGACAGTTTAAGTTTAACAAGTTCTCCGTGTGACTCTTGACCAAAGGATGAAAAGCACTGTCACAAGCACCATGCCAGCCTCCTTCACACAGCTCTAGAGACTAGTTCCAGCACACTTCTAACACTTAGAAAATGTTTACTTTTCAGTTGAGGATAATTTTGTTTCAGAAGTTCTATGTGTTTTTAAAGATTTCCTAATAGCAGAACTTCAAAGCCTTCTAACCTGAAAAATGCTTCTATAATCCAGTCATTTGATATTTGGAGAACTGTTTGCCCTATACTAAGGTCAAAACATTATGGGGAGTAGGAGGAAGGGGGTGGTCAGGGGAGTCATATCCATCTAAGAATCTCATGGATTCAAATTTTTATTTAAAAATGTCCTTCAAGTAGTATAAAATGGCAGAGTATATTAAAGTTAAAAAAATAAAATGAAAAGGCTCATTATACTCAACTATGAAGTTCCAGCATGACACATTTCAAGTAGCTTCATTCTGTGGTTTCTGAATTATTTCCGTAGAGTTGTAGCCTGAGTTTTCTGAGGCTTCCAAAACATACCATGAATTTGAAAGGTCATTGCCATTGTATGACAACTAGAATGGGAAAATGCTTAGAAATGTAAAAAACTCTCCTTTTTTAAAAACAATAAGAAAATGAACTATTCAGGGTACTATTGTAACATCCTTAAAAGATCTTAAGTCAGTTTGTTACTTGGGAATATCAAAATTCTTTTGTTATAATTTGGTTTGCCTATAATAAATCGTATTGAGTATTTTGAATGCTAACAGAGAATGTATTCAGATAATTCTAGATTTGCATTTTTTAATGGAACAGACTGATCAATTTAATGTAATTCATGAAGTACTGGCTTATGTGCAAGTGGAGGGGGGAGATACAAGACAAATGGTTCATTCCTGTTCTTAAGAATTTAGTTTTCAAATTTTATGTTTTAAACTTTTGTTCAACTTATGTTCAAGAGGAAAGTGCTTGCTAAAGACAAATTCACCATATTTAAATAAGGCTAGTAGGCTTTTATTATTTTATAAATTGAGATAGCTCACTCATTTCTAGTAGATACAAAATACACCAACTAGTAGAGAATAAGTGAAGGGAAGAAATGTCCAGAGTCAGTAAAGTACTTAAAATTGTCCAGTTGGTTAAATTTGGGAAAAGTAAATTTTACAATATCTTTAAATCAGGTTTTGCTCATTCTTGTTTCCTTGTAAATGTGGAGATTCTTCTATGGTAAAAAAATAAGTTGCTTTTTCTCTTTACTAAGGACAAAGAAAAAGGGCTCACTAGGTTAGTGACTGGTCTGTCCTTATTAGTAAAACCATAGCATTTCCAACTACTGCCTTTCTGTTCCCTAGACTTTCCTCTGAGTTAGGGATCATGTGGTAATGCTACAATGAATATTAGGGTGCTGTTTTCCACAACTGTAGTATATCCCATCCTTGCTGACAGTGCCCAGAGTTCCATTCATTCCACTTCTTGTCAACACTCATTACTTTCTGTGTTTCTCATAGTCCCACCCATATGAGTGTGAGATGGTATTTGGGGTTTTCATAAGTTATTTGTGATGACTAAAGACCAAGTAAATGATATGTGAACATCTTTTCTTAAATATGTTATTCCTTAGTATTTTTATTTTCTAAATACAAAGACTAAAATATTCTGTTCGGAAAGGGGACAGGGAGCATGTATATCTCCCCCAAATTTTACGCTATGTCCCACACTTGCAAGAGTGTCCACAAACATGAAAAGAGATTGGTCTTTACTACAGTCTCTCACCTTTGGCATTCAGCTTGCCACAAGACTAAATTTTTTTCTTTCGATTTTTAGTTGAACCAGCACTCTTACTAAGTAAAAGTGGGCTTTTTTTTTTTTTTACCTTCCACATTTGCAAACACAGCGTCTTGTAACTGCTGTAGAAAAATCAATACTTCCCTAGCAGGCTGTTCTGTGTGCATAAATATAAATCTCCAGCAGCCTCAGTAGCAGGTGCCCTAAATACTTCAAAACAAGACCATGTGGTTAACAATTAGCAATGGGAAAGTATACTAAATCTGCAGTTTAAAAAGAAATCATTTAAATGAAGTTTATTTTGCTGTTACCATACATAGCTCAAGATTCTGCTTTGCTGATTAGGTGGGAATTAAATTTTCTATGTTTGGAGAGCCTGTGCTGGTTTCTACAGATTCTGTGTTCTTAAAATGTGTTTTCAGCAAACAAGGCTATCCTCATTAATTCTTGCACAATGATTTCATTGTAGGTGTGGTTTTCTACTGTTGATCAAAAGTCAGAACATAAAGTGTAATAGTGTATATACCTGGTTGGGATGGTCTTGAGAGGAACCAACTAGAAATGAAATGTTTCAAAACAAATGGGAAATTTTAATATGGTCTGGATTTTAGATTGATTTCAAGAGTTATTGTTTGCCTTTGTTGGATATAATGAAGCTATTGCTTCATTTATTAAATGTCCTTTCTGTCAGTGATGCTTACGGATGTATGTACAAATAGAATGATATAATGCTTCAGACTTTTATAAAAATACCCTAGGGAAAAACCCATCAGGGTGATAGATGCACAAGATAAGCAAAAATTTTGCTAATGATTAAAGCTAAATTCCAGGTGTGTCTCAGTATTTAGTAAATGAGATGTTAGTATGCCTTGTGATTTTATATACACTGGAGGTTTCTTATAGTAGAAAAAATTGGGTTATAACGTGTCTATAAATGGAAGAGTTTTTTTTTTTTAAAGAAGAGAGTAAAAAATACTAAATCAAATTATGGTAAATAAACTAAGAATGTGCTAGTGATGTTTTTCATTAGAGAAGTCAAAGGATGCCAGACTCAGAAAAGATTAGAGAGGAAGATAGTAATGCAGCAGCTCTGAACCTCGCCCCATCAATGCAGGCATAAGAGAAGCCTTTGGACTGCCAGGAAATTTGATTTGATTTTATATTCCTACCTCTCCCATCCTGCTTCCCCCACCCCCCTAACACACACACAAAAAAGCACTGCAAAGTTTTGGTGCCTTACACAGAATCAAGGCAGCAGGGAGGCCCTCAGGTTATCTGTCATATGCCAAAAGAACTATCGTCCTGCAAACATGATCTTTTTCCTCTGGGATCCCACTGGGGCAGAGTCTCTGGGACTAGATTTTGAGCCCCTGCATCTTCTGGGTCAGGGTCATAAAACAGGTGTCAAACCTGATAGCTCAGGATTGCTTGCTTTTGTCCCTACACAAATTGTCTTCCCACTTTTCTGTTCCCCTGACTTGCCAGGACGTTTTGAATCAGCATTGAGTGGGTTTAGGCTTTTTGCAAATGACAGTAAAAGTGATTGAGTTCAGGTGGCTTCTACTTTCTACCCTGACAAAAATAACCAAGGAAAGGAATTGCAAATGCTAGCTGCTCGTTCCCTATTGAAAGGTGTGTGCTAAGATGATGGGAATATAGTGGAAAGAACTATGCATTGATGTATCTATATATTTGCCACAGTGACTTTGTCTATGTTGAAAGTATTTACTCTTTTGAAGGAAAATATTCAAGCTTAGATCAATAAGGTAGTTTCTTTTGATACTTAAGAGGAAGGTATTTGTGTACTGATGGGGAAATCTAAATAATCCTTTGGGAAGATAATTATTGCCTGAGTTAAAAATAAGGGTAGGAACGCAAAAAGAACCATGAACCACTTTTCTTCCTCACACATGATGGTATGGACAATTTAGAGATGATGAAAAACAGTTTGTTGACTTTACAAGACACCTCAGAGAATGTGTGACATCAGTGATGTAAAGGGTTTGATACAGACAAGGACCCTTGCATTGTGTCCAGCATTTGTCCCAAAGGGGAAAAGGGATGGGGCCTTGTTCTCACTACTCACATATCCCAAGGCATCTCCAATCACACACAAAAAGTGATGTCACAAATGCTCACTGGAGCCTGCCCACCTCTGATCCTGATGCAGGGCAGCAAGGGGCGCTATAATCCCACCCACCATTTCTGCCAAATCTTTTTCTCTCTCTCTCCTTTAGAAAACCCCACTAAAGTCAACATAAACTTAACCCTGTATCTGTATCCTGGACTTACATATGTCTGAGATCTGGGGACACCTTAATGCCACCTGCTACAAAAAACAAAGTGAAATTAATGTCAAGTAGTAACTCCAAAAGTGGCACGAGTTGAGAAAACTGAAATGTTAATACATGTTTGGATCACCATCTCCTTTTTATTTAGACTGTTTAGTATGAATAATAAACAAGAAAATATATAAAGATAGGCACCTTTTTCATATAAACAATCATCTGTAAACTGAAAAATGTAAATCTCTTTCTACTAAATGATGGCGAAGCAGTAATCAACACGTGGAAATGGACAGTTTCTGTATCTGCTTAAGGAGATATTTTGTTATCTAGGAAACAGCTGTAATTGAAATAAATGTTTTAATAATTTTATAAAATTATTAAACAAATTTTATAATCATGATTTTCTGAAGTGAATTATTAACACTGAAGTTACTGAAACTCAAATATTTTATCCAATTTAGGAGAACACAAGCTTCATTTCATCCCTGCCCTGATCGGCCCCTTCCTAGAAGTGACCTTGATACCCCAGCCAGATCTCCGCAATGTCATGATTCCTATTTTTCATGATATGATGGACTGGGAGCAGAGGCGCAGTGGCAACTTCAAACAGGTAGGCAGATCTGCTTCTCCGTGCTTCCCTGAGCCTCTGGAGGAGTTTCAGTTGTTCCTGAGCACCGCTGAACTCCCAGGCTCTCTGACTTGGGCAAAGAGCACTGACCCAGCTCTCCACAGACTGATGTGCAGCCTGGTCTGCCCACCCCCAAGGTATAGGCCTTGGATGTTTTTCTGACTCTTGTGTTCCTCTAGTCTCCAGGAAAGCCCTAAAAACTCATGTTATTTCCTTTCTAAAAGTTTCTTTAAAATGCTGTGATTTCTGGCCCTCCCTGGTGGTGCAGCTGGTTAAAGCACAGCACTAAGAAGCTAAAGCCACTTCAGCATGAGTTCAATCCCTGCCCTGGAGGTGACTTACATGGTGCAGCAGACCTCTTCTGACTCACCCGCTGCTCCCCTCAGCAGTGTACTTCATCAGTTGGTCTGTTCTGCTCCCCACTCTGTCTCTGGTGAATCCTCTTCCCACCGCTGAGCCTCTGGACTGTACCCCAGTTCTGTATGCATAAATAAATATAGAAAAAATATGCTGTGATTTCTAAGGTGTCATTGAAGAACTTGTAGAGAGCTTATTTGCTTCTAATGGGGCACAACACAGAGGAATCACAGAGTTACTAACTCTTGATCATTGCGCTCTCAGTGCTGTGCATATTGTATTTAGTGAATGGCTCAGCTTTGACATTTGTCTTGCAATATGTTTTATGCCTCTTTGCTTGAAGCATTGAGAATTAATTTAAAGGGGAAATCAGTGGAAATTCTTACAAAGGAAATTCCAAGGAGGTGAGCCTGTCATTCCTCATTGACATTGGTGCCACTCGCTCTACCTGCTCATGGAAAGACAGATGTCCTTATTATAAAAGAGATCTCTTTTTAAAAAATCATCTGCTTTTGCCATGTCAACTCACTCAGGTAGGAAATGTAGCTGTACTGTGTGTTCACGTAGTCACTTTACTAACGTGTTTGAAGGATTTGACCATCCTTGACCTTCCTTGTTTTTCTAAACCAAGCCAGTCTCAAATTTCAGAAACAATTATCAACTATACTATCAAATGGGATGCATCCATAGGGCCTTCTGACCCTAAAAGCATGGCATTTTACCTGTGTCACTATCTACATTTATTTTCAAGAAAGCTAATAGGTGAATGAAAGGCTGTTTTAAATTGCATTGGTCTTTATCATTCTATTAACACTTGACTCAAAGGATATTTAGGCTTACTCCTTGAGCAGCAACAAACATTCCTTCCAACCCTACTTGTTCAGCTCTCTCTGGCCGTGGAGAGGCTTTTTAATTTTCTGTCACTTCTGCTTCCTCAACTAAATGAAGGGATATTTTTGCCTTCCTTATATCCAAGTCCTAAAGGATTTACATTCTTGAAAGTATAAATGTTTTGACTACAGTTTTCAGGAAATATGTCCTTTCTCATGCTGCTTATTGCTGACTTAGACTATTTCTATGGATCTACCATCTGTACATGGATAGGACAAGTTCTCAACTTCAGCAAAGATTTAGTGCAATCTTAAACTGTTGTCAGAAAGAAAATAGATTTTAAACACATCAAAGATTTAAAGTAATGTTTATGGATATGTCAGTTTATTGATGTTATTTTATATATATAGTGATTTTTTTTTAAATAGGGCTTTCCAGTTTTTATAGCTACTGAAAAAGAATCCAAACATTCAAGCTGAGCTGCAAACATTTGTGTTTGAATCAACAAATAGATAGTTGTCTTTGGCAGCAGCAAATGCTACCTTGCCAGGAGTTTGAAGTTACATTGCTCCATTTAAATTAGTCTTCTTTAATTCCAAGAGGGGTGTTGTGGTTAACCACAGCAGATAATGTCACTTTCACATAACTAACTGTGGCTTTTTCCCTTGCAGATATAAATGTTTCATTTGCTTATAAATCCTACATGTGAAGGAAAGGAAAGAGTAATATTTGGCTGTGTTTCAGGTGGAAGCCAAACTAATTGACAAACTGGATAGTCTGATGTCAGAAGGCAAAGGTGATGAAACATACCGTGAACTCTTCAACAGTATGTGAGTAATGTGTTTATCTCGAGTTGATTCTATTCAGGGGATTTGGTATCAGTGCTAAGCAGCTGAGAGCTACAAAGACAGCTTGGGTCTCACAGCAGTGCTTTGTCTTTGTGGAGTGTGAAATAAAGGATAATTGCCTAAGTCTGGCAAGTGGATCATGTTATGTTGATGATAAGACATGTCTCCTTTCAATCTCAGACTAGGACAGGTCGCATGTGTTGCATAACAAATCTCACTCTTTTTATGCCTAATAATTTTAAAACCTTGCCTGCAAGATAATGATTTTAAGTAGGGTTAAGGGTGGGAAAGGAAAAGTGATGGTGTGATTGCATTTTTATATGTGGCATTTTCCAAAGCAAGATAACCTTGGCTGATTTTCAGTTGGAAAATTTAAGCTAGTTTGCATTTGTTATTCAACACTTGATTTAGTTCATAGATACCCATATCAGTATTATTAATTCCTAAATGTTTCTTATCAGAATATCACAGAAGCAAATCACTTTTAGTAAATTCTGTGGTTAGAATTTGTAAGGAGGATAATAAAATAATGGAGTGTTCTAACAGGAACTTAAGATTGTCCCCACCAGTAGAATGTGACCATAGGACCAATTGCTTATCCCCAGTATTCATCCACTGTGTGAAATACCAGAGAGGACAATAACAGTGTTTTAGTGCTTTAGGATTTCAGTCCCAGCACTTGTTTTCTCTGTGACCGATTATAGATCTTGGTCATTTTCAAACCTAGAATACTTAAAAATGTTTCTTCTTGAAGGAATAGCTAGCTCATTGTGCTTAGAAAATGCAAATATTTCTGAAGTGCAACAACAAGGTAGAAATAAATTTGTCTATGACAAAAAAATGTGGTTGCATATACCATCTAAGACTAAAAAAATGTTTCCATGCTGATTGCAAATGCAAAATTCTCTAATTCATTTTGTGATCTTAGTGCATTAGAGATTATATTAGCATGTAGGTCTAAAAATCATTAGTAACTGATATATCTCAACTTGCCTGATTCAAAAATCATCTGTAGAACTTTCAAAAATATATATTAAATGGAAAAGCCAAGAAACGGTCTACAGATTTCTGGGAGTGGAGGTGGATGATAAAACACATTCTTTGTACTAAATCCTGAAAAATACCATTTTGTTCTGTTGCTGTAATTAAACTGGAACTTTTAATAATTATTCACCAAGCTTTCATTCATTCTAACATACAAAGTGTCTGTCTTTCTTGACAGCTGGAGTTTAGCAGGAGTTCTGATTAAAACCTCATCCAATTTAATAAATTGCTTTTGAAAACTGCTCTCATTTCAGTTACTGGCCTTTGGTTTGAACAAAGAACTAAAATGAGAAGGCACTCAGTAAAATGTATCTCTTGAGATTTGTGATTATTTATAATAAATTCAAAAGATTAATAAATATACAGTTCTATAGTGCCTCTTATCTGCCTTAATAAAGACTCAATAGCATGCAAGTTGGATTGCTTGTGTGTAAATATGACTTTGAAATAGAAGATGTACATTCACATTAGAATCAGACCAATAATTAAAATATTAAGTCACTATAATTAGTATTATTTTAAGTTTCCTGATTCAGTGGAGATATTTTTAGTTTTGGTTGTTTTTAATATATTACTAGAAACCTTGCTATAAATAAACAGTTTCTTGCATGCTTTTATGATCAATATAATGGGAATAAATCAAATCTAAATAGAAAATGCCATGACTACCAGAACTCAACCAGGACTGAAAAAAGCAAGTGAAAATGTATTTGAGGAAACAATAAAATGCTTTTTTGGCAATAATAATGACAATGAATTAATTTAATCAAAATGAGTCATTGAACACATTATGATTAGTAATGCATACCGTTATGGTACAGATTCTCATTTGTTCTCTGTAATTCATGCCTGAAACTTCTTAAAATTTGCTCAGAAGCTGAAAGTAGCTGAATGCTTCCTGATAATGTTGGATTTGACAAAATAACCTCCTCAGAATGATACTTTAAATTTTCATAGTACCTTTCTTCCTAAGAACTCAACTCCTCTTTCTCTTGTCCCTAATATTATCATCATTTACTGATGCTATGTCTTTTTGAGATAAGTAGAAGTCAGGACATTTATTTTTGATAGTGCTAAATCGTGGATGGTGGTTGCCAATAGAATATATAGCCAAAAACAGAATGTCTGAACTGAGTTTTGCTTCCTACTGCACCACTTGATTCAGTCACTTGGCTTTTATTTTTTGAGCATCTCTCTGTGTCAACTCTTCTTGTCCTGGGATACCATAGAGCCTCTGCTGTAGGAGCACACAGTAGGCTTTTCACTCTTGGAGGAGGAGATTACCTATCACGGTTCTTTCCCTAGACCTTTATTCTGCTTTCTTGCACGTGGCGCTGAGTAAGTTTCCAAATCATTTTAGAGATCTTCATTTCGTGATTACACATTTAATTATAGTTTGGGGACAAGATTAGCTAGTGTCTGCACCATAGGTATCTAACACTTCTCTTTGGATTAGGGTGAGCATGTACAGACACAGGTGGTTTATTTAGAGTGATGGCCTCTACATAACCTATCTGCCCTCCCAT
This sequence comes from Condylura cristata, assembly GCF_000260355.1. Taxonomy (NCBI): domain Eukaryota; kingdom Metazoa; phylum Chordata; class Mammalia; order Eulipotyphla; family Talpidae; genus Condylura; species Condylura cristata. The sequence goes on along the minus strand of NW_004567106.1, from coordinate 48,170,240 downwards.
AAACTCCCATAGACTAAAAGTTTGGTGTGCTATATATCATCTTGGAGAGCTGTGGCTTATTCTGATCCCCAATCTTATGGAGACCCACTGATCAGTTAGTACTCATGAGTCACCTTTCGCTTTATTAAATAAGTTCTCTGTATTCAGCATGGCCTAGGAGTCTGATTTTAGACAATGTTAAAAGACCCTGTCGCCCAGGATACCTAGATAGACTGTTCTCTTTTTGCTGACAGCCTCCCCTTCGCTTACGTCAGGTAAACTGAGAGGAAAGATTTTCTGGAAAAGAACAAGCCTGGCTGAGAAAACAGATCTATTGGTTCTAGACTGAGTCTAACATGTGGGTCTTGAGTTAGTCAAGAAAACAACTTCTGCAGAGCTTTGCCTCTTTTAACAAGAGGTTTATGTAGCGCTGATTTCTTACTGCAGGAGGAGGCTGTGCACATTAATGAAACTCATGCCCAGAAAAGAAGTCTCCATATATTTTTAGAATTATTACTTAACTTGAGTTCTTTGTTTTTCAGCCTTTAAAGTATGTGAGGTGTGGGCTGTCACGTGGGGAATATTGCTTTGGCAGGCAGATTTTCATTTAAGTATTGGTTCAATACCAATTTGGCATTTAAGTTGGAAACAGGTGCTGTTCAGAAGTTTTAAAAAAAGAAAATATATTTTAAACAAACTAGTGGACCTTTCCCTGAGAGGTTTGTCATGGCAAGTTCCATCCCTTCGTATGCTACTTCTCTGCCTCTTAATCTAGAAAATAATTCATAAATCAGAAAAATAGATGATCAACCAATAGATGAGGAGACACACAGAAGGTGGGGTACTTGAATGACAAAAGCAGTGAGTAGGGAGGAATATTAGGAGAGAATGTAGCCACAGAGCCAAAAAAAATAGCTTTTTTCTTTAAATTTAATTTTCCATTAAACATGATAGATGATAGATTAGATTATACTTGTAAGAAAAAATTCCTGAATCAAGATAAAAGTGAAACAAATTTTAGACAGAAATGATAATCATTAAATTCAAAGGGAAGTATCCTCATAATGCAATGTTTATTTTTTTTTATATTATGTAGAAAGTTTAGACATAAAGGCTTTGCCAAGTATATGATTCATTTGTCGAGAGGAGAGGGAGTGAAAGTAAAACGTCTTAATTATTATCATTATTATTTTGTATTTACATAGTGCTTCTGCTCCAAGGTGCTTAAGATAAGAGAAAATGTAGGAGGAGAGATGTGGTTTGGTACTTGCCTTCCGTCTGCTCTAACCACATAGAAAATCCTCTGTGATTAATGACAAAATGAATGAAACTGTTGAGTGAGTGCACAGATAGTACAATATGTATTGAGTGGGCAAATGTTAAGTGAAAGGAAAAAACGCAAAACGTCACACCGTCTGTACAAGGATTTTCCTGTAGCAGTGGCATTGCAGTAAAATTGCTTGGATGAAGATGAATTCCAGTGAGAGGTAGGAAAACATTTTTATGTGACTACAGCAAGATCTTACTTAAAAGTAAACTTGTAGGTACTCCTGTTTTTGCTTTGGCAGTATTATTTGATGTGCAAGGCACAAGTCTCTTGGTGTAAGAGAAGCTAGGAGGAAAGGTCTTTGAGCTGTGAGGTGCTTGTGTGCTTTGAAAATGATTATGTGCATGTGTTTGTATTTTATGACTTGGATAATCTGAAAATCAATTTGCTTTGTCAATGCTTCCTGGATTAGAATTCCACTATTTGGTCCCTATCCTAGGTAAGATATTGTTTGCAAATTGTGCTACTTGTGAGATGTTGCAGTTGTTGCTAAGGCATTTAAGGTACTGATGAAAGTAAAATGGTTGTCATAGTGACTGATAAAAATAAATGTTGAAAATGCCCTGCATTCTTTTTTTTCCAGTCTACTAAAGAAAATTGAGCGGGAAACATGGAGGGAAAGTGGCGTTTCATTAATTGCCACGGTGACTCGTCTCATGGAGAGGTTGCTAGATTACAGGTAAGCGGAGTCCCACATTTTCCAAATATGCTGTGCTTCAGTTAGAAAATCCAAGAGCTGAAGTGTAATAAACATCCCACTTGCATTCATTACTCAGATAATTGATAATCAGACCAAGGAACTTTATGCCAGCTGGCTCAGCACTGCTCTTGCGCTTTCTGCCCCCACCCCTTTTATTCTGTCTTGTTTTGTTTTTGACAGTCTTAGTGAAAGGAGGGGGTGGTCGGAGTCCTGTATTAAAGGAATCTCTTTCTTGCTACCTGGACTTACCCATTAAAATCAGTAAATCCATCCATTTTAGGGTGAAAAGGATGTAACAGAATTGTGTAAGTGTACTGCTTTCTTCTAAAAGGGAAAGAGAATGAAACTCATTGTCACCACCTTTCAGAGACATAATTTTTTAATTATTACATTATCTAAACTATTAAAGCAGTTTGCCCCACTTACCTGTATGGGGGTTTTAAGAATGAAGCCCTTACCCTCACTGCTGATGGCAAAGCTTGCCAGTTGCTCCCAGCCCACCGGAGGGGTTGCATTAACAACACACTTGCACGCCTTCTTCCTGTACCCCAGTTATTGACAGTCAACCTGCAGTTGAAATTCTCAGCAGAAACTGGTGTCAGGAATATCTGACCCCCAACCTCACTAGAGAACATGCAACCTGGGGTTTAAGTTTCTCTAGTGAACAGGGTCTTTATCTGATAACAACTAGCAAATTGCGTTTCTGACAGTACTTAATTTTTTTCCCCAGAAGAACAAACTGTGTTTACCTCCAGGAAGGAAGTTTGGAGTCTGACTATTGCTTTTTGTTTTTAGGGACTGCATGAAAATGGGAGAGGTAGATGGCAAAAAGATTGGCTGTACAGTCAGCCTCCTGGTTAGTAAGCTGTGTCCTTTTTCCTTTTTATATCTTAATGTTTGTTTTCACAGAAATACTATGTGTTATGTTTTTAATCCACTTTGTGTTCTTATTTAGATGTTTCTTAGAAATATTCAGAAATGGTTCCAAAAGGAACACAGCAAGTTTCAGGTTGAATTAACTGCCAGGAAATTGTTGTAAGGCTTTACCTTCCTAGAATCTTGTTGTTCTCATAGGAAATGTCTCCAGACCGACATTTTTTTTTTACTTCTCTATAGATGTGTAGACAGTGTATTTCATCCTTCTTACTTTCTTTACACACCTCAAATATTAGTTGTCTTTTGTGAACACATTAATTTTCACTAATACTATCTAACACATTAATTTTCACTGTTTGCAAATTCGAATATATAATACCACTGTTGGTAAAGTTTGGATTAGAACTAGGTTGATGGTAGCATTTATCACCCAAATGATATTCTTGAGAGTAAATTTAGACAGTAGGTAGTGATAACAGGTTAAACCAGAACTATCCGGGGAAAACTAAAACGTGTATTAAAATGGCACATAACTTTTAAATAGAGTGGTATTCACACCATAGAAAGCAAGAATAACCATGACTTGGACATTCTTTTAATATCTTCATACAGAGTGAACTGTTGCCCTTGGTAATTTCCCTTAATCAGAACTGAAATAGATATGTGGCTCTTTCTCCCGTTCTAAATTTGTGAACACCATGGTTTCTTTTTCTTACAATGCCAAATAGATTCTCACCACCTATGAAGTACTTATAAGTCTGTGCACTTGAAATTGCTAGGAAATGGAAAAATACATCCTACCATCCCATGTACTTCCTTCACCCTTTCCACTGTCTCCACCTTTTCACCTTTGGAGCCTCAGCTTGGTTAACAGTTTATTTCCATTTTGCTTTGTCATTTCATCTTCTTTCTTTCCTTGTATTCCCCATATTTGTGAAACATCCAGTATTTGTTTCTATCTTTCCAACTTTGTCTAATCCTCTCAAGTTTTTTTCCATTTTACTGCAAATGACAGAATTGCATCTTTGTTCATAGCTGAATACTACTCCCTCTTGTGGGCCTGCTACATCTCCTCCATCTGGCCGCCTGTCAATGAGCACATTGCCTGCACACCTTCATGTCCTCACTCTGATTCTCAATCTGTGGCAAGCCACCTTATTCTGTTTGTCTCCATCTTGAAATTTGGTTGTTTCCACTCAGATTACATCTTGTCTTATATTGTCTTGTTTATTCCCCGCATAGCCCGTTTTCAAAGTTCAAGACTTTTGCTTTCTTATGACTGTTTTTTTATTGGTTCCTTCATTTTTTTATTATTTCCCTGTTCTTCTCTGAGTATATGACTCCTTCCTGTCCATACCCCCTACTTCTCATTCTAAATTTAATTGTTCACCTCCCCCTCCAATAACAGTTTATGAGATCTGAACATCTCCTGGAAGCTACATCTTGTGTTCTGTGCTTTCTGCCATCATGTTTTGTCATCAGACCTGATTGTAGCCTCCAGACCTTGAGACTGAACTTCTTCCCTTGCTTCTTACCACTCACGTCTAACCTTGATCATCATCAGTCATTCCCAGTACACTCCCTGTCTCTGTTTCCCCAGTTGTTGGCCAACCTTTTACCACAGTCAAAAGCCTCAGCCTCCGCCTGAGCTTCTCCCACAGCCCGGCTTGTCTATCAGTATTCGGTGGGGGACCCACATGCCCTTATGCTTCAGTTCTGCTCAGCTTATCTCTTCAATCCTTGCTGCACCCCAACTCCAGGCACAAAGTCTCATAAGTTACATCAAAGGAAAGCTATTTTCTTTTTTCTTTTTAAATCTTCTTTCCTTGTCTCCATAATCTTTCATGGTGCCTTCTGTGTCAAGGTAAACAAATAAATATAGATCTTGGGTTCATGTGCTTGATTGATAGAACAGAAGAGATCATTTCCTCACATGAAGGAATTAATAACTACTCCGCCTTAAATCTGTTTACTCAATCTCCCAGGAGGAATAAGGCAGAACTTAATAAAATCAGTAGCCCTATCAGTATTTACTTGAGACAAAGAATTTATCCCATTGCCTTTACACTGACTCCGAATAGTCCTTACAGAAAATATTAACATTATAAAAGCTCTTCTAGTTTCAAACTGGGATACGAATACTTACCATTAAAGGACCAAATATATAATTTTGAAACTGATCTTTTTGCTTCTACTCCAAATGGAAAGTTCTTAATGTTTTCTAGCAGTTACATGGTTCTCTTCAACTATTCACTTCTTAGAGATTTTTCTTAACTTTTTCAAAAGATTAATTTCAGATTGTCTTTGGGGAAGCTCTGATTTCCTTTACAAGATTAGTGTTAAACAACAGTGTGCAGTTGGTAAAAATGCATAATCTTTGACATGACTAATACTAAGAAATGTAATTATTGTTTTGTTCTTTGTGTCATAAGTTTTGCCAGACATATGTGAAAGGTTCTCATCTGCTAACTGGAGCAATTTTTTTTTATTATTAAAAAGAACTATTCGTTTACAGAATGATTGCTTATTTTTGTTCTTACAGAAAGCTGCTTTTTACCAGAAAGCTATTAGAGCAAATCATCCTTTAATAATGTAAAAACCTGCTGTGGGATTGTTAGACTTGTGTTTATGGTACAACAATTCTTGCTAATTAAAATGATTTTGGTTATAATAAGAGAGAAGTGAATAGCATTATTTACTTAGATTTTTCAAGAATGCCAAGATCTACAGGAGACAAAAGGAAAAAGAGAAGGGTAATGGTGGAAACTGAAAAAATTACTCTTTGTGATGTGCTCAACTAAATGTCAGCATTGGAAGGTTAGAAGAGCCCTCCTATTGAAGAATGGACGCCTATTCAGTAGTGGGCAGAAAGCATATTTGCCAGGTTCTCTGCTTTCAAATTCAAGTAAAATTAAATAGCTACATTTGCTGTTAGTTTATTACTGAAGCCCTTTCTATCTAAATCAGCTTTGAAATTTTTTAAAATCCTACCACTTCTGTCACTGCTTGAGGTCAGCAGATTTATTGCCCCTCATTACTCTTTTTATCTTTCTTCACTTACCGAGTATCTTCAGTTGAAACTCCCACAGCAACAGTGAGAGCAATTCAGGTAGCCTAAGGAGAGATTTCATAATGTGCAGTGATCTGCTCCCTAAAATTGCCTCTTACAGAGTCTCACACAAGGGTGCTTTTGTTAGGATCCAACTTTATATACATTTGCTTCTATATTTACTAATTTCCATGAAGATGAAAATACTACCTAACGTGGCAAAGGAGTTGTTGTGAATGCTTACAAACAGCCATTAAAATGCCAACGGATTATGACCAAGTAACTCAAAATGGAGTTTTTGATAACTAATAATTGAAGAAGTTTGGTGAGATCCAAATATTTTCTTTTATAATCAAATAAAATATTTGCAATGAGTATGGCCCTGTAATAATAATTTCAAGTAAGACTTTGTTACTAACTCCTTCATGTTTTGGACATACTGAAAACATCTAAATTCTAGCACAGAAAGAGTAATGCCTTAGCCTTAAAGAGCCTTTTACATTGTTTTATTCATCCTCACCAACATATCTTGGAGACATTTTCTGCTTGAACAACCTATGCTTGCAATTTGAAATTAGAGAAAGTATCCTTTGAATATCTACAACAAATGCAGAAAAGAGATTAACCTGTCCTGTATTTTAATATCATAGTTGAGGAGGCAAATTGTCCTTTGACAGTAAAAGTAACAAAAAATCATAGAGAGTAACAAAAGTAATGCATGTCAGTGGCAGCAACATCCCTCAAGAATTACCGGCTGATCCAAAAGCTCTTAGGTAATGGCTAAAGCGGGGGTGAGTGAAAGATGTCACCGGGTCTCTTCCTGTGTGAAAAATGCAGTCTTTTTCATTTTAACGAACATAAATTTTATATTAAAATTTATGGCTCATGGTAAGCAGAGTGAGAAGGAGATGCTGTGGCCATGGCTGTTGAGGAGCTGTCCTTCCGTGTACTTTTTTTACAGAACTTCTATAAGACTGAGCTGAACAAGGAAGAGATGTACATCCGCTACATCCACAAACTGTATGACCTACATCTCAAGGCACAGAACTTCACAGGTAACTCTGGCTGTGGGGGGCAGAGGGCAGACACTGGTATACTTATTGAGATAACGCCTATGCTTTTCAGCACTGGAACTGAGGACTTGAACATTTCAACTTAAATATTGACATTTACTCTTGTTGGAATTTTTTTCTAGGCACTACATTTTATTTGCATGCTGGATTTTTTCCTATTAACTCTCTTGTATTTACTAGATCTAGACAATATTTTTCATAGGTTTTTAGAGGTTGCTTTTACAAATACACACCTAGCTTTTCACTGTGTACTTAGGGTTAGTTTTTTACCACTTGAAGCTAAAGGTGTGAACCAACTGGGTCATTTACTCCTCACTGTCTCATTTTTTTTTTTTAAAGATTTATTTATTTGTACATAAGAACTGGGGTACAGGCCAGAGGCTCAGGGGCAGCGAGAGGCTTCACCAGAGACAGAGTGGGGAACAGAACAGGCAGATGGACGAAGTACACTGCTGAGGGGAGCAGCGGGCGGGTCAGGAGAGGTCTGCAACGCCATGTGGTCACCTCCGGGGCAGGCGGGAATCGCACTCATGCGGAAGTGGCTTTAGCTTCTCAGTGCAGTGCTTTAACCCGCTGCGCCACCAGGGAGGGCCCTCACTGTCTCATTTTTATTGCATCTATAAATGGTAAAATTCTCATGGAAGGATGTCATAATGTTTGCCTTCGATGGACATACCTATTGATACTTTTAAAGACTTAAGAGGATAAAAGAATTCATTATATATACTTATATATTATTTTCTGTTCATTTCAGTGTTTATTTCTATTACTCTTTCCTCATGAGGGAATTTGTAAACTTCCCTCTTGCCATTTTTATTCAACCTAAGAAAAAATTTGTTAATTTCTGAACAGTATTACAGTATTTTGGTTTTGTTTTTTTTTTTAGAGCAGATCTACTAGGGAAGAATTATCTTCATTTTCCTTCATCTAAGAATGTCTTTACTGTTATTCCTGTTATTTGCTAGCTATAGCATTCTAGATTTTCTTCCTGTCTAGATAGACAGTTCTTTCATTTCAACACTTTAAAACCTTGTACAACCTTCTAGACTTCATTGTTTCATTTAAATTGCTGCTTTCAAAGCTTTACCTTTAATTTTCAGTGACTTGATGATACATATGGGCATGGTTTTCTTTAAGTTTATTCTACTTGGGTTTGCTGAGTTTCTTGAATTTATAAAGTTTTTCATACACCAAATTGGGAACGTTTTTAGACATTATATCTACAAACATGTTTTCTGAACCAATTCTTCTCCTCTTTTTTGAAACTCCATCAGGCCCTTGGGAATTATTCTATGAGTTCCCAGGGCTCCATTCTTTCTTCGCTTAATTTTTCTTCCTTCTGTTTTCAGGTTGCTTCTCAGTGCAGTGCTTTAACCCGCTGCCATCTTCAAGTCCACTGAGTATGCCCCTTTATCATTTCCATTCAGCAATAGCTCCCTTTCAGTGATATTTTTATTTTTGTCATTGTAGTATTCAGTTCTAAAATTTCAATTTAATTCTCTTATTATGGTGTCAATTTTGTTGCAAAGAACTTCTACCTTTATGTTCACTTCAAGAGTATTCACTTTTACTTCAAGAAGCACAGGTACAACAATTGCTTCATCATATTTTTCTCTAATTTCAACATCTAAGTCATCTTTGAGTTGACATTGATTTGTTGCTTTTTTTTTTAGCATTGTTTAGTTTTCCTGACTCTTTGAATGTCAAGTAAATATGAATTTTATCATGAACAACTTGAATATATTATGGGACTCTAGCTTCTGTTAAAATTTCAAGAATATTGACTTTTTGTTTTTTTGAGCAGATAGTCAAGTTAGCTGGTTTGAAAGCTCCAGTCCTGAACTACCTTCCAAAGGTTGTGACACTAATGTCCATTCAATTTTCCAAGACTTTGCAGTACTATCATGATCTTCCTGACATGTGTGTCACCCAGATCAGTTTCAGACCTAGCTAGTGATCTCTGTACCATAGTTCATCTCTCAAAAACATTTGTTATGTTGGTTCTGGTCTATTCCATACATGTTCGGTTTGAGGGTGGTCCCAGATCATACACAGAGTGAAATAATCCCTTTTCTCATCTCCCTCCTCTCTGTGCTCTTCCTCATTCTTCCCACCGCTGAAAGATCCCTTTACCTAATGACCTTCCTTGATCAGATATAGTACTCAAAGTCAAGGAATGATCTTCTTCACACTGCTGCACTCCTTCTAGTCATTATTCCTGGGGAAAAGCAGTGAAATCGAAGAGCCAATGAATGCTACTACTGCCACTGTCATCGTCCCCACTGTTACCACCTCAGGTTTGCAACTGGATTGCAGAATTAAAAGTACTTTATCCCATAGGTTGTCTTGCTCACAATCTTCTGACAAAAGGAGCTTTTCTTAGAGCTTTTCCTGTCTCCCTTTGCAGTTTCTGCTACAGGAAACTCTAAGTCAGAGCTTGCTAGGCCAAAACTGTAACTGGAAACCCAACACACTGTGGTCATTCTTTGATTATTGATTTTTCCAACTCTGTCCACCTCTTCTTACCTGTATTTCAGAGTCTTCCAATAGTTGCCTTATAAACTCTGTAGGGTTTTCAGTTGTAATAAGTGGGAAAGATAAGGTAGAATATGCTCCCTGCATCTTAAGCAGAATAAGATCCTTTAACTGGATTTAGGAGCTACAAATCTTAGTCTTTCCACACTGTTCATGCAAGAACTCCTGACCATAAGTCCTGACCTATGGTCCCTCTCTGAATTTTAGAATAAAGAAATCCTTCCTAAAGTGGGACTTGTGTTCCCAGAACTTAACTATACCTATAACTATATTTCCACTATGTCAGTTAATAGCAACACTTCACTCAGTCTCGAAACCTTAATGTCATCTTTGTGGTCTCTCTTCTTAACTTCCCTCGGGTTATTCATTTGATTTTATCTCCTAGATATTTGTCAAAACCATTTCCTTTTCGTTATACCATTTTTAACTCCCATTTAGGCCTTTGTTATCTCTTACCTGGAGTTCTCTTAACTGCCACCACCATTATTTGCTAGAACAGAGGTTGGCAAACGATAGCTCATTGGCCTACTACCTGATTTTTGTCATGAATATTTCCTTAAAACGCTGTCATACCAGCTTATTTATAAGTATTGCCTATGGCTGCTGTTGTGCTACAAATGGCAGGGTTGAGTTGCAACAAAAAGCATATGGCCTGTGAGCCTAAATTATCTACTGTCTGACAGTTTTGCCAGTCCCTTCTCAGGCTATAACTCTGCCAGTTGATATCTTCTCCAAAATAAAGTTCATTTTATTCAAGGCCCATCATAATTGAATTAACACTTCACCATTCAACATCATCCTACCACTTGCACTGCTTTCCTTTTTTTCTCTTTCAAGGTTAACTGCTTTATCTTTTCTACAAAGTCTTCACCTTCCTTTTCTTTCCTTCACCAGCTCCATGACCTCACTACCTCAGTCCCATGGGCTTTGTTGATGTTTCCAAATTTTTCCCCATTGCGATTTCATATTTCCATTAAAGCATGTACCATTACTAATTTAATTCAAGATATATGTGGATGGTGTGTGTTTGTAAGTAGACAGACATCCAAATAGAAAATTTCCAGTTACAGGGTGAATCCCTCAGTACAGAGATTGTTTTTAAAATTCTTCTCAGTTCTTAGAATAATGCTTAGCAATCAATGTAAGATTTAAATGCAACTCTAATGAATGCACTCAATTAAATTTCAACACCTGGAGAGCACATTTTTCTCCTTCAATATTGCTAATTCGTTAGTCATTAAGGGAGTCTTGGTACCTCTCCATACAGATGTGTGGATAGATTTGATTTAATGACTAAGATTATTTAATTTACTATGTGGCCTGAGAGTTTAAATGGTCGTTGGAGTACTTAGTAGTCAAATCTTGGGTGAAATGATGAGCCTGGTTTTGTACCTATGGAAACAACCTAGTAGATTTTTTTTTTTTTTTAGGGTAGGGCCCATATAGAAAGAAATGAGAGAGGGAACTGAGAACGAGTTCTTCAGATAGCTCTGAGATATTTTGGTTCTGTGAAGAAATGTCCAAATCTGTCTGATTATATTCTGGAAATGGGTAAATCTTTTTTTTTTTTTTCTCAGTGTGCAGTTTTATATTTCCCAGCGTCATAAGAAGTCCTTTGCCAATATAATATCTTAGTCATCTCTCTTCTGTCTTCATCTTTGTGTCTCCTTAGAGAAAGTAGAACTGATAGAAAAACTTTTCTATCTTTATCGGGTTCTGTTCAGATGGCTTCAAATGGAGCCCTGTTCTGGCCTATTCCTAATTCATCTTCACTCTTCACAGACGCACTTTCTTTCATATTGTTGTCCTCACTATGCACTTCTTAAAATGATGAAATGAGATGACCCATATTCAGTTACTTGGCGGTGCCTTTTGTTCAAATGATAAACACTTTCTAAAAGATTGTCTGAAATGTTGTGATTCACTCTTCCCTCTTTAATAAACAAAATTAACTTCTAAAGATATAAAAGAACAAATATATAACTTGTTGCAATAAACCATCTAAAATTTGCTATTGTGTTCCAAATCAGCCTCATTAGTCTATCATGCCCCAAAGGCATATACATCTTCTTGAATCAGCATCTCCTAGAGTATCCTTGACACACACCCTTTACCTTGGATAGACACATCATTTTCCCCACGTGAATTCTGAACCAGGTGTACTTTGTCTGCTCCCCACCCCCCTCAAGGCACCATTCAGTGAGTTTTCAGCTTTTCCTAATGGTCTATGGTGCCTACTTTTTTCTCACACTTCCCTAGAGCAAGTCACCCTCATCTTACCCTCCAGCTATCCTCTGGACCTTCCCAAGCAAGCATGATTTAGAAAGCAGTTTAAAAACTTGACACCTTTCATTGCCCTCCCATTAAAAATGTGATTGTAACAGTACATATAATTTACCATCTGACTGTTATGCGGTGTCATGAAGTGTGTTCCTAAAGCCATGAGGCACCACCACCATCCAGCTCCAGAATTTTTCATCTTGCCAGATGGAAACTCTAAATCACTTAAACAACCGCTTCACCTTTCCCTTCTTCCATGTCCTGAAAACCACCATTCTTCTTTCTGTTTCTTTAACTTGACCTTCATGTGGGAGCTGCCAGATTCAGTTAAGGCAGTAGGTCCTCTGTCCTCCTCATCCTTATCTTGTGAAATACTGAATACCCTCAAGGATATTTTCTGAGTGCTCAGATGCTATGGGACATACACAAGAAATTTGAAAGACTGAGGTGACAACTCCCAAGTAGTCATTAAGAAAAAGTAGGAATTATTCTGCAGCTCAGTGGAAAGCCTTGAGGCAACAAGGTGTGAATAGCACAGGTATAAGTTCATTGGCAGGTGAGGAAGACCACATTTGTTCAGATGGTGGAGCCAAGAGTGTGTACAACGGAACAGACAGCTATGGGGTTTTCTTAGATGCTTGGCATTTATTTTAAGGCTATGTGGGAAATTGAAAGATCAGGAAATCATCTCAGGAAGTCTCCGTGAAAACTTGAAGACTATTCAAAATACAGCACAGATCTGATAATCTAGTTAACATTATCATCTTGTCCTGTCAAAAGCAGTTTTCCATAGCAACCTACAGGGTGGTGATTCAGCTCAGTTTCTGCTTCCACCAGCTAATCAACTCTCCCTGTCCATTTTATATTCCATCTCCACAAGGAAAAAGACTGGTCAGTGCCCACACAGCAAAGGGCGCTGCCACAGCTCCTCTTCCTTGTACCCAGCTGCCCCTAGGTCAGGGTGCATGTTGTTTCAGTCATCAAAACCCAATGATGGGTGGCAAGGGCTCCCACTGTGGGTGCTGGGGCTTTATGGACAGACACTGGTGAGCTATTTCTGACCTGTGGCAGAACTCTGAGGAAATGTGAGTGAAGATGTTACAGGCTGATGCCAAATCTGTTATAGGACAGGGAGAGAGGGGCACTCCTGAAGCCCCAAACCTGTCTGCTCTAAGTGGGTTCTGCCATCCACCACGTCAAGACAAAACATATAAAACTTTAATGAAAAGGGACTTCAATACAATGAATATACAATACGGAACACAAAGAATATAACTTCTAAATCAAACACCTGAAGTTACCCATCCCCTCGTGGGTAAAAGTCAACCCAAAAGGGATTGGCCCACAGCAAGGCCTGAAAGCTGCCACAAGACTAAAGCACCTTCTGGCCGGGACCCATGGAAAAGGGTCAGAAATGACCAGACAAATCTGGGAGGAAAAGAGCAAAATCAAAACCAATATAAGCACTGCCATAGTCACCTCCCAACAGGTCTCTCACCCTCATCTGCCTTAACCAGTCCAGGGTCAGGAAAGAAGCACGGTTTCTTCATCACATGCTTGCTGCTCCATGTGGCTTCCTCAGGTCTCCTTGTTCTCCATCCTGCTTCCTTCTTTTCTTCTCTTCTGATTTCTTCTCTTCTCTCCTTTTTCTGCCCAGCTCCACCCACCTTCTGGGTGGGACAGGGAACTTGGAACTTCCCCTTTTCCTGTTACAAAGAGATCAATCCAAGTCTTGGGCAAGCACCACTTTCCCTTTAGGAAGCCCGAATTTCTTCTACTAGCTACAGAAAGTTGTTGGCTGGTTTTAATCAGGAGGAAAGTATTATCAGCACATGAACTGAATGAAGAGAGATTAGAGACTAGCTGAGGAGGGGCATGGTAGGAAAGCTTTTGTAGCTGTCATTGAAGACAGATTAAGCTCAGCAAAGGTGATTGAAGAGAAGAAAGGTCAGAGCCTACACCTCACAGAACTTCTATGACTAAGAGGCAAGGAAGAAGTAATAGGGCCCAGGTGTGTATTTTACACACCAAAGTGGCTGAGTCATGTCACTTAGGAGCTTTATGTGCAGTTTCCCTCAAGGCAAATAAATGAAGGAAAAGAATTCCACTTGTTGATAATTATGTTAGAAGCTGCTGTTAGGATTTTTGAGATGCAACTACAGTGGGAAGTTAAATAGACTTGTAACACAAGGCTTTGTCCATCTCATTTAATTTTGTAAATGAATTGGCTGTTACAACTAGAGGGATAATTAGTACAGTCCTACATCAGTGACTTAGTTCTGATTCCTGTTCTTCATCAGTCTGACCATATTTATGGTTAGAGACCTGGCGAACGGCAAGTACTAACTACACTACCTGTCAGCTGCACCTAAGGTATAGATACCATTTCCACGTATATGTACAAAGTCCCCCCTTAAATGTTTCCCCAAGAAATTCCCATTGCCCCCCCCCCAACATACAATAACTTCAGAGGCCATTACTGAAGATTTTGAGCGGCAGCCAGGAAGAAAGGGAGCTCAGGTCACAGCACACCCATCTCAGATATCGCCTTCCCACTGGACTTTCAGAAGCTGCTTATACTCTCCTGTTGTATGATGAGCTGCTGGAATGGTCAGACCGGCCTCTGCGGGAGTTCCTGACCTACCCTATGCAAACAGAATGGCAGCGCAAGGAGCACCTGCACCTCGCCATTATCCAGAACTTTGACCGAGGCAAAGTAAGTCAGCAGTAGCTTTTCCGAGGTGATCGTGTAGGTATTACATTTGTGGTTTTTTTCTGGCTAATTGATGTCCATCTCTTCAAGCAGGAGAGCTCAGATTTCAATACTGATTAAAACACCCAGGAGTGTGCAGTGCAGATTCCAAGGCACTTAGACATTCTAAATAAGCATGTGGCCTGGAGGCTTCGGTGACGCCAGTGAGGTCTCCAGGACATTCTAGTGTGTGTGCATCTTGGACCACACTGTGAGAAACACTGATCTAGAGCATTGCACATTCGGGTGTTTTATTCTCTGAAAAATCCATTATCAATACTTAATTACCTCCCCAGGTTCCCATGCATTCTGTCACACTCTACTTTCTTATAAGGCAAAAATTAATGAGACTGAACTTGCTTAGAAACTTATGTAATGTTTTTATTTCTTTCAACTATTTAATTGAAAGATAAAGTATTTAAAAATATAAAGCTATAAAGGCAACTCTTTGACTATGGGCTTCACAGAACAGGGAGTGTTTCTGTGATACCTGACACTTATAATATTGCATACTATGCTCATTTTTTTTTTAAAGATTTATTTATTTGTACATACAGAGCTGGAGTACAGGCCAGAGGCTCAGGGGCGGCGAGAGGCTTCACCAGAGACAGAGTGGGGGGGGGCAGAACAGGCAGATCGACGAAGTACACTGCTGAGGGGAGCAGCGGGCGGGTCAGGAGAGGTCTGCCACACCATGTGGTCACCTCCAGGGCAGGCGGGAATCGAACTCATGCAGAAGTGGCTTTAGCTTTTCGGTGCAGTGCTTTAACCCGCTGCGCCACCAGGGAGGGCCTTATACTCATTTTTTTTTTTTAAATAATAAAATTTACAAGAATCTTATGACATCTCATCATATACTTGGAGATACTATGAGGTTTCAAAAAGACTGAACAATAATTTAGTTGCTCTGAAAACGTGCATGCTTTAGTGAATATCTTCCCAATTGCCTAGGTTAAGCAGGAAATTATAAGACAACCACTGGCTGTCATTCTTCTACAAAATACAATGGTTGCATCTAAAAATTTGATACAAGGAAATTGCTTCTTTCCTACTCTCCTTTATTATTTATCTAGCTACACTGACATCATTGCATTAATAAGGAGATGCTTTTGGGTCCTCTGATTAGAAAGTTTCGCCATAGAATATGTTGCTAAAAATATCCTGCCCATTCACAGGAGTTTGTGCTAGTCGTTGGCTGCACACTGTGGCCCGTAGGTCAGATGACTCACTGCCTGTTTCTGTAAAGCCCATAATCTCAGAATTGCCTTTCTATTTTTAAATAGTTGAAAGAAATCAAAACAATTTTGACTTGTAAAAATTCCATGAAATTCACATTTCAGCGTCCATAGATCAAGCTGTCACTGCAAGCCAGCTAAGCTTATTCAGATCTATAACTGCTTTTGTGCTTCAGTGGCAGTGTTCAGTTGAGTCACAAGGACTGCGTGGTCCATGAAACCTACACAGGTTACTGCCCAGCCCTTCCTAGAAAAGTGTGCTCACATCTGTGCTTGACCAGAGAACTTCTGCATTTCTGCTGAGAGTATCCAACTGGGTTGGGCCCTCACTATTTATAAGTGCAATTGAGTCAAATAAGGGACCCAGCATTCCAGCTGTGCATAATTGGGCCGTAGGGGTCAATGGTCATTCTGCCTTCAGCTTTGAGGGCCTGTTTATTCATCTACCTGACATTTGTAGAATGACAGTTATTTCAAGATGATGATTCTGAAATGACGCCAAAAAATGTTTCTGCACCATATGTTAATGGCTAGATTAATAGCAGACTGTGTTTCCAACTTAATACAGTTTTAATGATTTACATGTTAATTGCATACTATTTCTATGATTAAAGTTGCATTGGTAATGTTAGAGGTAAGTTATAAAGATGAAGGTATAATATGGCTTGATGATCTGAAAGCTTTGTAACCTCTAGGTGGAAATAAGTAAACCTTTGGGCATCTTTACATTTATGCCATTCATTTGCCCACAGTGTTGGGAGAATGGTATCATCCTGTGCCGGAAGATTGCAGAGCAGTATGAGAGTTACTATGACTACAGAAACCTGAGCAAAATGAGGGTAAGATACCCAGATGAGCCCTAATTGTGCTGTGGCATCCTTTTTTGAGTAGCTTTCTGGTATGGTTTTATGAAATCGACTTTATGAACATCTTCATATATCATGTATAAATCCTCTTTCAGATTCATCATCCCACTGAAGTATACTCAGCCACTTCTTTGAAAAAAAGCAGATTGATCTTTGTAATACACTGATTATTATACAAAAGTGAGCTCTTGGTCTACTGTAAACACCACATCTGAAATACAGGGTCTAATACGGGACTAAAACTTTCATTTGTTGTTGAACATCTCAAGTTTGAAGAGCTCCTCGCCTGTGCACAGATCTCTGTCTATGCATGCCCTTCTTACTGCCAGAATCTACATAGCAAGATAGTAGAAATGGCTGACCCCTTCACTCATAAACATTGTGGGGCCAAATTCTATAGTTGTCAAATCTCTTTTGCTTTAGAAATGTTTTTAGAAACCTGAACCAAACTCTTAAGACCCAGCTCAAAGGTTCTAACTTGTCCCTTAACCAAAGGTGTTTATATGTTTTTCTCATTCAGGTTCAAAAAATTCCTTCTTGCCCTCCACATCACGATTCTTTAGAGTCATGAACATTTTGGGTCATGTTTTACAATTCTTAATCTCTTTAGAATTTCTAAAATAGGATCATTTGATTTTATGTATTTAAAAAAAAAAAGGATGTTGCTTTTTAATACTGAGGCAGCAACTCATGGGATGATATCCTAAACCTGAACAGCTCCTAAATGCCCTTGCCCCAAAAGTAACTCAGGTGGCAAGGACTGGCCCACACTTTTGGCACAGGGTCTCATGTCAGTGGCTCATCAACATTATCATAACATGAAAATGAAAGAGAAAAAAATCCTTATTTTGACTTTAGTCCATCATGCTGACTTTGGCAGGCATTGCCATTTTATATAAGGACATTGCTGTGCTCCCCCTGGCATCCTGTCCCTCCAACAGAATTGAGGTTACAATGTTTACCCGTGAGAACCCTTGGGTACCATAGCCACTAAAATTTTTATAAACCCAAAGCATTACACTTCATGCCAACTGCTCTTTGGGGGGCTATTATTGAGGCCGGGGGGTGGGTGGAATTTTTCAAGTGCAATATTAGTCTTTCTCTGGAGACCCTGGGGATGATAAAAACATCAATGGGAAACCGTAAGTTTTATGTGCTTCATAGTGCCAACACGTCAAAGACACAAGCTTTCAGCCCAGATAGCACTTTGCACATATGCCTCCTTGGGTTGGTTCATTCGCTTAGCCCTGACACCAATGCAAAGTTGCATTTCTCAGATGTCTTCAATTGCCGTGCTCAAGGTGGAAGCGGGTCCACAAGTGAGTGAATCTGGCACTAAAATTCTCCAGAAAGGCCTTGCTGCTGATGGTTCATGTTAACTTTTACTGAGCTGTGAAGAAAAGATGACTTCAGTAGACTGTGTATTGGGATCATTTTCCTTGGTGAAAACATGTAATTATATACGTGATCCTTTAAAGCAGGATTAGCAAACCACAGCCTGTGTGCCCCACTGGACTAAATAATTGTGACAGAGGCCAGTACCTATAAAGCCCAAAATATTTATGCTCTGGCCATTTACAAAATAAGTTTGCTGATCCCTGCCTTAAAGCATAGAAAGGAAGTTAAACCTTCTTTTCTGAAAACTGAATTAAATAGAAAAAATATATATTTATTTAGAAAACATAAATTGATAGCACTGAAAGATGAGGTCAAATGTTTAGAATTTCTCCTGTGCTTTACTAGATGATGGAAGCCTCTTTGTATGACAAAATTATGGACCAGCAACGTCTTGAACCAGAGTTCTTCAGAGTTGGATTTTATGGGAAAAAATTTCCATTTTTCTTAAGAGTAAGTAATTTTCTATTTAATTTGCTTTCATACTTCCAATATATCAATGTCCCAATCAAGAAAAACAAGATATTAAAGACATGTTGTCATTCCAAAACAGGTAATAGCCTCATGAGATTTTTCTTGGAATGTTTTAGTTTGCAAACACCATGCCAGTCTAGAACACCTTCTTTAGAATAATTCACCAAGATATATAACCATCTTGTGATTTTCTTCCTATGTTTGTAAGTGTAATATACCTTTGAGCAATCTTTGCTCAATATAGCTTTTTCCCCTGTGTGGATGACACTTGCTATCCTGTTCCATCTGCCATTTGCATAGCGTCAGCATTAGAGAAAAATGATGGGCACTTGGGCTGGGACTTTCAGGCTGGGGTGAAGCATTGCAGTTGGACAGCATGTGAAGATCCTGCCTCCAGAACTATGTGGAGAATGTTGTTTGGTCTAGTTGATAACTGTGAAAAAGGGATCCAATTTACTGCTAGTATAAATACTTCTGCAACGGAAATTGTCCAGACAGTCTAAGGTACCTACTGGCTAATGAAATATTCCATTCCATTCTTACCATTTTCACACTGTGCCAGATAGTTTATACGCTTGAATTTTTATTAATCATTTTAATATATAACATCTTTTTTACATAAAAACACTGGTTAGGGGCCCTCCCTGGTGGTGCAGCAGGTTAAAGCACAGCACTAAGAAGCTAAAGCCACTTCAGCATGAGCTTGATCCCCGCCCCGGAGGTGACCACATGGTGCGCAGACCTCTCCTGACCTGCCCACTGCTCCCCTCAGCAGTATACTTCATCACTTGGTCTGTTCTGCTCCCTGCTCTGTCTTTGGTGAATCCTCTCACTGTCCCTGCACCTCTGGCCTGTTCCCCAGCTCTGTATGCATAAATAAATAAATCTTGAAAAAAAAAAAAACACACTGGTTAGGAGAGGAAATGTACCCCCCCCCCCCCCGCCAGCAACCTAGGAAGTGTCTGGGATAATTGTAAAAGTGAGTGAACTAATTTCAAACTTTCTGTCTCATATACTATGATGTCGGTATTTGTGTTGCCCTAAATCTTGCTTTAACTGTTAGCACAGATGGCTAGATGAAAAGGAAAGGGGGAGGGAAAGATTTGGCTTCATTCTTTATTTACTAATTATTAACTTATCTGCCTTTCAGAATGAAAGCTATATGTATTAGTAATACATGTATTATAAACAATAAATTTATAATAAGTCTATATAAATTGATGAAATTATATATCGTTTATATATTTATTTATCCCAGAGTATCCAAACACCAGAGACAAAAGATACATTTTAATATTATACAGGAGAGTCAAAGATGGGTCGATCCTGTCTTATTTGACTGAAACATCAATGTCTCTGGGAGCCACATAGGTAAGGAGCATTTCCTTGTGTTAAAAACAGGGTGCACAGGGCCCTCCCTGGTGGCGCAGCAGGTTAAAGCACAGCACTGAGAAGCTAAAGCCACTTCCGCATTAGTTCGATCCCCGCCTGCCTACGAGGTGACCACATGGCGCTGCAGACCTCTCCTGACTTGCCCGCTGCTCCCCTCAGCAGTGTACTTCCTCGATCTGCCTGTTCTGCTCCCGGTTCTGTCTCTGGTGAATCCTCTCACCCTCCACATCTCTGGCCTGTACGCCAGTTCTGTATGAATAAATAAATAAATCTTTAAAAAAAAAAAAAAAAACAGGGTGCACATGATGATGTGCATGGTCACGAAGTGACTCAGCAGATTAGCCTAAGAATGGAAAAACTGCTGTCTCAAAAACAGTGGCAAATGTACATTTGCTGACTTTGAAGATGTCCGTGTGATGGTGGATATGCTGTTATCAGCAGCCCTGGCGGATGGCCCAGCTTCCCACTAGAGCGAGGATGCCAGTTGTGGGCACACACAGGACCAGAGAGCCCATAGAGGGCCCAGGCAGGACAATGGTGCGGCCCTGCCGCCTGTCACTCCCAATCATGAAGACAAAGGGTCACTCTTCTTCTGCAGCATCCTAGAGACTAATTGATCCATTAGAAACAGGATACAGTGTTTAGAGATAGTAATTTAGATCACCTACCAAGCTGCAGTTTACCTTAAAAGTCAGAAGAGTAAAATTTAGGTTAAAGAAAATGTTGTAATGTACACTGTATCACATATGTTAGATAATACTGAAATGTGTCATTTTATCTAATCAGTCATATGCTATGATTTTTCATATTTTCTGTTTAGGAAGGGGTCCACAAAAGTCCTAATGTAGCCCTGATTAAATTGTGAGTTCAGCTAGCAAGGAAGTATGAAGGTCCCTCGATGGCAATCTGGCATGTGCGATTAATTAATGTGCAAAGTTAAAAATAGTTTAGGAGCCATCATTTTAAAGAGAACTTTAAAAATTAGAAAGTTGTATTGGCTAGTGATATAAAGTTTGTTAAAATATCAATTCGCATAATGAAGCTCCACAGTGAGTGGTCTTGTGAAAACAGCTTTCCCTTCGGAATGAAAGAGTTGGGTTCCCCTCTGTTGGTCCCTAACGGGCACTGCAACCTTCAGTGCATGCAGCACCATGGGCCCTTTTGTAGGAAATAAGATTCTAATCTTTTCTTTGATTTAAAAACAAAGACCAACAGTAACATTCCTTTTTAATCAAGTTCAGGATCATTTTTAAAGCTCAAATGAATAGTTATATCACCAAAGTATTTTTTTCCCCTAGAATTTGGGTAGTCTGTTAACAGTGTTTTATATGTGTAAACGATCTCTGAAGAAGGATTCCTCTGGTGAGAATGGTTGAGGTCAAGGATGGAAAAGAGATCCACTTTCTGTTTTATACCCTGTACTATTTAGAATATTTTTAAAATAAAAGCTTGATTTACCACTAATTTATAATACTTTATCAATTTTGAGGATACAGCTTCACACCCCTAAGTACACAAACCTCACCTCACCCACCACCAAAGTTGTAGTTTCATCATGCTACGAAACCAGCCCACTCTGCCCATTCCTCCACTCTTCTCCTTCTTTGGTAACTACCTTTTTAATTTTTTTTCTCAGAATTTCAGTTACTTTTGTTGTAATCTCTTTGTTTGCTTTTGTTATTTATATTCCAGATATGAAGAAACCGTCCATTAATTATCTTTCTGACTTGTTTAGCTTAGTTTTATCCACCTCAAGTTTTATCCATGTGGTCACATAAGGCAAAGTTTTCTTTTTTAATCACCAAGCAGTATTCCACTGAGTATCTGTGCCACATTGTCTTGATCCTGTCATCTGTCACCAGGCACGTAGGTTATTTCCTTGTCTCGACTATTGTAAGTAATGCTGCTATGAACATAGAAATACATATATCTTTTTAAATTAATGTTTTATTTTGGAATTTTTAACTTATAGGTATGTATTCCCTTTTCCGGAAAAGGTGGTTAATATTTTATATATCAACAGGTACAACTGCCCAGGTCCATGCCTAAGTATATACCTAAGAGAACAGAAAATGTATGCCCACAAACACCTGTACACATGTATATCTGTTGATAGCAGCATGACTCATAATAGCCAAAACTGGAAAAGCCAAAATGTCCATCAACTGATGGACAAGCAAAACATGGTATATCTCCAGAAGGAACTCTTCAGCAATAAAAAAGGAATGAAGCAGTAATATATGCTGAGAATGGATCAACCTCAAGAACATTATGTTAAATAAAAGAAGCCAAGTAGAAAAAGAAAAGACCACATATTGTAGCATTCCATTTATGTGAAATGTACAGAATAGGCAAATCTGTAAAACAGGGCTGCAGGGAGGGAGGGGGGTGTGGTTCTTATGGCTATGGGTTTCCGAACTGTTCTGATAGTTGCATAACTCTGTAAATATACTTGAAAAGTGAGGCATGATACCAGGGCTTATTAAAAGCAGTGCTACCCCAATTTAAAAAGTTTTTCACAAATACATTTTGAAATTTGTGTTTTTATAACTTAAAAAGAATTAGAAGCAGCAGAAAGTGAACCTCGTGATCCTTGCCCTGAATTTGTAATATTTGGGCAAGTTTTTCAGACATCCTGTGGGGGTGTTTTCAGTCTATGAAAGGGGGTGGGGAAGTGGGGCTGGGTAGAGGCACCTGCCAGTGTCATAATATTTGTTCTTTCTGGAATCAATGCACTCAGTTACATGGCCCTAATTTGTTGAATTTCACCTCCAGAATAAGGAGTTTGTGTGTCGAGGGCATGACTATGAGAGACTGGAGGCCTTCCAGCAGAGGATGCTGAACGAGTTCCCCCACGCCATCGCCATGCAGCATGCCAACCAGCCCGATGAGACCATCTTCCAGGCGGAAGCTCAGTGTATCCACACCTCAAAGGGCCGCTCCAGAGAGGCCAAGCTGGCCATGAGCCTGCAGAGCATTTCCACACAAGGTGGTTCGGCCAGTGACCCCTTTGCAGTCACCATGTTCTTATTCTCCCTCTTTCTCGTCGCCTTAGTGTTAGCATAGCTTAGCTTTAGCTTCTGAACAAAATTGTTCTATTAACTATCACAGTGTCTGTTGAAAAGAAAACTCTTAAAAATTCCACTAAAGACGTTTTTTCCTTTGTATTATGACTTTTCTGTAGCTCAGTCCTGCTAAATGCTCTTTTTACTGATTTTCCTTAGAATACTTTTCTTATCCTACATCCTATGGAAGCTAGTTCAGCTCAAGGAAGTAATACCATTTTGTTTACCAGCACATATTGCTCACCCCTGTTCTCATGACATTTTTATTTTGGAATGAAGAAGGGGAGAGAAAGAGGTACATATACTAGTATCTTTTGATGCTTCTGAGCCATGGCTTTCTGGACCACCTGTCCTAATTGCTACCCAGGTGCTTTACTGCCCATCATCTAAATATGATCAACTCTGCTGAAATCCCATAGTCATTATGGAGAAAGGGAACTCATGCCATTCCTCCCACAGTCCCTCAGTCTCTTCCTAAAACTAATGGCCTTAAAGTCTAGACACTACCACTGGTAGTTAAGGATACCATTTCATAGTAGAAACTGAAGTGCCACAGAATCAAGCCATTATATAAAGAAAAATACTTTGTTGTCCTTCTTGAATGAGAAGAGTTAAATATGCAAGGTGTAATTGAAGGAAAATCTTTGAGAAGAGTAAGTATACAGCTGTGTAGTATATGTAGTTCAGACAGTATAAAATACAACAAAATACTCTTGGCAGTATGAGATTTGGAAGACGGAGAGCACAGTATAGGAGGGTTGCAGGTGTGGAACTGTACACAGAGAAATAGAAGTCACCGTCAGTACTGACTTCTCGCTTTGGTCATGGTTGCATCCATTTATTCATACAATTTTTAAAAAACAAAGAATTTTTAAAAGGGCCATGTATGAGTGCCTCATGAAAGACTATGAATTAGACGCAAAAATTAAAAGTTATAAAATTTGAGTACCTGAGATCCTAGCTCCAGCCTACCCCATCCACAGAAAAGTCAATGTCAGTTAAATTCTGGGGTCATAGAAATTTCAGACTGATAAAATGTTTTCAGAATTACCAGCCTCAAACTAAGAGTTCAAATTATTTTAGGTTCAGAAACGAGTTTCTGTGAGTCTAGTTCCTGACACCTTCTTGTCCGTCACTTTTTAATGATTTTAACCAAATGGAAATACCTGAGGACTACATGCCTGCTCTCCCAGCCACAGCACCACTTGAGGTAGACTGCCATCAGGTTTGCCAAATCAGGTTTCCTCCTTGACTCTTTGACCCAGACTTGCAGATCTACGCCGTGACACCTATTCCAGAGAGCCAGGAGGTCCTGCAGAGAGAGGGTGTTCCAGACAACATCAAAAGCTTCTATAAAGTGAATCATATCTGGAAATTCCGCTATGACAGACCATTTCACAAAGGCACTAAAGATAAAGAAAATGAATTCAAGGTACTGTGCTGTTGTTTTCCTATGTTCTCTCTCAGGTAGACCATGAGCTCCTGGGGGCAAACCCCTCAGTAAATATTCAAAATAGAGTCAATTTACAGAACCAGAAGGGACCAGAAATCAGTTAGTCTAGCAATTCTCAGATGCTGCCGTGAGTCAGGGTGACATGGGAGCTTTCTAACCCAACAGATTTCTATCCCTTCTGCCCAGAAATTCTGACAGTCCATCTGAGGAGAAACCCTAAAATCAGCTTTGTGTGTGTGTGTCACAACTCTAATGCAGTGGTCCTGAACCAGTCTTTGGGATCTTATTCATATTGAACTAACTGTGGGAACCTCAGTTTATTTATTCTCAGACACAGTAGAATTCAATGAATAAAGAATGCTTAATGAAGGAGAAAAGAGGATGTCAGAGAATCATTAGAAAGATCCTGGGGTGGTGCTAACGTTCTGTGCTGTCTTCTGTTGCTTGTTCCTACAAGAACGGTGTGTGATTAAGACTTCTGGGAAGACCCAGAGTAAAAACCAACCATGTATGTTTGCATGTGCTGTTTCTCTGTTCTGAGTAGTTCCAATATGTCTTGCAAATCTAGAGGTTCCTCAGTCAGAAAGAGATTTCTAAAAGCCTTGTTGAGAGAAAGAAGTAAGACTGTCCCAAGGACAAACTAGAATGTGTCCTTGACAGTGGTTAATATAGAATAGGTAGAACCCCTGGTAGTCAGTTAACAAAGACTGCAGAATGGTCTTTTACAGCTTTCATCATAGGTGATGTCCACTGAAGATGGAAACCTCCTCATAACACTATCAGTCATGATGATCTAATGTTCTCTTTCCTGGTCACCTCTGCCTCAGTGTCAGCTCCCAGGAAATACAGCTAAGTGATGAAAAGGGGGAACCCATGATAGTTTTGTAGTGTTGAAGGCACCAAAGAGCAGTCCATTGTGCAGGGAGGTCTGATGGTTAAATATCCCAGCCAGGAGTCATTTGAAGAAGCAGCACTGGATTATTATTTAAAAGATCTGTGATAATTTGCTAGTCATTTTATACACTAATATTTTTCTCTCTGCCCTCCAGTATCAATCAGAGATTATTAGGTTGTGGCACTGTTTCATTTGGGGCACTGTTTTCATTGTAGCTGCTTCCTGTGAGGAGGTCAAAGACCACTGGAGGCAGGCAGTGCAGGTGCTCAGTCACATCTCACTTCCCAGCAGACCCAGCACTAGAACCCAAATCTTTTGATACCTTCTCGGGCACTTTTTCCTGCGTGTCCTCACGGTCATGACTATTTGTCAATAGTAGAGTGATTCTCCCGCCCCTCAGAAAAATAAATCTGGCTGCTTATTTCTTTGCTCACAGCCTTTGACATCCGGCTCCAAATTGCTCCCCCAGAAGCCTCGCCCACCCAACTGTCCTCCCTCTCTGTCTCAGCCACACCAGACTTGTCTCTCCATCCCTTGCTGTGCCCTTTCACAGCCTCTCAGTGTGTCTGTGTCTGCTGCTTCCTGCTGCCTGCAGTGCTTCCCCCACTCTCCGCCTGGCAAACTCCTACTCATTCTTCAAAATTCCGCTCACATGTCACCTCCTCTGAGGAGCGCTGTCCTCCTCCCCTCCTCCCACATGATGCTGTACATGCCTGCTTCTCCATGTCTCCCTCAGCACCTGGAGCCGCCTGCCTCCCTGGCACCACCGGAACGCTTCAAGCTCCTGTCACTAGGGCTCTGCCTTGTTCATTTCAGTTTACCTTGGCCGTCACAAAGACAACCTTTCACTTCTTGTTGTGGTTGAAAAGTGGCACTATTTTGGGAAATTTTAAATGATTATTGTCCTCTTAGAAGTCACCTTTGGTTAAACCAGATAGATGAGGCATAGATGCAGAAAACCCGGCTGACAAGATACACTCGATAGCAGCTCTGAGCAAAAGCAGCCATGCTGCATGTGTCATGGGAGTCCTGGCTGGAGGGAGCCCTGGCCAGTATAGCTCCCCAGGATTAGAGCAGCTCAAATGGGTACAAGAAAACATGAGCAGTGGGTATTGCCTGGGGAAGGCAAGAGGGAATTTACTGCTGGCTCTGCAGGTAGTTAGAATAAAGCTTTGATCTGGTCACCCTGCCTCTGAGATTTCACAGCTTCATCTTTAAAATAGAAAGATACAGTTAATGGTTCCTACAGTCCTTCCCTCCTCCAGGAGTCTGTTATTCTAGTCCTGCAGTGACTAGCTGATACTGACCCCTTTCTGTTAACCCATATCCAAAATGGGTAGACCCTGACATGTAATGACAGCTTAAGCTAGAAAGAAAAGACAAGACTTTAGACTTTAAGCTTGCTGTCTGTAGCAGGCCACTTATTCTCTGTGGAAAACTGTCCCAAGTGTCAGCCGATGGAACTGTCTGCAGCAGCCCAGTGATCATTCACTGTGATGCTTCGTGTGAGAAGGCTGCAGATGCATGAGACTGCCTGCCAACAAAGGCCTGACTGAAACAGGCAAAACTAGATAAAATGAATGGTAAACATTAGTTATAGCTCTGTACCAAAGGAGGGCAGTTGGGGGACTGACTTGTTGGTTTTGTGTTTTGTAGAGTCTCTGGGTGGAGAGAACATCGTTATACTTGGTGCAGAGTTTACCTGGAATTTCCCGCTGGTTTGAAGTGGAGAAGCGTGAAGTGGTAAGCATCACAGCTTATTCTCCAGTAATTTCTCACCACAGTTGCTCACTGGGAGTCATGCTGTATACAATTGCTTCTACTTTTGGCTTGAAGTTCCTGGGAGTGCTCACAGTAAGTTAATGTTTGTCCTAGTGAGCACTATCACTAGACTTGAAGGGGGATATTGCTGTTATCCTGGTCCAGACATGGGGATTCCTTAAAAGTAACTACAACTGTGGCATGTAAACAGCTCAGGCTGTTGAGTTATGGGAACTGGAATTCCAGCGCTCCTTAGTTCTTAGCTACGTGCCCTTCAGTGCTACCTAGGTGCTGGGCCAGTGCAAAGGTTATTGGCATTATCTTAATTACATATCAGAGTTATGAGGTATATATCCTCATACCTATTTCCACAAGTTTCAATAAGAAGTTAAAAGCCTATGCCAGAAATCACAATTGTGAAAGTATAATTGAACTCCTTCCTTCTTTAGGTAACAAGCCCACTCTGTCAATGCATAAGTAAGAGTAGCTCCTGTGTAAGTCCTCTTCCCAGAATGGCTTGTCCTACCTAAACTCTCTAAACATTGAAACTTCCCATGTTCATCTAATGGCACTTCCTTTTGATGTGCTAGCAGTTGGTACAGCTCCCCAAGCAGCTCTTCCTTAGATGCATCAGTGAGGCTGTATTCCTGCACATTTTAGGGTCCCTAAAACTGACTGCTTACATGGTGTACCCCCTTGCCATCCATGGAAGAAGAGAGCCAGCTAAACATAGTGCTCAGAATGTCTTCCTGTTATGCTTTCTGCTGTATGACATGGGCCCGACCCACAGAATGTTCTTAGTCATCCAAGCCGCATTAATGATTCAAAGAGCCTTTTCAGCTACTTACTACCCAGAGCGTTAAATTCTGTGAAGTCTCATTTCAAAAAATCACACACACACACACTCACTACACTAATAAAAAGTAGCATGCTGCTAATGGTTAAAGGGCCATTGTTAAACACCACCTTTCGAACATCAGCTGCCTATTGTACTAGAATATACAATCTTCTATTCTGTCAAATAGCAAATCAAACTGGGCTACTTTGTTCCCTGAACACAGCCCACTCCTACCAACCTTATATATATATATATTTTTATTGTTCCCACTGCCTGAAATGTCGCTACCTTCTATTAAAATGACTGATTTATAGCTTTAACTTCTAATGTAGAAGGTCATTATGATCAGGGGCATATAACTCAATAAATGTATGCCAGAATGAATTGAAATTCCTAGTGTGTAATGCCAAAATCTGAAAACCAAAAGGTTTTTCATCTGGTGTTTGGACACCAAAACTTAATGTTATATATAAACCTAACCTCATTGGATGTACGATCACCTTCAACTTGTGAATGTTGCTGTGTTTTACTATAGAAATATCAGTGTATTTCATTAAAGGGAAATTTCCCAGACCCGGCTGGAGAATTACCTAATATACCATAACACCTGAAATCTGAAAAGTTCTGAATTCTGAAGCATCAGAAGTTTCAGATGAGATTAAGGCCCTTGGTTCTCCAAATCAGAGTCCCACCATCTATTAGCCCATTTGTTCAACAATAAATATAGCTTTGAGCTACTATTTATTCAGTAGTTGTTTTCAAAACATCTTTTTTTTATTGATCAAAAAGTAAACTTAAAAATGTTTAAACAAGAAAAAATAGTAAAAATTCCAGCTAACGATGAAATTTACACCTCACATTCTTCAGAAAATCATAGGCCTCTATTTTCTTTGTTTTCAAAATATATGCAAAATCTAACGGTGCCTCACCCCTACCACTGATAGCTCCATTTAGTGCCTGATTTCTGTCTCCTGTGAGGCTATGCTGACCATCTGAGGTCACTTCTTTCCTTTCTAAATTTCACTCAGAGCATATGAAGAAACTGTACGGTGAACCTAGGTTGCCCTTTGCCCTCAGCTGTCAAATAAAGAATCTCCATCTGTATCTCCATCCATCACAGTGGACTATTTGAAGTAAATCTCAAACATAATATTTCATTTATAAATATTTCAATATGTATATTAACAAAAAGCTATACTATTATCCCTTTCTTTAAAAAGTAACCATTTTTTTACCATAAAATATTCCCAATTCATTCACACACTTCATTAAATCTCTTTATATTAATTTTTCATTTGAATCTAGAGGCAAATGAGAGTCCGACATTGCAATTGGCTGAAATGATTTTTATAATTTTACTGATGTATAGGTCCCTACATATAACTTTTTTTTTCCTTGCAGGGCTTTTGTTTGCTTGTTTTTAAGTGTTGTTGAAGAAACCAGGCTGTGTTTATCCTAAAGTGTTTTCTTAAGTCTAGATTTTGCAAACTGAGAAGGAATGGGGTTATTTAACATGTATTTTTGTCCCTGGATTTTTTTGTAAATTGGCAGTTAGATCTAGAGGCTTGATAAAGAAGTTGCTATTTTTTTTTTTTCAGAAAGATTTCATTTCTGAACTGAAAGAAAGATGTATTTAAACATACTTACTGTAAATTTCAGTTGCTTTATAGCTGCAAGCTTTGTACACCTTCTCTTCCAAAGGAATGTCATTGACAATAACAATGCCATTCAAGAGTATTCTCATCATTATCACAGTTAGGTTCCCTACACAACCCAGAATTTTTATGTCATTATGATTCTGTTTGGCTCTTCTTCAACAATTAGATCCTGTAGCATATATGATTATTTCCTATAACTCCCAACTGTGTACCCTCTTGTGTCACCTTATGCTGCTATTATAGATGCTTCAGGGTCTGTATGTGCACAAGTCCCATCTTCCCAAGGGGGCTGAAAGCCCCTTGACACCCAATTTCTGTAAATGCATCTTTGTATCATAGTGCTTCGCATCAAGTAAGCATCGAGATAGTGATAATAATAAAGGGCCCTGAATATTTACCCTTCAAAAGAAAAAGCAAGCTTTGGAAGACACAAGAAGCTTGGAATTTCTTTTAAGAATTAATTTGATTGTTGCAGTGTTAATATATAATTGATTGTCAGGTACCCAAACCACATTATCTACCAATGAGTATAATCACGATCTTTCCAGACTTTCCTAATGAACAACTAATTTGTCCTCCTCGTCCTGGTCTGTTCTATTGGATAGCCCCCTAGTAGAGGGAAAATATGTAATTCAGAACACAATAATCTACTTTCTCTTTCTTCTGATTGTCACAAAATCAAATATATTTATACTCATTTGTTTCACAGGTAGAAATGAGCCCTCTGGAAAATGCAATTGAGGTATTGGAAAATAAAAATCAGCAGCTGAAGACTCTGATAAGTCAGTGTCAAACCCGACAGATGCAGAATATCAACCCCCTGACCATGTGCCTGAATGGCGTTATAGACGCTGCAGTTAATGGTGGAGTTTCCAGGTATCAAGAGGTAAGGAGTAGGTATTATTGTTTGGAAAAAGATTTTCAGATGTCATTTCTTAAGGTCTCAGAAATAATATCTTCAGTATATACATGCCAGCATGCTAAATTCAGGCTACAATTGGCACAGAGTTATTTTTAAATAAAGCAAATACAGTCATTTATGACACATTTATTCTGTTTCACAGGATGTGATTTTTTTGAGGATAAAGATGGTTTTTCTTGAATGAATTAAAGCGTAGTGAGTGTATCAAGATTGTTTAATAGATGGCATATCTTAGATCATTTCCTTGAGTAAAGATGTTCATGGTCATAGAGAAGTTTCATCTTGTGTAGAAGATACTTTTAAAACAAAGAAGGCAGATAAGAACCCACTTAAATAAAAAGGCACAGTAACTTGGAAGATGAGGCCACCATCTTAATGACACAATCAGTGCATTTTCAGGATACAATGCCATAAATCTTACTCATATGGATGTGCTATTTGCTTATTTGTTTTACCAGTGACACTTACACAATATCTGACCTCCTTTTGATAGTCCTTCCCTTTTGTTCCCATTCTGATCAGCCCTCAGGAATCTCCACATCTACCCCAAATGTGGTTTTTAATGGTGTCATTTCTTTAAAGATGGCAGGGTTTTAAAAACAACTGTGTCCTTCACTGCCTTTATAATTCTCATAAACTGACTATCCCATTTCTTACTAGGCATTTTTTGTCAAAGACTATATCTTAAGTCACCCTGAAGATGGAGAGAAAATTGCACGGTTAAGAGAGCTGATGCTTGAGCAGGTAAGGGGGGAAGGAGCCAATCCCTGAATCTTTCTCCTGACTAGATTAATGCTTGCTTAATCAGAGACCTTTGATGAGGTTTTCTATCAGTGACCTAACTGAAACTGACAGTCAAGAATTACAGACTTGTGTATTATATATCCAACTTGTTAATTCCTACTCACCTGATGCAATAATATAACAATGAGTAGACTATTGCAGCCCTTTCTAAGAACACCTAAAGTTGTTATAATGTTCTTTGGATGATTTCTCCCTAAAGACGTACTTTAGGCTTGATGCCAAATCTTCAGGCTCAAGTCAGTCCACCACAAAGTAATTGTGACATTGATTCCAGATAAAGGAATCAATAAATGAGGTTCTTAAATGTTATAAGGATGTGCGCAATCAATACACTTTGCTTTAAGACTGGCCATGTTTTACAGACTAAAAACCAATAGGTTATATGATAGACAAAACTAGATGCAACCTCATTTTTCACTTCAAGGATGCATAGTTTATTTTTATTTGGTTCCATTAACTATGAAGAAAAGGAATAACTAATCTGTTGGCTAAGATACCCCTGTTGGAAGTTCTTGTCCTGAAATGATCTGGAAACCTCTCAAGAGAAGTTATCATTAGAAGGCTGGGTTACATAGGAATCACTTTTTTTTTTTTAAGATTTATTTATTTGTACATACAGAATTGGGGTACAGGCCAGAGGCTCATTGGCGGTGAGAGACCACCAGAGACAGAGTGGGGAGCAACGGGCGGGTCAGGAGAGGTCTGCCGCGCCATGTGGTCTCTTCCGGGGCAGGCGGGAATCGAACTCATGCGGAAGCGGCTTTAGATTTTCAGTGCTGTGCTTTAACCCGCTGCACCACCAGGGAGGGCCAGGAATCACTTTTTAAACACACACAAAAATGCAGAATATGCATGGTAAAATTTGACAAAGTCAACTCTTCCCATTTGATACCATATTAATAAACATGCTGTCTTGGATTAGAAAGAGATGGGTTTGTGTTTGCTTGAGCAGTTGTCCAGAACAGCTGTACAACTTCTGTAAAAGAAAAAGGAGTTAGCTGAGGTTGAACTGCAAGGAAATAACTAGAAGTCAGTAGGTTTGGTTATCCCGGATTTAGGGATTATGGAATCACAGAAACATTAGTTGATTTTTAAAACTGTTTTACTGAACAGGGTCCCTGGTCAGTGATCTTACCCTAGGACTCATTGCTGTACTGAGATGAAAGTCTTTCCCCAGAATTAATTGGTAACTCAGGGTATGGAGCCCTGAGGAAAGGGGGGGGGGGATGAGAATCTTTATTTCCTCCACATCTTTCCTGATTACATTGAGGGGCCCTGGAAGGTGCACGGCCTAGGATGCAAGCGATCTCTCCCTGGACCTCATGAGGCGGCTCGGAGTAACTCTCTGGAAGACATGAAGTTGCACTGCTACAGTGCTCCTTATGGAAAGGCTTGTTGCCAGCCCTTGACAGATACCTTTGGTGCTCAGGTCCTGCAGGCATTGCCTGAGTTCCAGAGAGCTGCCTGAAATTCCCAGATGACCCCAATCCAATGACTGAAAAAGTGGCATTAAGCCTGGCCGTTTGGGCCCAATGCAGCACAACTCTGGCTAGACTAGACAGGTCCAGAGTGCTGCTGGGATTGGACTGCCAAGCAGCTCCACTTCCAGCTCAACTTGTTGGTCAAGCCCTACTTCTGCCACCCAGCCCCAAGCAGTAATGCCAAGGATATGCCCAGTAAGTACCGTAACCTCCCTACCTGCCAAAGAAGCCCACTTGCAACATTATGTGGACAAAAGGGAGGTATCCCAACTGCTGGTACTTAAAGTAGAGAAGACTGGGGCACCTCCTTTCCTTCTGTCCCCTCATCACAGTGAGGCCACTCTTCCTTTATGCTTCAGCCTATTCCATTTAAAGGGGTCCTTGTTTCTTGCAAGGCATTTTTATCTTTATGAAAATGTGATGGCAGTGGGTGGGAATTGCTACTTCTGTCTCCTTCAGGAAGTTGCTGGATGCTCTCACCCACCAGGGTCAGTCCTGTTTGATCCAATTCAGTCTTGAATCTTCAGACTGTAGAGATAAAAGACAGAATGTGTGAGTAGTTTCCATCCCAGCTTATGGAATTCGTTGTTTTTGACCATTTTTTAAAAATGTAAAAGAATGCCTCTACACATATCACAGGGATTAAGCACTACTGATAGTTGTACAAAGGCAACTTGAATGTTTATGGTCCTCAGAGGAAAATATTTTTTAAAAAGCAGTTGCTTTTTTGTGTTGTAATAATTGAACAAAAATATTTTTTAATAAACACAAGGGACTTAAGAACTGATACAAATTCTTTCTCACTTTTCCCTTCCTCCTTAACAGATTTTGAAAATCTGGGGGAGGGATGAATGGGGACAGAAGAACCTGGTGGAAGAGAGAAGGGTAACCCGGCAAAGGAGGGGGGGGCATGCAAACAAGTGACCCCCTGCAGAGAACTGCCTGACCTTGCTATTGGGGAGCAGCTGTCTGCTTTTACTCCCCCATCCTGGGAGCACGGAGGGCCAAAAGGACACAAACTCTTTGGAGAGGTTGTTATTACAGATCTAAAATGCATGGGAAAGAAACTTGGAGTTGATTTTCCGACAAGTCTTTGGATCAGAGACCTACCATCGAATCCTCACATCTTTTACAACATGCAGGATTTTTCTGACCTTCAGTATGCTCTCCTGTTAATTAAGAATTGTTCCTATCCTGTCAGATTGAGAGGACGCACAATAGTGCTTGCAAATACCTGGTATAGTGCTTGATTCCTAGCACTGTAGTCCTGGAAGTATTCATTGATGTGTTTTTTTCCTTACCTTTTTATCAAGGCCCAGATTTTGGAATTTGGTCTCGCCGTGCATGAGAAGTTTGTGCCTCAAGACATGAGACCCCTTCACAAAAAGCTGATCGACCAGTTCTTTGTGATGAAGTCCAGTTTAGGGATACAGGTATGTGCAGCAAGTGTCCACGATGGGGCGCTCTGACCACTGCCTTCTTACTTTTTGTTAAAAGCTCCAGAAAGTATCCAACAGCGCCATCTTTTGATTTTTCTATCAAGCTGCACCATTTAACCAAGGAGTCCTCCAATCTTAAAACCACATTACTTCCTATTTGCCAGGTTCACCTTTTACGAAAACAAAACACTAAGTGAGAGAAAGCCTGGTACTGCAACTTATAATAGGTCCCTATGTAACGATTGCATGACAGTAGAATGTCTACCCAGTATGCTAATATATCGAGAACTACTTTGCCCACATAATTACTCTTCTAAAATATTTTATTTACTGCATCTGTAGGAGTTCTCTGCGTGCATACAAGCCAGTCCTGTCCATTTCCCTAATGGAAGCCCTCGTGGGTGCAGAAACTCAGCACCTCCTTCCATGAGCCCAGATGGCACCAGGGTAATTCCTAGACGCAGGTAAGTCATATTCTGAATTATCTTACAATTTGGCATCCCTACAAGATGATCTGGAATGATTTTCCCATTCTTTATGGCACGATTTGTCAAATACGCTATTTCTTAATGAAATAATTAACCCGCGAGGCAGTTGCAGACATCTGCCACTGGTGAGATAGCACCAGCGTGATGAATAAAGAGACTCAAACATTTGATTGTATTGAGGCAAGCAGGAGACAACAAAATGGGATGTAGATTTTTTTTCCTATGGTTTTATTCCACGCCAGCATGTGATAAAAGTGCAATTCAGAGACGGAGCTAACGACATTTCTTTTCCCCCCGAAACAGCCCATTAAGTTACCCAGCTGTCAACAGATATTCTTCCTCCTCACTGTCCTCACAAGCTTCTGCTGAAGTAAGCAATATTACAGGGCAATCAGAAAGCTCTGATGAAGTCTTTAACATGCAGGTACTTGATTAGCTTTCTGTCTGGTTGTGTTCACTCCTTTTCTGTCTCAGTCATGAGTTTCTGTTCACTCTGCTAATGAACAGACTACAAGCAAGAATTTGACTTAAGGACAAATCTTCAAACATCCTTATTGCTTTCCTGGTCTCGAGTCAACAAAGCTATTTCTCTCAAAACCACCCCATGTACTCTAAGGCAACAAGAATACACACTGGAGAGGTCCCAGCAGGCTGGGCAGGGCTTAAGGCCAAGACCCACCTCTGATTTGGTCAGTCCAGAACTTGTGCAGCTTCTCCCCACATACTCGCTGCCCCAGGTTTAGGGATCCATGATAAGGTCTCTCCAGTCATGTATGTTTCAGTTTTCCATAAGATTTTTTATGAAAGAAAAAATATGGTTTTCGGGGACGTTAGAGTCAATATATTGCTTGCAACAAAAATCTTTGCATGCAGCTATGCAGCATTTATAATAATTCAGACTAGGCTGAAATACTCCTTACCACTATCTTTGAGAAAGGGGTATATACACCTTGTAGAATTTATGCTTTAAACACAGTTTTGGAGAAAAAGAAAAGGTACATTTGCTCTGGCCCATTTACATGCCCCGGGCTGGTGAGTCCAGTGCTGTACCCCGCCACAATCCGCAGCTGAACTTCTCACAAGTGCACTCCCTTGGCAGGAGTCAAAATCTTGGATTCCTTCTTATTAGGCTGAGTAAAACTTTTCATACAGTTCTAAATGACCTTTGCTTTTTTTGCCAAGTTAAAAAAAGTTAGTGATTTTGTTTCATTGATGCATGTGTAACGATGCCCTGTTTTTTTCAGCCAAGTCCATCTACCTCAAGCTTGAGTTCGACTCACTCTGCTTCACCTAATGTGACCAGTTCTGCTCCCTCCAGTGCCAGAGGTTAGTGCCAGGCTGTTTTGTAGACTGAGGGTCCCCAGAATACCTTCCAGCCCTGGCCGCTGTGACGCCAGCTGCCGCAGCCATGGGCTGTCCTCTAAACAGGTCTGGTGCCCCCGCCCCCATGGGAATGACCCTCTCTTTCCTTCTCTTCCCAGCTTCTCCCTTGTTATCTGACAAACACAAACATTCCAGAGAAAACGCTTGCCTGTCCCCAAGAGAGAGACCATGCAGTGCCATCTACCCGACACCTGTGGAGCCTTCTCAGGTAGTCTTGTGGGGTGGAG
This sequence comes from Condylura cristata, assembly GCF_000260355.1. Classification (NCBI taxonomy): domain Eukaryota; kingdom Metazoa; phylum Chordata; class Mammalia; order Eulipotyphla; family Talpidae; genus Condylura; species Condylura cristata. Next base: position 48,133,893 of record NW_004567106.1, on the reverse strand, counting down.
AGAGGAGAAAAATGAAAAGCCTAGAGAGGCCTCCATCTCTGCAGAAGCACACTGTTGCTGTCAGAGGTGCCCCGGGCTGGGTTAGGCCCCCAGTCCTGCTGACTGAAGCGTGCACACAGCTCAGCGCTTCTGTCTGCGGACGCTATCCGACGGGCATGTGGGCTGGTGCCGGGGCCACAAAGCTGAAAGAGAAATGGAAAATGTGTTTCCCTTCTTAATCTAGTATTTCATTGCTGCTGCTTAAACATTACAAGGGATTCTGAATGAATGAATCGGGGTGTATGTGTGTGCATGTTTGCTTGGATGTGTAGGGAGCAGAAGCGTGGAGCTACTTCTTGTATCAGCAGAAGGTCCTTGAAGAGATGCATGCTCTGCCTAGCAGTGTTTTTTGCCTCTAAAAGTAGAGAGAGCTGCAGTTCCTTTCTGAGGTGCTCCAGCGTGCCAGGGTGATAGAGTCCTTGGGCTTAAAGCCTTCATGCCTCAGGGGTAAGGGATGTGGCCCAAAACCTCCTGCCCAGTCTTGGTTTTGAAATAATTCCCTCCCAGCGCCGGTGAGAGCAGAGCTAGAGGTTGGGCCCTCTCACTGAAGGGTGGTTTCCAGGGGACAATTCAAAAGTAGCCCCAAGTTGTACTGATTATCTGGGAATGACTTAGGAGTGGGGAAAATAGATATTTGTATTCTAGCTAATTTCTCTGTTTTTCTACACCATCCTGGCAGAAGGCTGTAGCTGCATCTGAAAATGGATGAGAGCGAGTGGGATTTGGCTTGATTGGTTTATCTTTGCTGATTGTGTGATCTTCCCGAAAGTCCCCGGATACCTCATCTGCACAACACTGATCGCCCACAGAATTTACCTCTGAGTGCGTTTGACTCAACCACCTAACCAGTTTTATTTCCCTGTGTCACCTGATGTAGCAAGGGAATTTCACAGTTCCATCTGCTCTGGGAGAGCGTGTTGACGGCATGGGGGCCTCTGACAGCCTTCCTTGATTAGTCTCTGCTTTGGGAGTGTTCTGCTTTGGGTAAAATTTGAAGCTGTGTGTATGTGGCCAAAATTTCAGCAATACCCTTGCTGTGGTGCAGCTACTTTGAAGACCATGGTGCTTTTTCTTTTAATAGAGTATGTGGAGCCATATAAAATGGTCATTTTTGTGGATAAAAAAAATGTAGGATATTGGTCTTTTCATTTCTTTTAGCCTAACCTAGGAAACTAAATTAAAAGAGTTAAAGCCCATTCACTAGAGATTTTTTTGGAGCCAGCGTTCCTTCTCACTCACCTCTCATATTGTCGGCCTAGCATTTGTCTTTAAATAGAGCACCATAGCTTACCTGTCACCACTATTTTTCCTGACATTTTGTTACAGAAAATTCCTTTAATATTTTTATATAAAATCTAATACAAACTTTTTAAACACTCTGTTCTCTTCCTCCAAATCTAAGACTCTTCTCTTTTTCCTTAAATATAACTGATTCTTTGTTCCTAGGCTCATACCATAGAAAAATTACTTGTAATAGAATTGTTAGTAGTGAAATAATCATCTCATTTTTTAAAAGGACTCACACCTCAACATATTACGTCATAAAAATCCTCTCCTACCTTTGCAGAGGCTGCTGTTTAATCATATCGGAGATGGGGCGTTGCCACGTAGTGACCCAAATCTTTCTGCACCTGAGAAAGGTGGGTATAAAGTCAGGCCTGTCACGGTCCTGACATGTATAAGGATTTGTTGTATCCTCATTTCCTCCAGTCTTCTCTGTGTCTCTGTAGAAAGCAGATCTTCAATGATCAGGATTAATTTGCTCTGCAGGGAATTCACAAAATAGTCATTCACCGTACATTCTTCAAAAACTTTTCTTGTAGTAGTGAACAGCAGCACCCGAGCTAGTCAGGTAGTCCTTGGTTTAACGGCTCTTGGTGTCATTCAGTGGGTCACTGAGGCAATTTCTGGGCTTCCAGAAACCAAGCTGCCACTTAGGCTACGTGTTCAGAACAATGAAAATAGCACCTTTCCAGGCTGATTTCACCCCACCCTCTGTCCCCCTTACAAAGCTCATTCAGCCAGCTCATCTGTTGTTTGTGGTGATTCAAACACTATTTAAGAATTGCAATCTAGTGCATAATGGAGTGTGCCCTGCTGGAAGGTCACACATGAAAAATGAGAAACAAATACACGCATAGCAGTAATAGCCCATTAGCATCAGTCTCTGCCACACAGCAGAGGATGACGAGCAGATTAGATGTGACTTCCTCTCCTGCAGTGTGGAGACTTGCAATAAGTCGCTCTTGGGGTCAAGCCTCAAAACTGGAACGATCCCCAAGTCAATGAATCAAGAGTCACTAATGAAATGTCCCTGTAAAGTGCACTTTAATTGCCTTCATTAAGAACTAGATCTGTCATTTAAGAACACCTTAACATTAAAATTAAAACTTCCTTGGGAGACAGAAATTTGCCAGTCCAAAATTATTTTATGAAACACAATATTACAAGTCAGATATTGACCTTGATCTGGAAAATGAGAATATGGTATTCTCCCTTGATCTTTCTCCCAAAGAAGACCACAAAGCAAATCTAAAAGAAATGGACAAAAATATCCTAAGAGTAGCGTCATTTCATCTCACTCAATGAACATGGTGATTTAGTGTTAAAAAGTTGAAATCCCACACTTGCCCACCAGGTGGCAGTCTATGTACAGGGAGCGGGCTACTGGCAGTCTAAGACTTGCTTTTTGTAAACCTCATTGCATCAAGGCTATTTATAACCTTATGCGACTTGCCCTTGTCCCTAACAGGGTTGTTCTGAATTTCTGCATCTTACTGAAGTAGGAGACAGGCAAAATACAAAGAAAGGATGGAGGCTATCAGTATTATTCCAGGTTATATTTTTTGGGAAATATACCTCAGTATAATCCATGGATTTTACCAACAGTGGTCCCCTTCTCAAACAATTTATCAGCAGAAGGGGAAGGCGTGGCTGTTCTTGCTTTTAATTCTACCAAATAGCATGTCTTTCCTTCCCCGTTTTAATTAGAGTGCCACTTGTCCAGAAATTTTCAGTAAAAACCAACGATTAAAATAGCCCAGCAATAGCCCCTTCAGTCAGTTATTTAGCATCTAAACATGTTTATAAATTTCTATAGTGTAGAGATTTGTAGCACTATTTTACTGCTTGAGGGAACTAAAGAGACATGCTATCATCCAGTTAAATGTCAACTATAACTGTGAGATAGACAAATATTTATTTAGGAGGTTTTGGGGTTTTGTTTTTTAATCCAATTGAATTTTTTCCCACTCTGGATAATTTTGACTTTTTTCTAAGATCTCAAGTGTTCAAAGAACAAAGTGGGCCATGTGTTTTTAGCTGTGTTATTCCCTTCCAGCTGTGAATCCCACCCCTAGCAGCTGGAGCCTGGACAGTGGGAAAGAAGCCAAGAACATGTCGGATAGTGGGAAACTTATCTCTCCCCCTGTCCCTCCAAGACCCACACAGACTGGTGGGTATTTGAAGCATTTGAATAATCACCTTCACAAAATAACTTATTGACTATTCCAACTAGTCCTGAATTCCTCAGAAAGGTATTGGTGTCTGAGGTAAAAACCTTACTAACTTACTAGCTTTCTTGACCTCCTGTTATACTAAGTCAAATAATGCTTCACCCCTATTAAACTGTTCATATTTTATATTTTGTTCTCCCTGCTGTGCATCACCTCAAACTTTGGGGAGTATTCTAAACTGAATAAGCTGCTAGCATGGTCTCTGTCCTTCATTTAAGTCACCTTTCTAAAGCTTCCACTATCTGCCACTTTCTTCCGGCTTCTTCTGGACTGATGCCAAGGCAGGAGCTTGCCTCTATATAGGAACTGACTAACTGTAACTTTGAACCACTAACTAATTTCAAGTCATAACATCTAGACAACAGTTGTAGCTATCTGTTGCTTAGGGAGGTTTGTATTCAAGGTTCATATTTTCAAAAGTGTCCCCTGAGACGGCCTTGGTAGAAGCAAATTCTCTGTAAGGCTAACTTTGACCTACATCAGAATTTTAGTATTTCTGGGCAAAGACCCTAGAATCTGTACTTTACCACACCTTTCTACATGTTGAACCTCTGAAAGTTATTAAGAAGCTTTGTAAATAAATAGCAAACACAGACCCCTTTGTCTCTACTCACTCTCCCTGGCCTGGTGAATGGGGACATCTTCAACACATGTGTGTCTGGGGAAGTCTTGAAGCCTCACAAATACAGTTGGCCTGAGGAACACAGGACAGTTTCCTCCAGGAAATTTTCTGTGTTTATCATGTTTCATTGCTGTGCTTAGTATCTCTCTTCTTTGGTACTGAAGAACAGAAAACATGATTTTTCCCTTTCTAAAAAATAAATGAGCTACGCAGTTTTTTCTATGCATGACAAAGCTAAAAGTCATCAATGGGCTTTGAAAGGCATGTGAGATCCTTAAGCAGAGTAAGCAGTGAAAACAGTTACTAGTTATCTAGATTAGACGATCAGCACAGCCGTGAAAGAATAAGACTTATCAGCTAGGTAACTTTTATTGTATTTATGACATACATATATTCTGGAAGACCCCATATAAATCTGGTTGTGTCCCAAAATTAGGAATTTGAAAATATTTTTTCTAATGAACAGTATTAAAGGTAGGTAGATTCTGGGACCAATTCAAGTGTGTAGACAAGGCTACTGCTAGACCTATGTTAAGCCTGTATGGAGAGCGCCTTACAGAGAACCATTTCTAAATGTGCCCTGGATGTGGGGGCTGCTGTGGTGATGTCTGTGAACACCAGAGTCTGAAGAGAGGATCCCATGCGGCAAGAAACCTCTGCCACAGTGCTGGAGGCATTACAGTTCCCAGCCAAGATCTGTTTCTCTGAACACACAGTTTTCTCCCATCATCAACTTTGACCACTGACCGGATCTGAGAACTAACGCTGTGTCAGGACTTGCCTTGAACGTCCCTTAGTGTGCGAAGGGACTTGCAGTGTGATGAGGAACCACTGTCCCCGCCCCTCAGACAGCGCTGGCTCAGCAGCCCCAGTTAACATGGCAGGCTGCCCTCCCTTCTGCACTGATTGCTTTCAGGGTCTGTCCTCTGTCCTCATGTCATCTGTGGTCACCGTTGGGGGGAGGCTGTAACTGTCTGTGTTCCCTTCAGCCTGTCTGTGGTTCTCTTAAGCTCACTCTGACAGGAGGATGGCAGCTTATCACAGAGCAACAAGCCCTGCACTCACCGAAACCTCTGCTTGTGGAAATGGGAGCGCTGGCTTCCATTCGCTGTGCTGAGTGTCAGCAGACTTGCCACGTGTGCAGCGGTGTTGAGTGAGCTGCGTTTGATCCACAAACATACGCAGTGTCGTACCTGTAGGACTTGAAAATCTAGTGGGAAAAACAAACAATATTTCAATGATGATGAAATCTGTAGAGCAAACCCCCAGCCTCTCCCCTCAGCCCCAGGGACAAAGAAGAAACCTGAATACCGGCCTTAAGTGGGTAAAATGGAAAACTTTTCCCCTCTTATATGGACCGAACCAGGAATTTTCTGTTTCAGTATTGGGATGGGAAGAGGAGGCTGGTATTAAATGTTCCATGCATTATTCTATGCTGCCCAAGTGGCTCTGGTCTTCTCATTGCTACTCAGGTCAAAGTCAGCACCTGTTTCCCACACACCCGGCTCCCTGGCACCTCACGCCTCAACATTTTTTGAAATAGACCAAGCAGTGGAAAAGCATTTGGTTGTGTGGACATGGGTGGACGTTGTGCCAGTTTGGCGCCCTGCCAATTTGGTCAAAGCATCACCCAAGCACTGGCGAACTTCCGGTGGATAGCCCCTGTCTTGGTTTGTAAGGAATCTGTTTTGAACAGTCATTGCTAAGTTTCTCCTCATCCTCCTTCCTCGGAGGTCTTTACACTCTAGACCACCTGTATGGGTTGGACACAGACTGCACTGACAAGTAGACTACTGCCTGATTTTTCTTAATTGAAATAATCTCTCTCTCTTTCTACAGCTTCACCAGCAAGACACACAACATCAGTCTCGCCCTCACCTGCCGGGCGGTCTCCACTCAAGGTACTGGCCTTTCTTTGGACTGCAGCTAATGTCTGGCCATATGTTCCTTTTCTCCTCTGAGACTTAGCCCTGTTACATCAAGATGCAATATTTGTACAAACAGGGTAGAAAAGATGGGTGAGAAAACAGCACCAGGCTTTCCCTTGGGAGCCACCTCTATGAATGCAGCCATTTGATTGCAGATCATTAAACCTTGGTTTCTAAATGGTGACAGAGAGGGAGAATATATAAACTAGTGTGTATAGACAAGAAACAAATATGGTTCCAATGTATCTCATAGGGCATTTTAAAGCCTGCCTTTTGGTTCAAGGCACACTTTTTTTTTTTTAAGACACTTAAACTGAAAAACAGCAATAATTAAGACCTACTAAAAATATTCTCCTGTGCCTTTTTATCTTCATCTATCTCACCAATTTTGACAAAGTTAAATCCAATATTTTTTAACCAAGACTTACCTACTTACATTAGAGATACAAAGTGTGAAAATGTAAAGGGCAGATATTTGCTTTGCTATGTAGACACAGGCTATTTAACATTGCTAAACATAAAATCCCTCATGAAGGTAAAGAATAATGTTTAGTCTCTGTCCAAATTGAATCCAACTGGCTGCAAGGATTGTCGGCACATACAGAGATGTGTTTGGAGCTGCTGTACCAGAGGCAAATACAAAGTTGAAGTGAGTGCTGAAAGAGATTTGTACCTGAATGATGCAGGGTTCATACACTCGATGTCCTTTCTGTTGATGAGCTATTTGTAGTTGATGTGAAAGAAAGACAGATTAGCTTCTACAAACACAGGCAGGTTGTGATCTGATGCATCTGTGCTGCTAAGGATAGTTGCAGATATAAATTGAGAAGCTCAAAAACAAAACCCAAAAAAAAATGAAAAAAATCGCAAAGAAGTGTGATTTTGTTTGCATTTGCCAACATTTGGATGCGGAAATTTGCTAGCAAGTGCAAGTTATTTGTTAGTTGTGTTGTTATCCTGCAATGCAGCTGTTAATCAAGTCCACGTGACGGCCTTGGCTCTGGAAACCATAGACCGTCATCCTGATGTAACGAGGAGGAGAGCTACATGGTGTTGCTCCATCTTCACATTTACCCTGACTCGGAAAGCACTCCCAGCAGGTTGCTGTGGAGTAACATCTGCATTTTTCAATGTGATTTTGCTAGACTTCTTCGCTAGAAAATACGAAATCTTGGGTTCATGTTTAACAATCATTCTCTAAGGGCTGAAAACTTGCCAAATAGCAATCCAGTAGTCCTTGCTGAAAGGTGGGATAGACCGTCCTGCAGATTGGTGCTTACTGGCCATGTGCAACCTCCTGGCCGCAGGGGTTGAAAGGAAGAACAGCTAACCATCAGGTTTGTGCTGTGTCTCCTGGCTTACATTAGAGGGCACCCTGCAACCAAGCTGTGATTTGTTGCCTTAACTGAAAGGGTTTCCCACACTTAAGTTAGCCCTAGCCAAAAGGCTGTGCTTCCTGACCTTGTTTTGAACTAGGACTTTTTTATATATATAAAGACAACAGTACATCTGACGATCTTAATTGGCCATATTCAATTTTAGTTCCTGCTAACTATATGACTAACAGCATTATTTTGTGTGAAAAAGAGAGACCAAGTTAAAGTTAGCCTAGGGGAGCATTCTAAAGTATCTTCCATCTGACTTTAGTTTTATAGACCTTTATGTGCTAAGTGAAAAGAAATAACCTATTGTCAAGTAAGGTTAGAAAGTTTATGGGACTGAACAAAGTCATGTAGGTTTCTTCAAGACTAACATGCTAATATGCTTTCACTGTACTACCGGGAATTGAGAGACAAGAGCGCTTCACAGAACATCTCCTAGGACCCCTTCTCTTAGAATACCACTCTGGGGAAGTGCAAACGCAGATGTCAGAGGCGGTACAGTGAGTCTGGGTGTTTCATTAGTCCTGTAGCGCTGCCATAACAAAACATCACAGACCGGGTGGGTCAAACAAAAGTAAACGGAGGCTGCAAGTTCAAAACCAAAGTCGTCAGTTCTGGGTTTTTCTCCTTGGCTGCAGAAGGCGTCCTGTGTGTCCTTAATGGTCCTTTTGCTTATGTGCATGCATCTTTGATGTTTGTGGGTCCAGGTTTCATCGGGTTGGACCCCACCCTGAAGCCTTCATTTTAATGTCATCTCCTCTTTAAAATCCCAGTCGCCAAATACAATCACATACCTGGAAAAGCTGGGACTCGGGGAGGGCACCGTTTTCCATAACCGAGTTTGTGACTGCGTATCTCCCCCTTACCGCCTCCTTTTCCTCTTGAGCAGGGCTCGGCTCAGTCCTTCACTCCCTCTCCAGTGGAGTATCACTCCCCAGGGCTGATCTCCAATTCCCCGGTCCTGTCGGGCAGCTACAGCAGTGGGATTTCTTCACTCAGCCGGTGTAGCACGTCGGAAACCTCAGGCTTTGAAAATCAGGTGAATGAACAGTCAGTGCCCGTGTCTGTGTCTGGTTCAAGCTACTGCGGGCCAGAGGAGCCGGTGCGCAAGGAGAGCAAAACGCCACCCCCGTACAGTGTCTACGAGCGAACTCTGCGGCGCCCGGTCCCGCTACCTCACAGCCTTTCCATTCCCGTCACTTCCGACCCGCCCGCCCTGCCCCCCAAGCCCCTGGGAGCACGGTCGAACCACCTGGAAAATGGGACCAGAAGGACTGAGCCCGGGCCGCGGCCCAGGCCCCTGCCTCGGAAAGTCTCTCAGTTATAAGTCACTTTTCTATTTACCTGCAATGGGTTCTTTGCCGTTTACAAGAGAATAAGATGTATGATGAGAAGACACTTAGTGTAGGCACTTTAATAACTTACTCAGATTTGTCTTTAAATGAATGGAATTAAAACTTGCTTATTAATACAATGTTGCACAATACTCAAAGTTACTGATCTACAGTGCCAGCTGTTACATGAAGTATGGCTGAATTTCATTAAAATGTTTCTCATTTGAAAGTGGTATATAGTGATTAAGACTTCTTTTGTATCTTTTTATGTTCATCTTTTTTTACCTAGTTTAATCCTAAAACCAATACAATATTGTTGAACGTGCGATCATGTTGTATACTTTTTACTGAATACTTGATACTCTGAGAAAGCTTATGAAGTCCATGTACATCTTAACACAATGATCCTTGCTTTGGAAGACTTCTGGAAAATAGGGGATTTCTAGCTCTTTCCATGAGCAGACTGACCACTGCACATCAGAATTACAAGTTAAAGGTAGTGAGACAGTACACTTAGGAGGTTGCAAGGACTGAGACTTGAAAGTTGTTTTGTTCTTGAGACAAAATGTGCAAGGTGATTTAAGACATTTGACAGCTGTCCACACTTTAAAGCTCTACTTTGTGATTAGATTGTTAGATTGGTAAATCTTTCAAGTATCCTGACACCACTTTTTTTTTTTTTTTTTTTTTTTTTTTTTTTTTTTTTTGCATTTTACTTTGAGTTCCAATCAGGTAGATTAGGCAAAAGACCCCAGGAGAAATGGTTACTTGAATCTTATGCTTCCTTACTGATAGTTTCCGCTGCAAAATTTGTCATTGAAGGAGAGCAGATGTTCATGTATTAAAGAGGCACAAATTAATGTGTCCCATTAACAAGAATTCAGGAATCAATACAGGACAGTATTAAATCAATAGCGTAAATGGAAGAAAAAAACCTCGGAGAAAATATATTAGCATGATTAAATAGCAAAAGGATGTCAGAGGCAAGGGCATTCACTTTGAATCCTGCACAAAGTAAATTCCTCACAACTCTTCATTCTTAACGGTGGAGCTTGTGTCTTAGCTGACCTCTTTGTCTTTGGGTTGCAAGAGGATGGCTGTAGACTGCTTTTGCTTGAAAATTGCAACCTAGCGTCTTAGCTCTAGATAGGGATGCTCACCCCAGTTGTAGGTGTGAAGAAGCACCATGTATGTAGTCATGTATTTTGTACCTTTGTTTTTCTTTACTGACTGTTTATAACACTCAATTGACGATAGATATGAACTGTATTTTAAATCATACTGTTAAATATTTTCCCTCTTTTGTTGGGAAGCTCCTTTTAGTTTAACGTGTTTGTTTTTGTTGATAGCTTACCTGGAAGGCAGTGACCACTTTTTTATATTCTCTTAATGAAACCATTCAGCAGGTATACGCTGTTGAGGCTGGTTATAGAGGTTTTCTATAATAAATGTTCAGTATTTTTGTACATAACTGGTTAATTTTAATAAGAGATACCATTATGTGTACAAATAAAAGCAGACAGTTGTGGATGCAGTATGATTGTTATAATTATGCCAAATACTTTATGTATGGAAAAAGAATATTTGTACATATGTGCTTTTAACAATAATTCTGCCATATTGACTTTACAATTTTGAATGTCAAAAAATTAATATATGTTAAAATATTTATGTTTAGTGAAGGATTCATAAATGAGAAAAGGAACATATGGATTTTAGCTTTGTATCTTGCAAGTTTTGGAAATTTCCTGAACTAGCATTTGCTTTTGATGATAACACTTTGTAATCACATCCTTTAAAACATATATGTTATGTATAATATATACATAATATATCTGTGAAGCTCCATGTTTCTGTTGCTTTAAGAAGTAAAGACTTCCATTTAAATAAGGTGACATGCATAAGATAACAAAGCTTCTTTGATTTCCTTTTCTTCTGTAATTTAATAGATTTGTTGACTAGTGCTTGGGCACAGTATAAATCAGTGTTATTTGCTCTTGAAGCCATTAAAACTTTTTTTTGGCTATGAACAGTTCAATTTATCATGTGTGTGTATTTCTGAAGCAGCTGTATAGCAGAACATTTCAAGAGATTCTGTTAGCTCAGATGTTCCTGTTGGTTGCTGCTGAATGGTAAATATTAAATAAAATTACCTAATTAATCTTAATATCTCTGTATTTATTCCTGTTAACAGTGTGTACCTTCTCTTTGGTCATATCACGGTGAAGTTTTCACAGTGCTTTGTTGATAGAGCCAGTTTTTGCTGTTGCTGTTCTGACCTGGTTGATACCCTTTCACTCCAAAGTTTATTTATAACATGGAGAACAAAGGTGGTAAAGGTAACAGCAGTATGGGTTACTGGGAGTGGAAAAGGGAACATTTCCTTATTTGTGAGGCTGACCCTTACTGGTCTAACCAGGCCCAATTTTAACAAGTCAACCATCAAAGTTTGTTTGCACTAGAAAATGACACAGAACAGGTAACTGAGTAGTGTAAGGGGATCTTAGAGAGCTGCTTTTGTCTACTGTGATCAGCTCTCTGCATTCCAGCTTTTCTCCATGGTTTTCATAAAATAGAAAGTGTATTTCACAAGCACTGCAAAACTCATTGACTGCAAGATGTCTGTTAATGAAGCCTTGCTTTTACTTTTGTGAGATGGGTCAGAACTGTGTGAGATTTATGACACTTATGTACACAATAATAAGCAAGCCACTGTCTAAAGCCTCTGTCCCATTAAATACCAAAACCCATTTAAAAGCCATTGTCAGTGTCCTCCTGATTGTTTCTTAACATTAACTAAGTGATTTTAGAGCTTTTTTGGATCATTTTCATTATAGCTGAGCACATAAGTATTTCGATTCTACAAGTATAATTACATTATGAATAGCTGTTTCCTACCTAAGTAGTCTTCTCTCTGGATTGTTATTGATTGTTTTACAAAACACAACAAAGAATAACAAGTTGCACAGCTTTTCCTTTATCTGATCTTTATACATTAAAAAGTGGCTTGCACCAAAATGAATTCTTAGATATTGATTAAAATAAGTGTTGCCCTCAAATAAGACTAACAGACCCAATTTTAACAAGTTAACCATCAAAGTTTGTTTGCATTAGAAAATAACACAGAACTGATAACTGGCTGGTATAAAAGTGATCGTTTGAAAAATTGACAAACGACAAATTCCATAACATTATTATTTTTACACATTCCTCTTGTCTTTTTCTACCTGCGTATAATGTCTAATTTTTCCAAATTGTTGCGTGTCGTTTCCCCAAGTATCATCAAAAAATTAGCTGCCAATTCAGTGCTCAGAGCCTTGAGAGAGACTGTCATCTCAACAGAGCTTTGGTAGTGGGAGGCCTCTAGATGGTAAGGGCAAAGTCCCAGTCTACGGAAATTTAAAATGTTGTTTAAGGTGAGTCAATGAATAGGCCTTAAGTTTGTGTAAAATCATGATGTCATTGTTAGGGTTGCTAATCACAAGGCAAGAATTTTAGAAGGAGGGCTTTGAAGAGTCTTAGGATATACACTTGGTTTGATGGACCTATTAAGTTCTTTTGATGATCAAGATTTGCCTGACCAAGAGATTCCTTAGAAGAGGAAAGCTATGCTAATGAACATTAGAATAGTGAATGTCTCTAAAATAGTGAATGTCTACATTCATGTTGACATAAGCGGAGATGCGGGGATGGGGAGATGGTTTCAGTCCTCAATATGTGTGTTTTACATAGCTGTAATCACTGCATACCTAGACATATAACATTAAATAAAACAATGGCTAATATCTTTTCACATTATTACATGTGTAAAAAGTCAAATATTTACACTCCACTATTTAGCCATTTCTTATTAATGGACATTATGGTGTTTGCAGTTTTTCACCAGCTGAAATGTTATATACAACTGTTTCCATTTTTGGATTTATTGAAAATGGATTCTCAGACAAAGCAGAAACAAAAGAAAATGGTTTTTACAGTTCTTTTGTATATTAGAAAATTATTTCCCAAAAAGTATTGTACTGATTTTAGTGCCACCAGCAGTATTTTTCTAAGAGTAGATATTGATAATGCTTTTGCTATGCAGGAAAAAAATATTGCTGCCTTACCCAAAATTTGAGAAAATATTAAGTATTTTTGCGGCATCTCATGCTAAGGAAATTGATGTCCATGTAAAGGAACTGAAGAGAAATGAGGACAGAAAACTAACACAGTCTACTTAGCATGGCACATACTGAAATTCCCAGGAAGATACATCTTCTGTTTATAAAAAATACTAGAAAAACCCTGATAGGTCCATCAAGTACTGTCTCAGTTAGCCAGAATTTATCTCTCATTTACAACAGTGAAATTGCCAGAAATCTTTTAATAGAAATGTGGCCAATACCTGAACAAACTGCTAAGTGCTACGTATAGTCTGCTGAGGGTACCAGCCCTAAGAAGATGAAGCAGATAAAATGATGATGTGTTTGGGCTCACTGAGTGGTGAAGGGATGGAGGAGACAAGCACTAGAAAACTTATACAAGGGCAGGGGGAGGGGAAGTGGTCGGCAGTCAGCTTCAGATAAAAAATTTCGTAAGTGAAATTACATCAGTGTATGGTGTACTATGTGGATCAGTCACCTTTAAGTATATTGGGAAATAAGGGCTAGGAGTTTTTGTACATGGAGAGTAAAATAAATTTTCATCCTCCATATAGGAATATAGCAGAAAATGCCTAAAAGTTAAAAGTTTTATCTTTCAGAAATAAAACGAAACATTAAGAAGTAATATTTTTAAATGGAAATTAGGGCCTCCCTGGTGGTGAGAGGGGTTAAAGTGCAGCACTATGAAGCTATCCACAGCCACTGCAGCATACGTTCGATCCCTGCCAGGGAAGAGATCCACATGGCGCAGCAGACCTCTCCTGACACTCCCCTCAGCAATGTATTTCAGTCAATCTGCCTGTTCTGTGCCCACTGTCTCTGGTGAATCCTCTCACCCCCATACCCCTAGCCTGTACCCCAGTTCTTACATGCATCAATTTTTTTTTAACTAAAAAAAAAAAAAATCATTGTCTTCAGGGAATGAAAACTAGCTGGAGATGGGCTTTCGTGCAGGGCTCCTGTGTGTCAGGTGCTTATAAAACTATGCATATGTGATTGTGGAACATTTTCAAAGTTTGGAAAAAATGAATTTCATGACACTCATACCACTGGTTTCACTTCTTTTGCTTACTTCTCCTCACTTTACATGCTCTAGATTTAGACCTCTTTGAGCTTTGCAGAGAGATTGCACCCAGGTGTCTATGTAAAGGCATGTGTGTGGCATGAAGGGGACGGGCTCACCTGAGACTCCTGGAATAGGAGTGAGCAGCAGTGACAGGCACATTTCAACCCTATTAAAGCATTTCTTACATGTATAGGCTTCAACTCTATTCTTCAATAGCAGCATTAAACAGCCAGTGGAAATCATTTTTAGAGTTCTGAAGGAACTCTGCAATTACACTAGTTTATAGGTTCCTGTGTATCAACGATGACAATGTTCCCATTCTGATAAAAGCACACCCGTGGCTGGCGATTTCCCAGAACCAAGCATCTACCACTTTAAGTAACTTTCCATCTTCCTCTTTTTCTCCTTTTAGTTCCTTTTCGTATAACAACTTTCTAAAACTTAAGAACCTACAAAAAGTTAGCAGAATTCATGATATAAATTTTCAAGCCTTAGATAAGAGAAAGAAAACTACAGACAAAAGAAAAGCAAATAGTAGACTAAAAAGTGTTTATTGTGTCACAGCACCAAGGAGATCTTTCCCCATCTCTCTGGGTCTTCATGCTGACAAACGACAGGCGTCAGAAGGCTGGGTAAGAGAAAGCCGTAGAAAGAGGTGTGATAATGACAGGTCTACTTCTTAGATCTCTGGGACACCCAGCTTTACTGAGTAACTCACCCACATGGCTTCAGATGCCATCCTACAAAGCTTCACTGAAACAGTAGGGCCAGGAGGACGAGGGAGGTGAAAAGGAGAGGGGGAAAGAAGGTCACTTAGGGGTCTCACTGCAGAAGGTGAAACAAAGGATGCAGGTTTAGATTGTGCATCTCCATTAGGAAAAAGTAGGTCTTCCTCATATAGAGAAGTTTACCCATAAATATCTTCATCAAAAGCAACTTTACCCAGCCTTCAGCACACCTCCTATAAAATCAGTCTTCTGCCAAAAACAACTTTGGGAATGACAGATTTTTGGTACCTTACAGCACCAAATATGACAGTATTAAGTTGTCTGAATTCTTTATGAA
The DNA here is from genome assembly GCF_000260355.1 of Condylura cristata. Classification (NCBI taxonomy): domain Eukaryota; kingdom Metazoa; phylum Chordata; class Mammalia; order Eulipotyphla; family Talpidae; genus Condylura; species Condylura cristata. The sequence goes on along the minus strand of NW_004567106.1, from coordinate 48,118,800 downwards.
GCTATTGATCATTTAAAAAGCAACAAAACTACTAATGTGTGTAAGTACTGGAAAGGGAGATTTTTGACAATAGTTTTACAACTGTCTTCCCCTCAGTGTACTGTTTTATAAGCCTCAAAGGCTGGGGAGCAGGAGACAAGAGGTGAAGGCCTGGACTGAAAGCCGCACTGATTGTGTCAGGCCTGAAGCCAGGGCATTCATTATGTCTGATGAAATAAAGAAACTGAAGAAACTACTTTTAATATTTTCTATGTAGCAAACAATCCATTCTCCAGAAATGAGCTGAATACATCACTTGTAATAAGGGAAATGCAAATCAAAACCACAATGAGATACCACCACACACCTCTAAGAATGGCACATATGAAAAAAATCGACCAACAGCAAATGTAGGTGAGGATGTGGAGAAAAAGGAACTCCCCTACACTGCTGGTGGGAATGCAAGCTTATCCAACCACTATGGAAAGCTTGGAGTTTGGAGGTTTCTCAAACTGCTAAAAATGGAGTTCCTATATGACCCTGCAATCCCACTCCTAGGTATGTACTCCAAGGACATGAAAACATTACTTCAAAAGGGTACCTTGCACCCATATGTTTATCACTGCTTTTTACAATACGGAAGATATGGAATCAATCCAAATGCCCAAAAATAGATGCCTGCATCAAGAAGATGTAGTACATATATACAATGGAATATTACTCAGCAATTAAAAAGATAAACTCATGCCTTTTGCAGTAACATGGATGAAGCTAGAAGAGATCATACTTAGTGAAGTAAGCCAGGAAGAAAAAAAATACCAGATGGTTTCAGTCATAGCAGAAATATAAGGGATCAGACAAAAAAATTTTGTAATAAAACAGACACATTCTACTGGGGTAGAGAAGGGAATAGGATCAAAACTGGGATGGGAAGAGCGCATGGCTTATGGTGATGGCACATGGGAAAAGTGGTGGTGGGAAGTCCACAGGAATACAACCAAGTTGAAAAAATGCACAAAATGAAGAATGATGTTAAATATATATATTTAAATTAAAAAAAAAGAAATGTGTTCAATAGTTACTACCTTAACTGAAGTATTTAATGAGAGGTAGTATTTTAGTTTGTTTCTTTTAGTTTTTTAAAAAATTTCTTAATCATTTTACATCATTTAGTAGGTATCAACCTATTTTATTCCTTCCTCTACCTCATCATGCTCAGCTGCGATTTCAAAGACTTTTTCAGCTAAGAGTGTGAGGTTGATTTGAACCTTCAGTCTTCAGTGTTTGATTGCTGTAGAATTTAAGTCAAAAATACTTGAACAACCCAGCAAGGGAGTAATGACTCCCAGAGACTAATTTCCTTAGCTTGCATATTTCTGTAAATGGCTTTTAAAGAATACTCCTGCATTCTCTAAGACGGTGAGGCCTGTGTGAAGATATGTTCAAATCAGAGGTATAAAATACCAAGAACAGAATGCTGAAAGGGACTGATCGGGTGAAAAGAGGGAACTGGATGGCAACAGCAAATGTGAATTTACTTAAGATATGAAAGTGTAGCCCCAGAAAAATTCCCTGAAAGGAGAAAGCATGCACTGAACACAAAGGAAGAATGATGTGATATATATATATAATATATATATGTATAGATATAGATAGATATAATTTAATTATATCTATTAAAAAAAAAAAAAGAATGTCCTCAACATTCTATGTGACTGCTAGCAATGCGTGACTGCCTCAGCCAAGATGATCAGTCACCACCTGTCACACCAAGGTGACATGGAGCAGAGTCACCTGCAACTCTATTAATTATTGTGCTAAAGTGTCATCATTGAGGATGTTTAATTCTTGACTTCTGTCTTTTATCAGGGACTGAAAACATTAGCAAAACCTCTCCATAGTGGTTTTATGATCAAGACTAGATTCATTTGATGTTTGAGGACCTACTCAGACTATAAACTTACAGGTATACAAAAAAAAATTATCTGTCATTTTCCAAGAATCTATTCTTAACTGAGAAAAATATAGATATGGATATTAACCAGCTAATAACACAAGAAATCTTAGGATGGTCATAAACAAGCAGTTGTCAAACCAAATGAGGGGCACAGCTCATGACTGCTGACTCCTCCTAAGAGGTAATATTCACCACACAGGCTCCAACACCCTGCTTATTGTGCTGTTAGTAGATGCACTTCTTGAAACACTGGGACAAAGCTGATAATGCTGAAGTCCCTTTTTGTGTTTCCTCATTCTTAGAGAAAGACCCATCAACGGGATGCCAGGAAGCTCTAGTAGGTTTGATTCTGATGTGAGACAGTAGTACCCCATGTGTGGTCCTGGGGACATAGAACCAAGCAAAACAGTATTTTTTTTTTTTCTTGGAAGAGGCTCTAGACTAGTGAGAAGGGAGAGAAACAGACAAGCACTTAAACATAGGGTGATTCTGCTGGGGGGCAGAATTTCTATCTACCAATACTTTGTAAGATCCTGTGATGCATAAATTTCATGTTTAAGAATTCCTCCTACGAAAAATGTGGAAAACTTGTACCTACAATTATTGCAAGTTTGCTATAATAATGAAAATTTTGAAATCTTCTAAATGGCTAATAATATGGAATGGCTTTAATAAGGTATCCACACTATGTAATATTCAGCTACTATTTAAAATCATAATACACATGTATATTGACTGATGTAGAAGATGTTTACAATATTACTCAGTGAAACAATTTACGGTGTAAGTCAGTATGCATAGTACAAACCCATTATGAAATAATGTGTTTGCACATACATGTATATCTGTGTGTATGTGTGTATACATGCTAGAATATATGCCAAAGATTTTGTGTTGATTAAATCTGGATAGAGGAGTAATAAGGTTTATTTTTGTTCTTATTTTCAACTTTATGTGATTTATTTCTAAAAAAAAAAAAAGGTAGATAGCTAAGTAAATGCTAAGGCATTACAAGGACTATAAAAGAATCATAGAATCATGAGGAGTATTCTATGATAGTGCCAAGATATTTAGTCAAAATGGGGGATAACAATGCAGTGGGCAAAGAAATCATCACAGAAGTGGTAGCACTTGATCAAAGATTTGAATAATCACCTGCCATACAGGGGAAAACACTGCCATACAGCTAGTAGTGTAAGCTGTATGGCAAGCTACTAGTGTGCAAGCTAAGCTAGTAGTGTTTAGAGGTTAATAAGTGGACTTGGACTGAAGAAGCATCAGAGAGATGGTGTCAAAGAGGTGGGCAAGGACCCACACAGTGCTGTCTGAACTTTCTCCTGGTAATGATAAGGAGCCTCAAGGATCTTAACAAGATTTGTTCAGAATTGTGCTTTGGAAAGACTGATGCATAAAATTATAAACAAGAGATGAAGAGGAGAAAGTGGAAGAAACAAAGAAAGGAGAAAATCAGGGAAGCTAGATAGGGACTCCTATGAGCTAGCAATCAAGGCAATAGGACTAGAGGCAGAATTATGGAGAAGCAGGAAGGGCACATTTAAGAGCTCTGTAGTAGAAATAATAGAATACATATCAGAGAGAAATGTTTGGCCCATCTGGGGTTGGTGCAGATGCTCCCGGTGATAGGAATGGGGTCTATAGTATAGAAAAAAGATTGTTCTTGAGCCAAAGGAAAGATACCTCTTATTCTGGGGCTCTTGTGCTGATACAGACCTGTATTTTTTTAGAGACGCAGTGACAGTTAAAAAAGTTCCCTCCCAGTGGCCCTGTTTTATTTAAGTAGCAAGAGGAGAATTATTTGCTGGAAAGTTAAGGATTATGAGCTAGTAAATTAGACCTTAGATTTGTCAAGTTTTAGCCAAATTTGGTGGCTGTGGTGACTTCTGAACATATGTAAGAATTACTGGGCCCTGTAGATGCCAGCTTAGATGGAGATCATGAATTTGTGATTATAGCAGTTTTCTCCAAGGACTGTAAGTGGCTAAGGTCTGCTCCCAGGAAGACAGGTGAAAGTTGCCACCATAATCGTGTATCATACTTGATAACAAGTGGGGCCCAAAAAACAGGCCCCTAAGAAACAAAGCAATGGCCCATTAGGCTAGGCCAAATGTGAAAAGAGCACAGTCTATGGGACTTGACATGGAGGAATATAATTTGAGGACTGGATAAAGTCAAAGAAGGGATGATGTAGAAGAAGATCATTGATTAAGTTGACAGGGAGGTCCTGGTGGTGTTCATTTCACATCAGTTCTGGGGGACAGTCCAGAGGATGCAGTGGATCTGAGTAGATGGTATTAGTGACAGTGGAAATTAGAAGTCATCACAGGAAAGTATCTAGCCATAATGTTTGCTGTAGATTAGCAAGCATTGCTACAATGGTCCTTGATGCATTCTTCTTTGGAATACTATTCTTTTTGTTGTTTCAGTAACTGTACACTGATTTCTACACTAGACTTTTGCTTATGTTTTGAGACACCTTCAATTTTCCACTGGTCAGAATATTTGATTAATTTCTCCAGTTCTGGAAAAATCAAAATCTACAGGAAGTAAAAAACAGTCGAGGCAGAGTTTCCTGGGTCCCTTGCAGACCTAGAAAGCAGAAAGTGGGTTTCTTCAGACCTTAACCAACACTTCAAAGTCTTGATAGATTTTATCACTTAAACTCTCATCTCCAGAACCTTTATTTGGTATTGCTCAATATTTTTTTCAATAGAAAAAGTCAAAATATCCAATTATTTGATATCAAAACAAACCAAAAAAACCTGACAATGAATCAGAGGAACAATTAATGACTCGAGTCCACAGCAGAACAATCCTGAGGTAGACTTGTATGAGTCCTCAGAGAGCTCTTCTATCTGTGTTTTGTCTCTAACTGACAACTTCCCATTTCTTTGTACATCATTTCTCATGCTTTTCTCCATTAATTCAGTACTTCCAACCCATCGTCACTTCCAATACAATCAGGAAAAAAAAGTTGATACTCCACTGAAATCAGTAATGAGATGAAAATGTTTGTTTCTGCTCCCTAGTTTTTAAAAAAACTGCCAAAAAAGATTTACTTTCACGCCTTGGGACCCCCATCAAATGTAATGAGCCAGGAAACAGCTGTTGAACCAGACTTAAGAATTAAACCAGGGAAGGGTGCTGTTAGGCATGAGTGGACCCTGACAACAGAAGTGGCCACAGAGGGCCCTGGAAGGCTGCATTTTACAGGAAGTCCCTTCCATATTTTCTCCCACAAGTAGAATCCAGGTCATCATGTCACTTGGAATTAACTGGTTTAAATGCCAAACCCACTTTTCTTTTCATGTAACCACTTGCCATAAACTGCAGTGTCACTCAGACCAGACAGCTTGGGAAAGAATTAAAGATTTCTTTTCCTTATCAATTACAACCAGGCCAAATTCCTACAAACAATGCAGAAGACAACTATGAAAAGAAAGCCCTGTTGTTATTCTGACCTGTGGGTTTCCTTGGCCTTAGTGACTCATTTTCTATTCACTCAACAATTATTATGAGCCTATTATATGTTCATAAATACTCTCTCAGAGTTCGTTTTTTCAAAATTTAAAAAGGAGAACTCAGTAACCCTCAGGGCTTCAATAGTATTATTAAAAGGACAAATCAGACACCCCAAGTAACTAGAATTGTCATCAAACTACCTGAGCACTGACAGCTTCTGTTTTAAGCCCAAAGAGCCGGCTCTGGCATGACACTAGCCCCGCCCATGGGTCAGGCCTGCTGCTGGGACTGTGACCAGCATTAAGCGCCACAGTCACCTAGACAAAGGGAAGCACAGGTGCGACTCTTGTAGACAACTTCAGTCAGGGCGGAGGCTGCTTTCTCATGCTGGCCGCTCAGCGTGAGCAGGCGCGGGGGATGCCACAGACCAACAGGGAAACTGGAGAAACCAACCGGCAGTTCCAAAGATGTCTGAAAGTTCTTCTAATAACGCACATCTGCATGAAAAGGTAGGTTCCCTGCCTCCTAATGAGGGGTGGAGCGGAGCAGCGTGGTGAAGCTGTGTAACGCCAAGGCAGGTGGGCTCAGACAGAACCTGGAGAAAGGTGCGGTGACACACAGATGTGACATGACAGAGTGCACACTTGCTTCTCTGCTTTTGACTTGCACCAGGAACGCGGGGGAATTTTCCACACATTAGTTGTCAGATTTGATGAAGACTGTCGAGTTCCTAGTATCCATTTTTCCTTCTTCCTTTAATGCTGAACTTTTTTTTTTAAAGAAGATTCATTTATGTATGCATACAGAACTGGGGTACAGGCCAGAGGTGTAGGGTGGTGATTCACCAGAGAGAGTAGGAAGCAGAATAGGTCAACCGATGAAGTACACTGCTGAGGGGAGCAGTGGGCGGGTCAGGAGAGGTCTGCTGCGCCATGTGGATCACCTCTGGGGTGGGGATCAAACTCATACTGAACTGGCTTTAGCTTCTCAGTGCTGTGCTTTAACCCACTGCGCCACCAGGGAGGGCCCAATGCTGGCTGAACTCCTGGCAAAGAAAATTTCTACTCTCCCTTTGAGGTAGAAGTGGCCATGTGGCTGAATTCAAACAATGGGCAGTTACCCTAAAGGATGCATGCAAATTCTGGGGTAACTAATGTAAAGATAATCTGCTTGCCTGGCCCTGATAGCCTGTCTTCCTGGAATGGAAAGAAGGCAGCAGAAGCCTTGGGCCAAGAGATGAAAACCAAACATTCTGAGCAAAGATTAGTGGTCATGCAGCAGCACCATTTACTCATCCTAGAACATTTGGATTATGATGTGGAGGGGAAAAAAAAACTACCAAATTTAATCCACAGTATTTAATCAGCTTAGACTAAATCCTAGCCAACGCATGTGGAATTTGAATTAGAGAATTGAAGCAAGTTGTGTCGGCAAAAAGTCTTATTTGCCAAGGGTTTCTTGTTGTATTTTTGTACTACAGTAAGCACTCATAGGTAGGATGGGATCAATAAAAGCAGACACTCAGCATATTTTTACATATACAGGAAAGATTACTTGCAATGAGTCTTTTTGTGTCTGTATGAGTGTTGGAAATACTGTATTAACTCTAGGGAAATGCAATGCCTTAAAAACACTTTTGAAGATTACAATCTCCCCAAAAATCTAGGCTGATCTAATTCATATTTCAAACCCTCTAGACCAAACACACAGTTTAAAGTGACAGCAAATCAGATATTTATATTGAATCTCTGTCGCCTAGCCTAGAGGATTTGATCTAAAATATTCTTTTAAAGTAGACACAAACATTTAACAGTCTATGTAGAAGATTTTTGTATGTAGCAAAATAACCCAGAATCCAGTCTCCATTTCCAGCTGGGGGAGACTCTACTGCCAGTAGCACTGAAGCTAGACATTGTTTAAAATCTCCCCAAAAGGGGGCCTCCCTGGTGGTGCAAGGGGTTAAGTAGAACACTATGAATCTATCCACAGTCACTGTGGCACACGTTCAATCCTCAACCAGAGAGCTAAACCACATGGCGCAGCAGACCTTTCCTGTTCAACCCGCTGCTCCCCTCAACAGTGTATTTCAGCCAATCTGCCTGTTCTGCTCCCTACTCTGTCTTCGGTGAATCCTCTCACCCCCTTCACCTCTAGCCTGTACCCCAGCTCTTATATGCATGAAATGAATCTCCCAAAGGAAGGCAAGAATGCTAGGCCCTATCCTCCCTTCATCCTGGAAGCCTGAGGTCTCTAGCTAGGTACATCATCACCACCAGGATTTTTCCTTTTACTCCAGTGATGTGAAGAAAAAGGATCTAGTATAATTCGTCCAGGTTTCTCCTAACGTGATCCAATCAACCACACCCCAGCCATAATGCCCTCCCCCATGCCACCTCTTATTTCCAAATATCATCCACAAATTGTCCTTTAGCCTTTCCTGAACATTCATTCCATTGACTCTCTTGTCTTAACTAACACTGACATTTGTGAGGATACCTTTGCAAGCTGCAGTCCTCTGAAAGGCAGGATGCATTTATACTCTTCTATCCCATGTACCTTGGAACCAGGAGTTGGCTTCAATTTTCTTTTTAATCCCTCAGAATTACCCAGTTAGAAACTTTCTTCCAAAGTCACAAATGATTTCCTTTTTGCCAAACTCATCATTTCTTGATCCTCATTTTACTCAGTCTCTTCCAGCATCCAAAGCACAGTCACAACACCAAAAGAAAAAGCAACAAAACTAATTGATTAAGTTGGACAACAGTAACGCTAAGCGTGTGCTTCAAGGGCACTACTAAGACAGTGAAAAGGTAACCTCAGAATGAGAGGGAGTGTTTGCAAATCACATATCTGGTAGGAGACCTGTATCCAGAATGTTGAGAGAACTTTTACAACTTTTACAACTTCAACAATGAAAAACAATAAACCAATTTTAAAACTGGCAAAGGACCTGAGCAGCCATTTTTCCCAAGAAGATATGCAAATGACAAATAAACACAAGGAAAGATTCCTAACATTATTAATCCTCAGGGAAATTCAAGTCAACTCCACAAAGAGTTACCTCACACCAAGTAGGAGAGCCATAATAAAAAAGATGGGCAGTAACAAGTGTTGATGAATGTGCAAAAGTTGACCCCTCATTCACTGCTGTTGATGGGAGTGTAAACTACAGATGGTATTTGGGGGGAGGAGGAGAAGCAAAGTAGTCTCTCAAATCGTTAAAGACAGTTACTATATGAATCCCAGTTCTAGATATATAGAACTGAAGACATATATAAGTAGAAAAAGTGTATATCAATATCCTCAGCAACATTATTGATAATAGCCAAAAGCAGAAAAAAGCCCAATTGTTTATCAACTGATACAGTAAAATATGGTGTATATATGCAATGGAATATTATTTGACAAAAAAATAAGTACTAATACTAGAATATGATGAATTCTGAAAAAAGTACTAATACTAGAATATGATGAATTCTGAAAGAAGCTGGCTTCAAAGACCACATTTGCTATGTTCCATTGACATGAAGTATCCAGAATAGACATGTTCATGGAGCAGGAATGCAGACCAGCGGGTGCCAGAGTTTTGGGGGAAAGGAAAATGAAGAGTAACTAATAATGGATATGAGAGTTATATTTGCAGGGAAGGATAAAGAGCCAGAACTGGATATTAGTAGTGGAAGCTCAAGTCTCTCACTTACACACTTTAGGAGGGTTAATTGTATATGTGAATTATGTTTTCATAAAGTTGCTTTTTCAACATTTACTGTCAACCTCGCCATCCCTCTTGAAGCACTATGTCTCCTAGGGCACCATACACTCCTACTTTTGTCTCTCAGATTGCTCCTCCTCAGTCTCCTTTGCAACTTCTACATTCTCTCTCAGACCTCTGGGATATTTTCCTGCCATCATAAGCACTCTTCTTTCTCTGTCCTCTCTCCCTAGATAACCTCATCTCATTTCCTTGGTTTCCCAGAGCAGTTTATGCTAAAGCCACATTTCTTCTCTGAGGTCATGATTACTCTCACAAATAGTCTACTGGATAGCTCTTGGTGATTATCTTATAATCAGCTCTGGCTTATATTGTCCAAAACCAAACATTTTAAGCACACAAAGTAGCTTTGGAAGCAAAATTACAGCTTAGGGAAGCAACTAGGAGTTAGAGTAAATTATCTTAGGGAAAAAATAAAGGGAAATGAACAAGATGTGGACAGGAGGCATTCCAAGGTCAATTTGTGCCAAAATCCTTGACTATATGCATGAATGTTTTAATTGTATCCAATTTATCCAAATGTCTTCAGTGTTTGTGAGCATCCCAAATAAAAGTAGTCACCATCATACTGTATACATCATGAAGCAGAAAATAAATTCAAATTCTTTTACTCACAGGGAAGTCACACAAAAATGTGGAGTACCTCTTATTAAAGTATAAATAAAATCAACCTGGCAGCCTCCCCGGTGGAGTAATGGGTTAGGATACAGCTTCAGCCACTTTGGTGACAGTTCAATCCCCGCCCTGAGATGATTCACATGGTAGCGGCAGGCCTCTCCTGACTCTCCGCTGCTCCCCTCAGTAGTTTACTTCATCGATCTGCCTGTTCTGCTCCCCACTCTGTCTCTGGTGAAGCCTCTCACTGCCCCTGCACCTCTGGCTTGTACCACAGATCTGTATGCATAAATAAATCTTAAAAAAAAATCAACATGGACCAGATCCAATATATGCTTGCTAGCAAACTATTCAAACATAACTGCATATTATAGTTTGGGTGTTCAGAAACTGATACTGAGAGAGACAGTTAAGTACAGAATTTTATTGGGGAACTTGGGAACAATATTGAGGGGTGAAGGCAACAAGACCTCAGAGGGGGAAGTTGAATTGCGATGTCCTGGCACAGTCTCAGCTGGTTGCACAGGGAGCACTGGAGCAGAAGTCATGTCACTAAAGGGACAGTCAAGCAGTTCCCACTTGGCTAAGGGCAACTAGCGGGTGGAATGTGGCTGGGATACATCTGCCAGTGAGTCGTGACTGTACCCCTAGCAACAGGGAAACGGTCAGCTCAGTCCTCCAGAGTTAGGTACAACGGCTCAGCTGATACCCTGTTTCCTCACATCACTGCTTTATTATACCACCATGCCATCACAATAAAGCATTCCAAACCTCAGGATTCTTTGATGCAAAGCTATTTTATTGACTCAGTAAGAGAAAGGGGACAAGTCTTCATTCTTTGGTTTGGAGCAAAAATGGAGTTGTTTAGAACCCGGCCAACTGGTTTTGGAAAATTGCTTTCTGGCCAAGGAGCTATGGATTTGTTAAGAGGTTCACACCTCTGGCTGCACTGACAGGTGAACAGCAAATTCTGTGCAAGAATGACTGAAAGGCCAGCACTGAAAAGGGCTAAAATTTCATACACAATGCTCAGCAGATGGGGAGGTCAGCTTGTAGCTATATTTATCTAATTAAAATCTTTATACATATTGTCAGGTAAAAATCAGCTGTCAGGAAGTCCACCTGGTCATAACTGATCATCATTAATCAGTGTGTTGTAGCCACTGCTGCCAAAATTTTAGTCATGATCACATAATCTCAATTAATTAAGTAAATAACTCAAGTAACTGACTTTGGCATTATTTTTCAAAACCAGAATGAAATGACGACTTACTGCCATGACAGAGCATGTTTGTCAAATGAGTTAAATATATGTCAACTCTAAATCCAGGTATCATTACAAGATATGGTCAGGTTTCTCTGATCAGACTAAATTTGATTACGACATGAGTATTATGGATACAGCACAATATTGATGAAAACAAATGAGTCTGGAGCTCCTATTTACCCTTTGAAATGAAATTCAGTTTGGGGCATTCACTTGACCTTTACTTGAGACATCTTTATCTAAACTATCAATTTGCATAAGTCCATGGAATGAAATTAGCTTTGATTTGCCAAGAGTTGATTTTTGCTTTCTCTTCAGAGAGATAAGGAAGACTGATTATACATTTTCATGTTAAAGGAATTGGAAAAGCCAACCATTTTTGAAAAAATATTAAATAATTAGTGAAATATGTCCATATAACTTCCCTACCCTCTTATATGATGAATTAATGTCTTTCAAAAACCCTTTGCTGGTGCAAAAGAGCAAACCCAGAATACACGTGTCTGTTCACACTCTCAATGTCATGGATAATATATTTTCTTATAGAACACATCCTCCCATAATATTAAGTTGATATATTTGAAATTATATGTATCCTAATGTGATTTTTCAGGCGTATTCCAATAGAATTTTCCTTGAAAGCTATTTAAGCAATTGAGGAAAAGAAAAGATAAAATACAGGTGTGCATCAATTCATTAATATAGATTCTCTCAGACTTTCCAGAAACCAAGGAATGCAAAAGAAATAAGGTAGATCATATAAGGGTATTATACCTAGAAATATGATGCTCTTTCTATGGTAGGCAAACTCCCTTTGAACTCAAAAGTTTTACTTAAGCAGCAAAGTATTTAGTTCCCTAGAAATACTATTTGAAATGAGGTTAGGGATTAGCTCTCAGTAAATAGAGAATAGATATTCCTATAATTGGCTTTCTCATATAAAATTATACCAACTCAGACCTTAGCACTCCACAGATTATATTTTCTCATAAAGCAAATTTCTCAGCTTCTGGGATATTTTGGCTATGCCCAGTGAAAGTTTCACAGAGAAGTGGTGGATAATTCTAAGTAAAATATTAAAGTTTACCTAATGCTTTTCAAAAATGACTTTAAGAATAGAACATATTTAACAATTTGGTTGTATGGGAGCAAATTTGAAATGAAGTAAGTAGTTTAGCTCGATCGTATTTGACCACAATATTATATCTTAGGAACTGCATATTGAACTCTTGGCCTTTTACTTTTTTACAAATGGGATATTTAGGTGAGAAATTCTATAACAGATATCTAACATTTACAGATTACATTCTTGACTTAGTAATAGTGACCTTGGAGTGTAGGGTATTTTAAATTGTAACTTTGCTAAAACAATTTGAAATCTATAATAGCTTGATGACTTTAAACTAAGAAGTTACAATTCACCTCTATGCAGAATCCTTATCTCAGGTCAACTTTTTTGTTCTATAAAATTAGTTTAACATGTATTTAGCAACACTATGTACCAAGCATGGTGACAAAACTTTGATTACTGAGTCATCGCAACACCTTAAGGTATCTGTTCTGCTCATTAACTGTCTCTCTCTGAAAACTGCTCCCTTCCATCTACGGTGACATCCTGTGGAATGACATTTCCACCACTGAACATGGAGACAGGTGTGAGCACTGGGTCCAAGCTTAGCCAAGACTTTGCTTGCATAGGAATTTAGAAACCGCTCTAGCCTTGCACAGAAACATGTGAGGCATCACTGCATGTGAAAAAGCTAACAAAGCCCATCTGAAGAGTGAAGAATGAAGCGGTTGGGGATTAAGTGTATACAAAGTCCTTGTGATCTCAGACAATGGGAGATAGAGAGAGCGATACAAAGAGATGAAGAGAAACAGTTCCTCATGGCAGACCAGCCTGGATTCCATCAGACTTGACTGTGCTTCCTGCCCTTGCATTTTGTGAAATAACTGTCAAAACTTTAATAAATCCCTTGTTTTTCCTATGCTGGTTTGAATGGATTTCTGATTCACAGACATATGATACTGATTCTACAAGCAGGAGGTCCCATGGCCAGGGTGGCAAGGAGTCAGAGCATGGTGTCAATCCTCATGCACAGAATTAAAAGTTTAAACATTTCCTCCAAGTTTTAAGTCACAGTTACTTTTCAATACATAGTATGGGTAGAGAGAGCCCCTGTTGAAACTTCAGTGTTTAACATAGAATTATCTGTTAATTTAATTGATAAGTGTTGACAATAGGTCAAAGACTTAATGAGTTTCAGAGTTAGAAGGCACTTTCCTATGACTTCCATAGCAGACAGTCACCCAGCAACTTCCTGACTCACACGTCACCCACAAGAGATACTGTGTTCTCTTACTGAAGAGCTCTGGGACAATTTCAAAGAGCTAAAGGCTTACTTCCTTTGACATTAGTCCTCTAGAGTCTAGCTCTCCAGAAAAAAAGTTTTATTGGGCACTACTATGATGTTTCCATACTTAGGTATTATAAATAGTGCTGCAAAAAAAACATAGAAGCACATAAATGCCCTCAAATTAGTATTTTTGCATTACTTGGGTACATACGTAGAGTAGGACTTCTACTCTATTTTTAATATTTTGAGAAACCTTCATATTGGTTTCTATAGGAGTTGGACATTTCCACCAACAGTGTATCTGGGTGGATTCCTTTTTCTTTGTTGTTTCTGGTCTTTTTGATAGTTGTTGTTTCTGCTCTTTTTGATATGAGTAATTCATCACACATGTAAAGTCTCATTGTGTTTTTTTTTTT
>NW_004567106.1:48057834-48104837 GCF_000260355.1 Condylura cristata | reverse complement strand
TGAGGGGAGCAGCGGGCGGGTCAGGAGAGGTCTGCCACGCCATGTGGTCTCCTCCGGGGCAGGCGGGAATCGAACTCATGTGGAAGCGGCTTTAGACTCTCAGCTCTGCGCTTCAACCCGTTGCGCCACCAGGGAGGGCCTCATTGTGGTTTTGATTTACTTTTCCCCTCATAAGTGATGAGCTTCCCCCCCCCCCCATGGTCCTGTTGGCCCCCTGTATGTGTTCTTTTGAGAAACGTCTGTAAAACTCTTCTGCCCATTTTTTGATTGGGTTGTTTTCTTAATGTTGAGTTGTATCCATTTGGGATAGATCTTGCATAACAGCAAACAATCCAAGTTCCCAACATAAATGAGTAGATTAAGATCTGATTTTATATATATATAATACATATAAATTATGTATAAATTATATATAATACATATATACATATATAATACATATAAATAATATACATATAAATTATATAATTTATATGTATATTATTTATATGTATTTTGTAAATATAAATATAGATGTATATATAAATTATATAATTTATATGTATTATATTTATATGTATTATATATGGAATACAATTCAGCTATAGAAAAAAATCTTGTCAGCTGAAACAATGTATGCAAAGCAAAATGTGAGTAAAAAAGGAGAAAGACACATACTGAATTATTACACTTGTGGAATATCAAAAAACAAAGGAACAAACAAAACTAAGTTAAAACAAATCCTAAGAGTCTATAGAAATGACACTACCAGATGGGGAAAGAATAAGGAAAGGGGGAAAGGACACAAAGAACTATGGTGAGGGAACAAGGGGGGGCTTTGCAGTGGGTGTATGGTAAAATACATATGTATTAACCATTCATGTACTTAGTTATGTAGTAACTTTTGTTGTGGTAAAAAAAAAAGAAATCTACCATCTTGCAAATTTTAAGTATTGCTAATACGCAACTATCACCAGGCCTCTAGAAATTGTTCATGTAGTGTAAATGAAACTGTACTCATTCAAAAGCGACTCTCCATTTCCCCCTCTCTCTAGTCCCTTACAACCAGCACTCTATTTTGTTTCTGTAAATTCAATCCTGAGTTCCATTCATATAAGCAAAATCATGTAGTGTACACATAATGCAACATGACTCAACTATAAAAAGGAAATCCTGAATAATAAAAATTTAAAAATAAAAGGAAATCCTATCCTAGGCTACAGCATGGATAAACCTCGAGGGCATTACATGAAGTGAAATAAGTCAGTTTTAGGACATTCAGGACCAGACTGTTTTCACTGGTGAAATCCTCCAAATATTTATAGAATTAACTCTAACCCCTCTCAACATTTCAACAAAAAGAAAAGTTAAAAAAAAAAAAAAGGCAAGGAGAAAATTCCTAATGTTGTACACTGACTTATGATGTTAAATCCATGTTTTAAAGCATGTTTTGAATGGTTTTCACTGATTTTAAATAACTCATTTCAATAAACAGTAGAATTGTTTAGAAGTTGGATAGTAAGACTTTCTTATCTATGAGAATGTAGGTATGACAATGTAGACAAGATTGTGCCTATAAATACGGCCATAGAGAGGATCTGCACATCACTGACATCACAGTAATCACAGTGGTATTCATGATGAATTGATATCTGAACTTTAAGTACCAAAATATGTGAAGATATATTCAGAGTGTTCAGTCTGGGCAAGATGACTCTTTGCTGATCTAAATAGCTCTCTGATGACCTTGGGGCATTACCTCCAGCTGAGGCAAAGACTAATCTTTACTGGCAGTGGTAAGAACTGGGCAACAACCCTGTGAAGAGATTATCTTGCTTGCCAACTGCACTGCTGTTGCTCTGCTAGCTATGATCTTTGTGGGCAGAGTCTTTCACTTAGCACTAGCAGCTGGATGTCAGCTCCTGTTCACTAAGCCTGGACTTGAGAACCAATGCATAGAAAGGCACACCTTAACTAAATTTGGACTTTCATGTATCTTTTGCCTGGAATAATACTGTCTTTAATCCTTGACTTTTTAGGAATGTATTATTTCTTTATTGATTTGGTAAGACAGTATCCTGTATGCTATTACTTTGTGAAATGTTATTAAAATATTAAATTCCATTGAGCCTACATTAAGTAAATTATGGCAAAAACAATCTCAGTCTTGGAGCATAATTCTGCCTCCAAACAAAACAACCAAATTCACTTTCCAAGGTCAGCATTACCCTGATACTGAGCCAGATAAAGATGGCACAAGAAAACAAAATGCAAAAATTCTCAGGAAAATACCAAAGGGATAATCAATATCAATTAAGTGGGACTCAATCCCAGGTAACAAGGATGGTTCAACATGTACAAAAAGTCATGTAATAGATAAATCACAGTAATAGGATAAAAAAATAAATCAGGGCCCTCCCTGGTGGCGCAGCGGGTTAAAGCACAGCACTGAGAATCTAAAGCCGCTTCCGCATGAGTTCGATTCCCTCCTGCCCCAGAAGGGACCACATGGCGTGGCAGACCTCTCCTGACCCGCCCGCTGCTCCCCTCAGCAGTGTACTTCGTCGATCTGCCTGTTCTGTTCCCCACTCTGTCTCTGGTGAAGCCTCTCGCCGCTCCTGAACCTCTGGCCTATACCCCAGTTCTGTATGCACAAATAAATAAATCTTTAAAATAAATAAATAAATAAAATAAATCATACAATCATGTCAATGGGTATGGAAAAGCATTTAGCAAAATTTAACATTCATTTAAAATAACCAACTCTCATTATATTGGGTAGGCAAAGAATGTATCTCAACAGAATAAAGATTATGCCTGACAAGTCTAGTTAACATGATAAAGGTTAAATTTCTCCTTTAAGATCAGAACCAAGACTAGGTCTCATTCTTACCACTCCTATTCAACATAAAATCCTAACCACTGCAATCAGACAAGAAAAATAAGAGATAAGCAAATAAGAAAGAAATAGGCAAAACTGTATTTTCAAATTTGCATCTATCATATATAAAAAAATCCAAAAAAAATTCCATCAAAATAAACTGTTAGAATTAATGAACAAACACAAAATTCATTGTACAAAAACTTAGCTAAATTTTTATATACAAATGAAAAATCAGAAACAGATTTTTTTATCCATTTTATGATAATTTTAAAAATGAAGATACTTAGGAATAAATTGAATCAATGAAGTGAAAAATCTATACACTTAAAATTATCAGACATTAATGAAAGAAACTGATGAAGACACAAGTAAGTAAAAATATGTCCATTTCATGAATTGAACACTCTTGAGGAAAGTGTTCAATACTATGTGGTCAAGTTTTAAAACTATCACAATAGGTCCATCAGTCTCGAGTATTTACATTATTACCAAATACAAAATATACTCTTTCTCTGTCAAAAAAAACATGAAAGTCTATCCTTCTAAAATATAAAGTTCAGATTTGAAGTATAGGAGTTTGTTAGCTAAATCAAGTCAAAATATGATAGAAACTTTCAGGGTATGACACCTCAGATGATTTCTCTCTCTCTGTCTCTCTGAGAAATCATCTGAGAAACCAGCTGAAAATTACAGCAGAGAAGTTCTTTGTGTCACTCCTGGGAGAATAATCTGAAAATTAATGCAGATTGACACTAATTCCAGAGGGTTCTGTGGTTTCAGGAAAATCTAGGAAAACTCTGGGACCAGTATGGACAGCATCAAAAGGGACAGCGAGGAGATTCATCCTTCACTGGTTTCCTTCACTGAACAAGAAAATAGAACCCAAAAACCAGATAAGCTAGCAGTAGCAGACTCTCATTTATCAATAGTCATCCCAAACGCAAGTCAAGGCACTGAGTGACTGGATCAGAAAACAATTCAACTTTTCACTGGCTCTTAGGAGACCACTGCAGCTCCAGAGATAAACATAGACAAAATAAATGGTTGGGAAAGTTGTACAAATAAGTGAAACCCAAATAAGACAGGACAACCCTATTTACATAAATTTAAATAGACATCCAGCTAAGAAAGATAAGATAGGGATGATCACTATATAACGACTAAGATAGGGATGATCACTATATAATGACTAAGGGATCAAAATATCAGGAAAATATAACATCGTGGACCTATAATCACATATTAAAAACTTCAATTCTATTATAAAATTTAGAGGACAGAAATGAACCCACATGTATATGGACAGTTAATCTATGACAAAGGAGCAAAAAATATATATATTAAAAAAGGAAATTCTCTTCAACAAAAGATGTTGTGGAAAGTGGACAACCACATGCAAAGGAATTAAACTAGACCACTATCTAACACCATAGACAAAAATTAACTCAAGATATAGGAAGTATTTGGTTATAAGATATGAAACCAAAATAATTCAAAGAAACATAGACAAACATCCCACAACAATGACTTCATCAATGCCTTGGGCGCTGAAGCCCAACTACAAGGGAAGCAAAAGCAAAGAAGTGAGTCTACATCAAACTAAAATGCTTTTGCACAGGAAAGAAGCTATTGCTACAACTAAAATATCCCTCCTGAATGAGACAACATCTGCACATGATACATCTGATAAGGGACTAATACCCAGTCTCTACAAAGGATTCACACAACTCAACAACAGAACCCAACCTAGACATGGGCAGACAAGTTAAACAGAGAATCAGAACACCAAGAGGCAAATGAAAAAATTCTCATCACTGATAAGGGAAATTCAAATCCAAATCATGGTGAGATATCTGTGATTATCAGCCCATATAAAAAAAGACCAGAGTCCCTCCCTGGTGGCGCAGCGGGTTAAAGCACAGCACTGAGAATCTAAAGCCGCTTCCGCATGAGTTCGATTCCCGCCTGCCCCGGAGGTGACCACGTGGTGTGGCAGACCTCTCCTGACCCGCCGGCTGCTCCCCTCAGCAGTGTACTTCGTCCATCTGCCTGTTCTGCTTCCCCGCTCTGTCTCTGGTGAAGCCTCTCACCACCCCTGAGTCTCTGGCCTGTACCCCAGTTCTGTATGCACAAATAAATAAATCTTTAAAAAAAAAGACCAGAAACAACAAGTGTTATTCAAGCTGTGGAGAAAAGGAGCCCTCATACATTGTAGTGGGAGCCTAGACTGGTTTAGTTCCTTTCGAAATCAACATGGAACTTTCTCAGAGTATACTCCTAGGTATCTACCCAAAGAATGAAAATTTCATTTGAGGGGATATATGCTTTCTTAATGTTCACTGGAACACTATTTACAGTATCAAATTATGGAAGCAACAATATATGTCCAATGACAGGTAAGTTGATTAAAAAGATTTGATACATCTTCACAATGGAATACCACTCAGCTGCTTAAAAAAAAAAAAATTTTGCCATTTGAGAAAAAATGATGGGCCTGGAGGGATTATGCTAAACCAAATAAATCAGAAAGAGGAAAACAAACACCAGATTGTTGTAGTCATGTTAACTTTCAAGCAACAAAATAAAAGGTCAAAACAAACAAACCCTAGAACCTTACTCCCTGCTCTGGGGGGGGGGGGGAGGGAGACAGAGACAGAGTAAGGTAGCCCAGTGGACTATGGTGGGAGATGTAGGGGCCTCAGTGGTGGGTGTGGTAACATAGCTAAAGGACTGTGATCCTGTGTACCTGACTCATATAAAGGGTTGTAAATCAATGTTACCTCAACAATGACTAAAGCCTAAGAATGAAGAGACAAATATTGTCCCTGTATTGCCAGAGGCAGACAGCCAGATGGTTACTGGATACCCCTGGGATAATCAAAGGGCACTCCACAACTGTCTGTAGAAATTCTGGAACCCCTGAAGACTATGCCACTATTTCCTTAATTGGGGCCTTCCTGGAAATGGCTTATCACAACTCTAGGCTCCACTCTGTGTTCTTGGTTTAACTTTGTTATCATTCCTTTCCTACAATTAATAGCTGATTCATGCATGCCATAGTACTCTTTCTGCGTGGAGGAGTCCAGCAGGACAAAGACTCCTTTCATGTTATGTCTACAATGTCTTTCCCTTTCACTATAAGCTTGCATTTTTGGGAAACATTTATTTACCTACTTTTACTATGTTTCAGTAAACATTCCTAGAAATGTCTTTAGGAAGTCCTCTATCTCAGGTCTCCTCAGCAGCTTCTGAGAAATTATGATCTTAAGGTTCCTGGGTTTGTCTGTTATGTCATGTTCTTTTTTAGAAAGTCCATGATGATTAGTGTTTGCCAGCAATACCCTTAAGATCCTTAGAAGATTTTTGTTTTGACAGAATCTTTGAGCCCCACCTTAAATTTTTGTGAGGTCAGAACACCAGATTATAGGTCAAACCTTGAGCTCTACCTTTCCTGAAGCCACATTTCCCTGAGAATGGCTAAAACTCATCCCTCTCCCCCCCCCCACCAAGGCTTTTCTTACTTTTGAGATCCCTTTACTAGCTAGAAAAGCTCATGTGTATCTTTTTCACTTTTTCCAAACTGCCCTCTTGTGCATTGCTGCTCTTCTCTCACATTTTATTATGGGCAGGTAGATAAAGTCACAAAAGACTGCCCATAGTCTGCAGAGAAATATTTTTAGTTAAATCACAGAGGTCATTAAGTATATATCTATTTTCCATGTCACAGGTGACAGTCACCAAACTACCCTTTATCACCGACAAAGAGCCTCTTCAACTTCTCATTCATTTTTCTTCAATATTTTACCTCATATTCCTTAGGACTCATCAGGTTTCTGTTCCACCAGGTCCCCAAAACCTGTACATATTTTGCTTTGTGATGACAGCACTTATTTGTTCCAATTCATATTCCAGTTACCTACTGCTGATCAACAACTTCAAAGCTGAAAGGCATAAAATCACCACCATTTATTTCCCTGTACTCATGGAATCTCTAAGCCATAATGAATTCAGACAGGTCATGCTGAGGCTTGTTCTTGTTCCATGATGTCTGTGGGCCTCAGCTGAGAAGGTAGGAGGGTCTGAGAGTAGAATCATGCAGAAGCTTCTTTACCGTTGTGGGGCTGGCAAGAAGACTGGACTTGCCTAAAACTATTACAACTCGGAAACTTAGATAGGACATCTCTAGCACAGTGACCCAGCAGCTGAATGTCCGTGTGGATTATAGCTCTATGAGAGAGTTTTCCATAAACAAGCTTCATTGTCTTTGTGTCCCAGATTTGGGTTATGTAGGTCATTTCAGCTAAATATTATTGTTGAAATCTGGGAGGGGTACAGACATCCTGATGGGAGGCATGTCAATGAATGTGAGGTTGTTTCAAAAATGTTCAGAACAAGTTTTTGTTAAGTCATCAAGTTCAGCCTGGAAGTCTTTTGAAGCCTATTGAACTAGTATACTCTCCTATTTTGAACCACAACTTTTCGGAAGCATTTTCAACCATACATGAGTAATAAAATAATTCTGAATTGGAATTTCAAATGAACAATAAGTATCATGTAGCTGGGGGAAACAGTTGAAATAACTTTAAGAAACTGCTAAAATTAGATCCTGGCTCAACATTAACCTCAATAAAAATGATATGTAACTTGGGGAACAATTGTATTTAACCTTATGAAATAAGATCAATGCAATTAAAATGAATTTTCTCTTGAGGCAGCCATCTGACATGTATGCTCTCTTATTTCATTTGCCTTTTGTTGGGGGACTTGAAAGAAAACTCTCAAAGAAAACATTGTAATTTGGAACAGGTAATTTTTGTTTCCAGAATCAACACTTTTTTTTTTTTTTTTTTTTTTTAAGATTTATTTGTGCTTACAGGCCAGAGGTTCAAGGGCAGCGAGAGCCTTCACCAGAGACAGAGTGGGGCGCAGAACAGGCAGATCGAGGAAGTACACTGCTGAGGGGAGCAGCGGGCGAGTCAGGAGAGATGTGCCACACCATGTGGTCACCTCTGGGGCAGGTGGGAATCGTACTCATGCGGAAGTGGCTTTAGCTTCTCAATGCTGTGCTTTAACCCGCTGTGCCACCAGGGAGGGCCCCAGAATCAACACTTTTTACCAAGAATCAGCATGAAAGTACTAAGTACAGGATATTCTTATAAATGATTCACAAAGATGAAATAGTTCTTAGAATTTCACCCTCTAAAATTATATGTAAAACAATTTTCTCAGCAAAGAAATTACTATGCTTTTCCTACAATAGGACACAAGAATTGTAATACATATAAAATGTATACTTATTCCCTTCCTGCCACTCTATATTTACATGAAAAAACTCATTTCAGAAGAGAGTGTTTTATTTTTATTTTTGCATGACTATTAGAAAACATGGCCTTCTTAGATACTCATTAGAAACCTACTTGTAAACTGATACCTAGGAACCACTTACACGTAAGGGAGGAAGGAAAATAATGACTTGGTGCTTTAAAAGACAAATTATAAAAGTCACTTACCAAATTTTAGCCAACATATTAAACAATGACATTCTTAAAACAGTCAATGTTGGTTTTGAATCTTTAAGCTAGTCTTCAATCTGAGGAAAATGTCTTCTATGAAATCTCAAGTAGATAAGATAAGCCATATAAATACTGGCCCTTTTCTATGAAAGGTCAACAACTTTGGATTCTGGAACCACAAGCACAAAAACTGGCAAACCTTAAGAGTATTTTGTGCAATTTATTTTCAACAGATTATAAAATTTTGTAACAGTACATCCCTAGCGGTTGTTCCTGTGATGGGATTGTTCCAGCATTCCTATTTGGTATATCACCTTCAGTAGGTAGATATTTGGTTATGTAAAGGAGAAAAACAGCAAGGTTATCCAACACCTGTACAAAATTGGATTTCAATTTTTTTCCTGGGTAGATACAAAGTAATATGGAAAGTAAAAAGATCACCACTAAGATATAATAAAAAAGAAAACAGAGTGTGTGAATGCTAACTGGAGAAATCAAGAAAAGATGACATCAAGCATGGCAAACCGTGGTATTTTTGCTGGTATTTTTGCTGCTACTCCCCGCTTCAGAAACCATGGGAGACATTTCTAATTAATCATCCTTCCCTGCCAAGCCCAGACTCATCTCCCAATGCAGAGCGCCATCAGCTTCTGCTTGTTTGGCATCGACATTCAAATGTAATCTATCTGCCATCTCTGAATGAAATGGTTACAGTGACCCCAGACTAAAAACAAGACATGGGCTGATTTGATTTTTATCACTAGGAATATAGCAGACAGGAGTCAGAGGCAGCAGGGCTGTGGATCGTCTGTCATGACATGACTACTGAAAACACTCCAGTGTGTGCAGAAGGCAATGGGAGTAAGGGTGAACCAACAGGCCATTTACAAACCTTCATTCTAAATGTTTAGCAAAAACTTTACCTCTTTAAAGTAGTGATTGTTTGTTACCAAGATTTATTGAGATAGACCATGTACATTATCTTGATAGTGTTAAATGTCAATTACAAATCACCGCTGCATCATTTTTGAAAGGACAAAGGCGAGTCCTAGAACAAAGCCTCTGAAGGGATTGAAACTAGAAAGTAAAACGGGAAGATGACAGTCACAAGTGGTGGCAAATAGAGGAAACACCCAAGACACAGAGAGGTAAAGGCAGTGAAGGAGAGACCTCTTCCAAATGTTCAGATAAGTCTCCAAGATGTCCAGACTGGATTTTCCAAGATGTATCTCTTGGCCCATGGGACTTAGGGGAAACTTTCTACCATTCCCTTAACTTCCTAGAAGAAAGAATACCCAGACTTAGGAGTCATTTCCAGAAATAATCTTTTATAGAAGGAACCCACCTTTATGGCAGCACAAATTTCTAGCTCTCTGGTTTTATAAGCCACTCTCTCCTCCTCACATGAGTTCCCCTGCTCACTTCATGCCCATGAGTTCCCCTGCTCACTTCATGCCCAAGGCTTTGTTCACTGAAGTTAAAAACTTCCAGACTGCCCGTTCATTCTAGAATTTACAGCCATGTAAATTCCCCGTATGTATATTATTAAAGTTCTTTTTCTCCTACTACTCAGTCTAATATTAATTTATTTCTTTGTTGAGTCTGAGAAGAACCTAGAGAACTAAAGGAAATTTTCACCCACCCCATGACTTTAATGACAGCTTCATTTACTTTTAGTCAGTCATCTAAAGTGTTCTACAGACATGATGGAATAAAGAGGTTGGAATCACCTCCCCTAAAAACAACTATTTAAAAAAATTGAACAAAAGGAGTTTCAGAAGTTTCCTGATAGAATGCCAGGATTTTCCCATAGAGAACTCTTAACATTGGTGGCTGCTGAGGGGGAGGAGTGGGAAGAGCATGAGTGGGAGAGCAGACACCCCAGCCGCAGGCAGTATGGGTGTCAGTTAATGCAGGCAGGAGGGGTACTCTGGTGTACTCCTGGGCACTGTTTTCTTGGAAGAACTGTGCTTCTACAAAGGCTCAAGTCCCACTGGAAACTCTACAACAAGCAAACACTCTCCTCAGCACTCCCCAGAAGAGACCCAAGAGATGGCAGGCCAGACTCCACTGTGGACTGAATAGCAGTTGGGAGTGGTGAGAAAACTCACTAATACCTTGGACAGTATCATGTGCTTCACAGAGTTTATAGCCTTGGTCCTTCTGAAGCTGAGTGGCAGAGTGTTTGGGGAGGTGGTGGTCACTGCTTGTGGCCAAAATGGCGCTAGACCCTAGGGCACATGCCCTACTTGGCCCCTTCCTGCCTGCCAAGCACCACTGAGTCCCAGAGCGTAAGCTTTGTTGTCCAAAGCAAACTCTCCCCAACTGGGAGACTCAAGTCCCATAGATCACAACTAGTGGCACAAAGGAGTGGCCGGAGGGGCGTGGGAAGTTAAGGCAGCTACTGCACTGAGCAGTGCTTGCTGTGGAGAAAGAGGACAGGAACCAGAGGTGACCATCTTCATTCCTCAAACTGAGATTGAATATTTAAACCCCAGACTCTCTTCCTGATCCAACTCATGCCAACATAAACTAGGAAGAAAATATAGTCCCCAGTGCTCCTACCACACACACCAAACAAAGTAACACTCTTACAAGGAACATCTAAGCATGAGATGGAAAAGCAAAATGGAAGGAAGTAGTTCTGGGACAGTAATCCACACTGAGAAAAAGGAACTGCTGTTCTCTTATCAGAAATATTAGATTTTCAGCTGAAAAAAGGTAGCAGGAACAAAGATGGATAGATACTATGATCAAGGGAATAGCAAGAAGATATGCTATTAATAATTATGCACCTAACTTAAGGGGACCTCATTATATTAAGCAACTACTCACATCCTAAATCAATGGGTTTATAAAAATACAATTATTGTTGGAGAGCTCCACACAGCACTGCCAAGAAGGGATAGATTATCCGGACAGATATTTAACAAAGAAAGGCCTTAAATAAGTGTTGGATTGGATGTATTTATTGGACATTTATAGAGCTTGCATCTCAAAAGAAGTGAAGACACTTTCTTCTCAAGTGCACATGGGACAGCTTCAATAATAGAGCCTATACTGGGACACAAAACAAGTTTCTGAAAAGGAAAATCTGATCATTTTCACAAGTCACAATAGTATAAAGCTAGATATTAACCACAAAAATAATCGTAGAATAAACCAAAACTGAACTAAACAAAATATTTCTAGAACAAAGAAAATTTCAAAATGTACCTCGAAACTAATGAAACTGGAGAGATGATTTCCAGATCTGATAAGGAAAGGAAGAAAAATATCCAAAATATCAGTAGAAGGAAATAAAAATCAGAGCAGAAAGAAATGAAATAGAAAAAAGAGATAGCCTAAAAGATCAATGAAGCCAATGGTTAGATCTTTGAAATCATAAAATTGTCAAGCCCTTAGATAGGCTTATGAAGAGATAAGAAAATGAAATAAGCAGAGTCCAAAAGTAAAGAGGCAAAATTACAGGATGGTACAGAAATATCTTAGGATCATAAAAGCCTAGGGATGTCTCCATGCAAACAAAATGGACAATCCTCCCAAAATGAACAGACTTTGAAATTCATACAACCTTCCAAAACGGAATCAGCATGAAACTGCTAAAATTGAAGGGGTAATTAAAATTTCCCCTAAGAACAAAAGCCCAGGACCAGATGGTTTCTCCAGGGAATTACACTAAACCTATAAAGAATAGCTAATACCTGTCCTACACAAACTCTTCAAAAAATTTGAAGAGACTGGGAAACTTGAACATATTCTATGAGGTCAACATTACCTTGATTCCCAAGTCAAACAAAGACAGCACTAAACAAGAAAATTATCAATGAATGTCTCCCTTAGATTGGTCCTCAACAAAATCGTAGCAAACTGAAAACAGCAACATATCAAGAGAACCATTTACTGTGATCCATCAGGTTTCCTCACAGACATGCACATCTGGTTCAACATACACAAATTAATTAACATAGCACTTTTTTCACAGTTTCCAAGTCATGGAACCCAAGTTAACTACCCTTCAGCAGACAAATGGGTAAAGAAAATTGTGGGATATATATTCAATGGAATACTAAACAGCTGTTAAAAAGATGAAATAGTGGTGTTTAGGAGAAAGTTGGATGGACCTTGAGATGCTTATGTTAAGTGAAATAAGTCAGAAAATGAAGAGCAAACATCAGATGGTTTTACTCATCTGTGGAAAACAAATAACAAAACATAAAAACTATGGGCAATACAGCAGGAACAAGTTTTGGATTTAAGTCAAAGAATTTAATGGTTGCCAGAGAGGAAAAGGGGAAGGGAGAAGGGAGTAGTGGGGGGAGGCAGATGGGATATTGGCAACAAGGGTGATTTGTTAGAAGGTAATTAACTGCCTTGTTTTAGATAGGACCTGAATTGTATTTTCAAACACAGCCTTTCAGCTCATACAAGGCAGACAAACAAGAAGAAAACCTGTAAAGCTATCCAGGACCCAAAATTTTGTGAATCCTTCTGCTATATCAGGGTAGCACAGACTTCCGGCTAGACTCGAAGGCAAGAATTTCCTATTTTATTTTAAAGGTGATCTTTGGTTCCTAACAACTAATGCTTGGCAATGGCTGAAGTAATCATATCAAATTTGTGTTGTGTGCATTAGTAAATCATGAATCACAAAAATACTAGTGGCATATTTATGACAGGTTTTAAATTTTTTTTTAATATTTATTTATTTATGCATATAGAACTGAGATATAGGCCAGAGGTTCAGGGGCCACAAGAGGCTTCAGCAGGGACCCAGCAGGGAGCAGAACAGGCAAATCAACAAAGTACATTGCTGAGGGTAGCAGGGGGCGGGTCAGGAGAGGTCTGCCACGCCATGTGGGTCACCTCCTGTTCTGGAGTTCAAACTCACACTGAGGGAGCTGAGGCCTGCTTGAAGTGCTGTGTCCTAACCCATTCACCACCAGTGAGGGTCCAGGAGGGTCCAGGAGTTTTAAAAAATATTAAGTATCAATATTTATATAAATTATCTTAATGACTAAAACCTGAGAAAGTGCTTTAAGCTATGAAAAGGAGAAAAACTAACAAGGGACAAAAATTCGGGGAGCGAACCCTTATTTAGGCAATCCAGGGATTCCTTTATCAGGTTCTAATTTTGACATTGTCATGCCCACCCCAGTCTAATCTGAAACCTAGGCAAGAAAGAAACTGAGGCTAATTCTAAGATTCAGCATAGTCACTTTAAACAATTACCAGATCATTTAATTCAATTGCTCTGTCCCTTAAATTAAGAGACAATTCATGCAATTTACTCCCTTTTGACATTTAATTAGGGCCTCCAGTCTGCAAAGGGTGAGTACTATCAATCAAACCAGAACAGCAGCAACGCTCATTTCCACATAAATAGCACAGAGGTGGTTATTACCACAGACAGTGCACTCTAAGCCTATAATCATTAACAAGGCAGATCCCTACCCCCAGCAAACACTTATTAAATACCTTTTTACCAGACACTGTGCAGTTCAGAGTCTTCAAGGTAAGAAAATGGGACAGTTGCAACACAATAGGTCCAAACTAGTATGGTAAGCACTCAGAAACAGGTAAATAAATTGCTCTGCACTGTAGTGGGGCGTTAAGAAGGGCCTCCCACAAGAGGGGATAGCTCAGTTTAGTCTTGAATGATTTGGTGGCTGGTGAGATGAGATGCACAGGAATTCTATCCAGTCAGAGTTGCTTGTGCAAAGGCAGACACACCCAGGAGAACAAGGTGCTGAGATTAAAATGCAAGTTGACTGTGAGGCTGGAGCACAGGCTTTGTTAAGGGGCAGTAAGGGGGGAATCTGGAGTCAGCCCATGATGCCATCTGTGAAATGCTAAGGTGTTTGGACCTTAGCAAAGGCAAAAATGAATCGGACTATTCAGCATGTATAAATTGCTCATTAACTCAACAATAAGAAAAGAACCTCATCACAAACTGATGGAACAGGGGCTCCCTGGTGGTGCAACAAGTTAGGTCACAACACTGTGAAGCTATTGGAAGCCACTGCCGCATGAGTTCAATCCCCAGCCAGGGAGGTGGCCCACATGGCGCAGACCTCTGTCACACCCACTGCTCCCCTCAGTAGTGTATTTCAGTGGACCTGCCTGTTCTGCTCCCCACTGTGTCTCTGGTGAATCCTTTCACCCCCCAACCCCCTACACCTCTGACCTGTACCCCAGTTCTTGTACTCCATACAAATTTTGAAAAAAAATGGTGGAACAGTATTTTAGAAAATTATTTTTCTAAACAAGACATACAGATGCCAGGCACATGAAAATTCTCATTATCACTTATCAGGGAAATGCACATTAAAACCATGACATGGCATCTCATACTTGCAAGAAGGGTCCAGGGCAAAAAGATCAGAAACAAACATTGACAAGGATGTGGAAGAAAAAAAGAACACTAGTAAATTCTGTGGAAATGTACCTCAAAAGGTACATTCATCCAGCCCATACAGAAAACAGCCTGGAGGTTACTCAATATTAAAAATAGATCATATAACTTAGCAATTCTTCTCTAAGTATTGCCTGAAGGATGCAAAACCATAGTTTCAAGCAGACATATGCTCTTCAATGCTCCCTGCCATACTGTTCATAACAGCCAACTTAAGGAAACAACCGAAGTGCCCAATCACTTAGAGGTGTGAATTAGAAAAAATGTGGTATACTCCTAGGTATCTACCCAAAGGACCCAACAACATTAATTCTAAAAAGCACCTGCACCCCTATGTTTATTGCAGCACTATTATGATAAGTAAGCTATGGAAACAACCCAAATGCCCAAAAGTAGATGACTGGATCAAGAAGATGTATTATATATACACAATGGACTATTACTCAGAAATCAAGAAATATAAACTCATGTCATTTGCAGTCACATAGATAGAGCTAGAAGGGGTCATGTCCAGTGACCCCTTCTAAATCAACAGGCCACCATAAACCAGAGACGTCCTTCGGGTGGGAGAAGGAAACTGGATGAAAACAGGGGTGGCACGAGGGACCACGGGTGATCGTACCTGGGTGAAGTGGTGGTGGGAATTTCCTGAGGACCTTACATGAGATGATAAACCATACATTGTATAAAAATGAAGAAAAAATGATGTAAAAATATATATAGAATTTAAATAAAAAGAAAATTAAAGTATAGATACACAATGGAAAGCTAATAGGTATTAAAAAGGTGAATGAACCCTTGCTATTTGTAATAACATGGATGGAACTGGAGGGATAATTATAAGCAAAGTAAGTCACAAGATTAAAGACAAATACCAATGGGTTCACTATGTACAATATAGAGAAACTATTGATATGTGATAAAGAAAAAACTAAGGGTCAGACAAAACTAAGCCAGTAATAGACCCTAGAAATCTGTCCATAGAATTGAAACAAGAGGGGTCCTGATGGATCTTGGGAGAAGTGTATAGGTGTCTGGGTGGGTGAGCCTGAGCCTCTGAGTCACATATGATGTTGTAAGCCACTGTTACCTCAATAACAAGACATGTTAAAAATGCATCAAACAATGAAGGCGATGATTTCATGCAGGCTATTGCAATAGGGAGAACATGCACAAAACTGTCTCAGCGAGAGGGAGAAAACTCCAAGCTTTATCAGTCAGGTGGCGGAGATGGGTCTTCTCTGGGAGCATTTAAAAGCAGGTTGTTTTTGAGTAGAGAGTCTTTTCTCTGACTTCAACATGATCACAAAGGATAGAAGATGGTTTCATACCATTGATGCTTTCCAAATAATGGGACTCAGATAAAGTTCAACATTGTCCAGCTTTATCCGTTTCTATCAAAAAAGATATTTCATCATACTCGAGGTTTGTAAGCAGAGTTGAGATCTACTCAGCAGGGCTGAAAAGCAACAGTCCATGCAAACCAGCTGCCACTACTTGCTCCCCTCAGTAGAACCTGCCTTTAGTTTTTTCAAATGCTCTTGCTCCTATTTTTTTCTTTGATATCATTTCTGGGTTCTGTGGATCTTAAATGACATACCACGTTTTGAGTTTGGTGGCCAGGAATCTCTGGCTCCTACCCCTTATCTAAGACCTCACCTCTTAACAAGATCCTGCTGGTGCAAAGAGTTATGTCTCAGTACTACGAAGCTGTCCACAGCCACTGCAGCATAGTTCGATCCCCAGGCAGGGAGGTGACCCACATGGCATGGCAGACCTCTCCTGCCTCACCCACTGCTCCGGTCAGCAGTGTATTTCAGTACATCTGCCTGTTCTGCTTCCCACTGTCTCCTGTGAATCCTCTTAACCCCACCCCACCTCTAGCCTGTACCTCAGCTCTTGTATGCATAAATGAATAATCTTTTTTAAAAAGCAACAACTTATTTTGGCCTGCTTTCAAGGAGAAACTTATCTCTGCTCTGCTCCAGGCTGAATCCTTTCAGCTGTGGTCAAGTATGAGAACATCTTATAACAGCTCTTCCTAGATAAAGAAAGGTATTTGGCAAACCTTGAATTGCTATGGCAATTCTGCTGCTCCCCGTACAGGCAGGGTATTGTCCCCTCACTTGGACAGGGGCTGGTCCTTGAGATCCAGACTCTGGCTCATACATGTTGGGTTATAAGCAGAAGCTACTTTCAACCCATGTGTGAGATCAATTTCAAGAGGAGCTGCTCAATTCCAGACATTCAAGTTCTGAGCCATGCAGTGACTGGGATCCTATAAATAGGATACAATAAGGATTCTACTTAAACCCATTACCGTTGACAGGAGAACTATGAACAAGATTAACTCTGTACCTTAAAATGGATTGGGGTGGGGGAAGCGAGACCACCACAAGTTACACAGTTATGAAATTTTGTTATCAGATAAACAAGTTAAGCTTAGGTGGTAGGAGCAATAATACAATGCAAGACATGACTTATGTGGCTGAAATTTCCAACAAATTAGTAGTTATCTAACAAATAATGCTGCTCCAACTTGTATCCAAAAGCTAAGTGGAAAAGGAAAGACCTCAAAGTAAATACCATCACTTTATTGAGGACTAGGGTGTGTTTTCTGGTGAACTTCAGACAAAACTAAGACTCCTTAGGCAATAGGGTTTTTTAAGGAAACAGAGACCATAGACACAGTAGATTTTAACCTGTAACAAATAGTTTTAATGTAATTGGTTTGGTTTGTACTGATATTATGAATTTGAACAAAATTAAATTGAGCAATGAAACTTAATACCTTGGATTTATAGACCACTATTCTTAAGATAACACTCTTTATTGGTGGGTACTTATAGTCAATTCACTTTGGGCTGATAAAATTTTTAAAATAAAGCTTTAAGATTTACCAATTAAACCCTCCTCCTCCTTTCCCAGTAAATTTTACTAGCATTTCCTCTCACAGTAATCTTTTGCAATTACATAGTAATTTCTTCATACGGTCCTCCAAGTGATTTTGCAAACATTAATTAAGCTTTGCAATACTCCAGCAATGGAGAAGACCAGCATTATACCCAGGAGTCCATCTCATGCTGAGATGGTGGTTGGAATGACATTTGTTCCTGTCACTCGGAATGAGTACATGGAGCTCTAACCTGTGGGAAGAGAGGATGTGCTAATTCTGCCAGAATTACAAATGATACCACTGCTTATTCTATGCAATGCTGTCTCTGCTTACTGGAACAAAAGGAGATGAGGTGACTTTCCCTATCGAATCATTGCTCTTACCCAGTAACTGAAGCTATTCATTGTTGTCCATGATTCTCAAAATGAGGTTTTGAAATTAGCTTAAATCTAATGTCTATTTGCCCTGTTCTGTTCACAAATGCCATTGGGGCAACATAACTTTAAACTTTATGTAGCTAATCATCAGAAAATGAGAAATCATTGTACTATATACATAGTACAAATAGAAACATGAAGGAGGAACTATCTGGGTGAACTATCTTCTTTTCTTCAGCCAGGAGATAGGAACTAGAGCAATTAAGATATTTTAGATTGAGCAAAAAGATCTTTAGTCTGTTAAGCTTAACTAAACTTGACAAACCATACAGGTTAAGGATTCAGTCCTGTTAATGACCCCACTTCAGATGCCCATAATGGCCAACTGTCCCCATGTTTACTACACTTCGGTGCAACCTGACTATAAATTAGTAGTCCCATGACCCCTGCTCAGGTTCAATAATTCGCTAGAATGGCTCACAGAACTCAGGAAAACACTTATGTTTATTGGTTTATTATACAGGATATGATAAAGAAGCAGATGAGCAGCAGGGAAAGAGGTCCCTTGGGTGAGATACAGGACTAAGCACTGGAGCTTTTGTGCCCTAGTGGAGCTGAGCCTTGCTACCCACATGAATGTGTTCACCCACCCTGAAACTCTTTGGACTCTGTAGTTTATGTACTTTTAATGGAGGGTTCAACATGTGTTATGATTGATTATTAACTCAATAGATAGTTTCTCTTCATTCCCAGGAGAATGAAAAGTGGGGCTGAAAATTTCAAGCTTATAATCATGTTTGGGTCTTTTTGGTGGCTGACCCTAACCCAGAATCCTTCCAAAGTTGCCTGATTAATACAAAAAGGCGTTTTTATCCCTCAGGAAATTTCAAGGAATGTAGAAGCAATACCACCACTGTCAGTTTCTTGGCTTTGATATTATATTACAGCTATGTGAAACGTCCCCCATTGGGGGAAGGATATAGAATACATTTTACTACTTTTTACAACCTCCTGTGTGTCTTCTGGAACAGTCAGGTTTTTTTTTTTAGTACACTTGATTTGTCCAGAAGTGCAACAGTTTAAAGATCGGAGACATGAATATGCCATTGCTATTTTATCTATTCAAACATGTAGAGAGATAAGCACTTTTCTAATACTACCCAAAAAATGAGGAAATCACCAATAGGTATGGATCTGTGTCAAAAAATGTTGAGAGGTCTTAGCAAAACCATTCTTAGGAGATATAACAAAAATTATTGGCAGAAACATTAGCTTACAGAAGCTGCTCGACAGTTTACCTGCCACAGCTGTAAATAGGATATACATCTCCGAGAGTTCCTGTGAGAAGGAGACAATCTGATAGAAGTATTCCTCCTTTATGGAGGAATGCAGGCGTCTGAAGGTCTACTGCTCCATTTAGGACATTATAGGTGACCTCCACGGTAGGACACCTGCAGTTTGCCTTGGTGGGTGTGCTATCATGTTGAAATGGGTGATGGTTTCCCCTCAGGAGACTGATTATAAATACAAAATAAATAGGTGTCAACAGCAGTGAAACCAAAATCCTCCATCTCAGTGTAGGTTTATTTGGTTTGTTTGTTTGCTTGTTTTTCTATTGAGACAGTGAATATGTAGACATTCTGTGAGGCTGAAGGCAGGCACTATTATAACTCCCCTCACCCATTTAACACATTATTTTTATCTAAAATCCAGGGCCTTCAGTGGCCTTCCCTGGTGGTGTGGCGGGTTAAATCTCAGCACTGGGAAGCTAGCTGCTACTGCTTGGGTACGAGTTGGCTCTCCACCCCAAGGTGACCCACATGGCATAGCAGACCTCTCCTGACCCGCCTGCTGCTCCCCTCAGTAGTGTATTTCGTCGATCTGCCTGTTCTGCTCCCCACTCTGTCTCTGGTGAATCCTCTCACCGTCCCTCCACCCTGGCCTGTACCCCAGTTCTGTATTTATAAATAAATAAATCCTTATAAAAAAGTTCTTGAGGCAATTATCCCTACTGGGTATATTAAAAAAAAAAAAAATCCAGGGCCTTCAACTCAGAATCAAGTCTGGAGCAATACTAATAAAGGAAGTTACATATAAAGAAGATTTTCGTGGACCTAGGATACCACCACTGGTAAAAACAGAAGAACATGAACTGTGTTTTGAAGGTCTGGCAGCCACCAAAACACCAGAATGTCCTACTGTGGCTATTACCTCTCAATGCACTTGAGGCCAGGCGAACCACATTCATGTGTACATAAAGAAAGGAAAATCATCAACGTCCATATCCTAGACCTTTTTAGCCTCATTGTTATCCCTTGCCACAGGTGTCTCGGGCTTAACCAGTTCAATTTGCACTGCACCTACATAAGGAATTATGTTTCTTGAAGATTATTGGTATTTTATTACCTCAATGGTGAATACAGATCAGGAATCCCAGTCAGTTCTGTGTGCACCCCAAGACAATGACTTTGGTGCAGAAACAGCGGTTGATTTTTTTTTTTTTTAATTATTCTCTACTTACACATGGCCAGAAGTCAAACTACTAGTCATTATTCAAAGTTTACTTCCTCCTGATTGTTTCATGACTACTACCCCCAAATTGAACATTGTTTACTGAGCAGACAGTGACATTTTTAAAAACAACAGTGTGAAGTATCAATCTCCTCTCAAGCAACACTGGTGAGCAAATGCATAACACCTCTAGCCTGGACCTGCACCAGAGCTGGTCTGAATGACTGTGTGCCACCTGTGTGACACTGGTCAGCCCTCAGACACCCACACTTTCCACACAGACTTCCTTTCTGTGCCCAAATGAAAGGGTTTTGTATTAGCTTTCTATTGCTGCCCTAACAAATGGCTGTAGCAGATTACAATAACACAGACATCTTACCTTAGAGTTCTGTAGGTCAAAGATCCCATGTAGGTGTCACTGGGCTGAAGCCAGTGTAGTGGCAGGACTGCATTCCTCTATGAAGGCTCCAGGTAGAATCTGTTTCAGCGTTTCCAGCACCAGGAGGCTGCCCACATTCCTCCTCCCTCCATCTTCAACCAGTAAGCCTTCGAACCTCCCGTGCTGCCATTTATCTGGTTGTCTGCAGCTGGCACTAGTTCTCTACTTTTAGGAATGCTTGTGAGTAGATTGGAACCACCTGGATAATCCAGACCATGTTCTCCTTCTCAAGGCCCTAAACTATCATCACATCTGCAAAGTCCCTTTAGTCATGTAACATTTCACAGGTAACCTGCCCACACGTTATGGGGATTAGGATGTGGGCATCAGTGTAGTTAGAGTTGGTCAGGCGTTTATGCCACTGGCCTCTGCAGCTATCCCCTGTCACCTTGACTGTGCTGATGCAGGAGGCCCTTGGGAATGCGGGCGCTCGAGCCTGACTGTGGACACCCGGAGTGTGGCCTGGGCCTGCGTGGGTGTGTACACTGGGGTCTGAGGCTGTGAGGAACGCATCAAACGAAAAACTGCAATGGCTGAAGGGCTATGAGAGGACAAGTGATTCCAGAGAGTCAGGATCACAAGGACACCAGAGAGAGCCCAAAGAGAAAAGCACACAGATTCACTGGAGACTGGGATGCCTACCAGCCTCCCAGGTCCCCCGGGGACCCCTGCCTGCCCTGCTGTATGCTGCACAAGAACTTCTTTAGGGGAACATTATGCTCCCCTTAAGCCTCTGCACAGAACTTTGTGAAGCGCACAGCA
This sequence comes from Condylura cristata, assembly GCF_000260355.1. NCBI lineage: Eukaryota > Metazoa > Chordata > Mammalia > Eulipotyphla > Talpidae > Condylura > Condylura cristata. Next base: position 48,083,061 of record NW_004567106.1, on the reverse strand, counting down.
AATACCATATACCTCAGTTCATGTTACTATAACAAATTACTATAGCTTATAAACAACAGAAATTTATTTCTCATGTTTCTGTGGGCTGGAAATCTGAAAAAACCATGTCAAGCCCATGATTGGGTTCTGGTGAGGGAGTTGGTCTGAGCTTGGTCTGAGCTTCTCTGACTGTCAATTTTTGTCTGTTCCTCAGATGGTAGAAGAGAGGAAACAAGTTCTGTGTTTTTCTAAAGGCACCAATCCCATTCCTGAAAGCTTCACCCTCATGGCCTAGTTACCTCCAAAACATGCCAACTTTTAATATAATGTGGAGGAGGGGGTGAGAATTTCAGAGTCTAAATTTGGGGAACACAAACATTCAGTTATGTCACCATAATGCAATCTTCTAGGACTCCTGTTTTACCAAAACATAGGTAACCAATTTTACGGGATGATTGAAGTCTACTCTCATCAGCTGTCATTGTTGAGAGATTCACCTTTCAAACCACATACAGACTGATGAGAACGCTCTTGTTTTGATGATGAGGCTGTGGCTCTTCCAACATGACCACTTGGGGATTTTTAGATGGTGTGTTTGTTAAGGGAAGGGTGTCCTAAAGGAACTCTGCAGAGTCTTGTGGACTCCACCCCCTACTCCAGCTTTCTGGACACTATCCCCTACTCCAGTGATTGGAAACTACAACTCCCAGCAGTACCAGGGAGAGAACTGCGAGGACCCAAGGGCGGAGCTAGCAAGAATTCTGGGGACACTTGGGGGATAAATAGGGCGTGATTGCATCTCACTCTCTCTTGCTCGGAAAGCAGCTCTCCTGATCGCGTCACTTCGTGTGTTCAGTCAGCCTAGCTGTAAGGTATTCCAGTTACTTTGTATCCCGCTTTCTTTCCTTGGCTTGTTTCCTATTCCTTTCCCCTTTTGTAAATAAACATGATATTGATCATTTTGTGTGTACCTGCAGTATAATTGAATTGTGAGTGCGCGGGTGAGGCCCCACAGACAGGCGGCCCCGTCCACTCTGGGTTACCCTGTAACATGTTGAGCTCACGGTGCTCAGTCCGAGAGGAAAGGGGTTTACATTCATTCAGTTTCTACTCTTATAGGAAGCTCATGTGTATGAACTGAACACTCAGGTGGCTTTGCCTTTTGCCTAAAGTTAAGTTTGGCCGATGGGATGCACCAGCAGACAGAGAGGAGAGCCCAGGGAACTTATTCCCAGACCCTGGGCCACCATCTGGCAGTGTCTGCTTTCCCATACCAAGATGACTGCTTCTGTAGGGTGTCTCTTCCAGAGCTGTGGGTGTCTCTGGGTCCAGGAAATGCTCCGTCCTCTTGGCCTTGGGGCCCTTGCTGTCAGTCCTTGTATGCTTTGCTGGCCGGTGCTGATCTTGCTGTCCCTGTTCTCACCTTGACAAATACTTCCTTCGTTAAACTCTCCTCAATTATCTTGCTTAATTGTGCCTACTGCCTGCCAGGGCACTGTCTGATAAACCTGGATGTGCCAGAATCTGGAGATCTTAGACAAGTTACCTAACCTTTTCAAACCTCAGGACTGTTTATGTGAAATGGAGATTAAAAATAGCTACCTCAGGGTGGAGCAGAGGGTGACACTAAATTGTTTAATTCAGGTACAGCTTCACATAATTTGGCACAGAGTGCACACTGAAATGTATTTTTGCCAAAATAAAGGAAATGAATTCTCTGAGGAGCTGAAAGCTCCATCTGGATCCAAATGTTCCACCAAGTCATTTCTTAAAATGTACTTTTGCTCCAATGAAAAAAAAAGTTATTTTGAGCAACTATTAAACTAACTTTTTAAAAAAGATTTATTTATTTATACATACAAGAGCTAGGGTACAGGCCAGACATGGTGGGGAGAGGTAAAAGGATTCACCAGAGACAGTGGGGAACAGGACAGGCAGACTGACTGAAATGCACTGCTGAGGGGAGCAGCGGGGTGGTCCAGGAGAGGTCTGCCACACCATGTGGGTTGGCGCCCTGGCTGGGGATCAAACCAGTGCTACAGTGTTTGGCAATAGCTTCATTGTGCTTGTGCTTAACCCCTTGTACCACCAGGGAGGCCCTATTAAACTAACTTTGGATTTACCAATAACTAATTTTAGTGCTGCTGAAGGGACTCAAACTGTCCTTTTGTACTGAGAGATGTTGGAGTTCAACCATCTTTATAATTTTTTTTAATAATTTAACATTTCTGGGTTTTTCTAGTATTACACTGAAATTTTTCTAGTTTTCTGGGTATAAAATGATTTACAAAATGTAAAAAGAGAATTATTACAGTAGAATAATATTTAGGAAATAAAAGTTCATCTATAGATCAGTTCAGACATACTAACTCCTCAGCATATAAAGAGTTAACAGAATTAAAGATTTAAGAAGGGCCCTCTCTAACCCTCTCTGGTGGCACAGGGGGTTAAAATGCAGCACTATGAAGCTATCCAAAGCCACTGCTGCACAAGTTCCATCCTGGCCACAGAGGTGACCCACGTCACAGCAGACCTCTCCTGCCTTGCCTGCTGCTCCCCTCAGCAGTGTATTTCAGTCAGTTTACCTGTTCTGCTCCCCACTCTCTCTCTGGTGGATCCTCTCACCACGCTGCACCTCTGGCCTGTACCCCAGTTCTCTGTGTAAAAAAATCTTTAAAAAAAAAAAAAGGGCCCTCCCTGGTGGCACAAGGGGTTACATTGCAGCACTATGAAGCTTTCTGCAGCCACTGCAACATGAGTTTCATCCTGGCCAGGGAGATGACCCACATGATGCAGCAGACCTTTTCTATCCCGCCTGCTGCTCCCCTGAAATGTGCTTTTCAGTCAATCTGCCTGTTCTACTCCCGACTCTGTCTGGTGAATCCTCTCACACGCACCTACCCCTCCCCCAGCACCTCTAGCCTGTACCCCAGTTCTTGTATGCATAAATAAATAAATCTAAAAATATGATTTAAGAAGATGAGTGATAGAATTTTCAACAGACACTCAACTTTTAAAAGAAAATACATATCTAGAAATCAGGATAAGGAAGCAGGAAATCCCTCAGGATTTTGGTACCTGAAGATCCATGTTGAAAGACAGGCAAAGCAGAAATGGAAACTGAACAGATATGTCCACAGAATCATGAGCTCAAAAGGTTTTGTGCAAATATTGAGGACCTTTATACTTCCCCCAGGATTGAGGACAAAGAGACTTAATGTCAATTTTATCTAAATCCAAAAAAAGCAAATTGACCTTAGCTGATATCTGATTATACTTTATCAGGGAACCAAGTGAAAAAATAGAAACACAAAATCAGATCTACAGTGTCAACCTCTTAAACAGCTGTTGGTTGCTAGTATTTTCTTGACCTCATTTTTCTATAGTTCCTTCTGAATCTATACTAAAAACAGTTAAGCATAAGAGCTTCAAATCTATTCAAAGGTTACTCAACTTTATTCTTGATAAAAGACAGCCATTACTAAGACATTGTATCAACAGCTGAGAAAATGAAGTTCATGTTATTAGATTTACCCACATAGGACTTGAAATTTTTTCACTGAGTCATTTACTGTCAGGAATTTATTGATTTCCAAATCTGTGCTGGCACATCATCTGACTACCAACCACTGCCTGAGTGTGTCTCTTTTCAGTGGTCAACATCACATGGCAGCGATCCTCACTATTCAAGAGCACTGTTTTCAATAAAATAGAAAGACACACACTCACCATACACCCTTGACCCCACACTTTTTCTCATGCTTGGAATATGCATATTTTTATCATGAACTCCAAGCCATGTAGTTTACATTGATCATGGCAGTTGCTAAACTGTTACAGTTTGTAATGATCATAAGTGTCTTTGTGGTTATTCTGTGGGACTTAAGAATTTTTCCAGTGCTATGGCTTCACACTTTCCTTCAAAACCAGAAAAACTGTTTATACTGCCAGTTCCAGTGGAAGTGTGGATGCTGGAAGATGTGTCATATGCAACTGTTAGGTTGTCCAAAATGTAAATAACCAAATGTGACCTGATTCAGTAAAGTCATTGATGGAGCAATTTAGTAGGAGAGTTTTCCCAATCCAATGGGAACTTCTAACATTAAAGTAAAGCTGTTGATTGTCATTCATTATATTCCTTCAGGCTCGCTATGTGAAAATCACCTCATGTTTATCAAGTACCTAATCTCCTACAAACCAGAGTGCCCAAGAACTTATCTATAAATGAAGCAAGAATAAATGAAGCAAATGAATTTAAGCAGGGACAAAAAATACAAATTTGGAACACACTACATGTGATGGTTAATTTTATATGTATGTTTACTTGGCTGGGCACAGTGTTCCAGATAGTTGGTCAAATTTTATGCTGTATGTTTTGGTGAAGTTTTTGGAAAAAGTTCACATTTAAACTGGTAGGCTTTGAGTAAAGATTAGGCTGTAGTGTGGGAGGGCTTTCTCTAATCTGCTGAAGTTGTTAATAGAACAAAGCCTCATCTCTGAGCTAAAGGAACTCTGCCAGCAGGCTGCTGCACTCGGACTCAATGACAACTCTCCCCTGGATCTCTAGCCTGTTAGCCACCCCTATCAGATTTTAGACTTACCCCAAACCTTCACAATCACCTCAGTCACTTCCTTAAAATGAAGCTTTCTCTGTTAGTTTCATTTCTTTGAAGAACTCTGATTAATATACAACCAAGTCCATTTTTATATCTTCATAGAATTAACAGCAATAGCAAAACACCTTGGTCAAGAATTCATAGAAATTTTGCAAGATTATTATAGATAAAAATGTAAGTGTCGTATGTTTATTTATTGTTATTGCATTCATCTAAAGTTCTAAATAGAAGAGGCAAAATTAATCCTTGCCAAGGACAGGAATACTTGACAGGCTGGGAAGAGATACAAAAATATCTCATTAATAATATGAAAATAGTTTATAACTTGATAGGATATGGTTTACATTTGTGGGGTTCAACGTATATAAATTTTACCCTGGTGTGCAAGGGGTTAAAGTGCAGCACTATGAAGCCATCCACAGCTATTGCAGCAGGAGTTCAATCCCTGGTCAGAGAGGTGACCCGCATGGTGCAGCAGACTCTCCTATCTCACCTACATCTCCCCTCAGCAGTGTACCTCGAAGATCTGCCTGTTCAGCTCCCCACTGTGTCTCTAGTGAGTCCTCTTAGCCCCTGCACTTTGGCCTGTATCTCAGTTCTTGTATGAATAAATGAACAAATCTTAAAAAAGTAAGACTATGAAAATAATCCAGTGAGGATACGCAGATGGTGATAGAGACAAAATAAGAATGACTGAAAACTACATAATTAGTGATACTAAATTATGGGTAGTTAGTACACTATTCTGTGTGCTGTACGTTTAAATTTTTATAATATAGAAAGAGGGGTGGAGAGTCTTGGTGCTTCTCTTACAAAGAGAATTACTTCTATAAAACGGATCCTCAGATCTAATTTTGTGCAGTGCCTGATTAGATTCATTCACCATAAAAAAAGTTTCATTTTTTTAAAATCTCCATTTTCCAAATCTCTACATACCATGTTTTTTACTGCAGAGAAAAAAATTAAAAAATAAATAAATAAATTAGCATACAAAGAAACCCTACATATTACATGTACTCCAAAGATGCTGTGACTGCCACTTTCCCCTGTATGATGTATATTTTGATGAAAAGGAAATGAATGATGATGAGGTTTTGCTTCAGGGACTCCCATGTGGTGCACGGGTTAAAGTCTCAGGACTATCAAGCTATTATCAGCCACTATGGCAAGAATTTGATCCCCAGCCAGGTATCTGACCCACACTTTGCAGCAGACGGCTCCTGTCTCCCCACTGCTCCCCTCAACAGTATATTTCAGTCAATGGGCCTGTTCTGTTCTCCACTGTCTCTGGTGAATTCTCTTACCTAACCTGCACCTCTGACCTAACCACCTGTTTTGTATGGATAAATAAATAAAATAAAAAATGTTTTTAAAAATTCACTTACTCTTACTCTGTGTTGAATTAATTACTTAAAAACAAGTCATATTTAGAGCCTCTTGACTGCCTGTCTGAGTCAGTTGGTAGATATTGATACCTTTAATATATGTGGATATTATGTAGTCAGTCAATTTCCTCTTATTCTGAACTGGCTGTTGAAGTTCATAAACAAATTCACAGTTTATGATGACACAATCCACAGTGGGATAGAAATAACTTCCAATCAAGCCCATCTTTTAGACCCATAATAACACTCACAATATCTTTCAAAATAGAAATGGGCAAAAAAGGATTTAAAAGGATTATTTTTCCCTCAAGACTGCAGCATTTTTAGAGTCATCACCATCTTACTTTCAAAGCAAAAACAAAATCATGATGTCAGTTTGTATATAGATTGATTTTTTAAATATTCCATGTAACCCTAGTTTCAGCTCAATTTCCTGAAGCAAAGGTTATAACTGAGCAAAAGGAATAGACAGAGTTTATGCAACATATTTTTTTTTCTCTCTTTTTCTTTTTTTGGTCCTGTGCAAACACTATTCTAAATGTGGAGGGTAAAACTGTGAATAAAAGAAACGAAACTCCCCAGGGGTTTGTATCCTGGTAAAAGGACATAGACAACAAATATATTTGTTTTACTCAGGTGATGATGAGTGATAAGAATTAAGCAGCAATTACGCTGCTTTAGGACGGAGAGTGATCTAATAAATGGGTTTGTGCAACTGTCGGTGGAGGTTTGGAGTAACACAGGAGAAGCCAAATGAAAGTGAACAGAGAACCATGCAGATTTATGTGCTGGGAGGCTTCGAGGCACAGAGGAAGCACAGACTAAGGCTCTGGGGCAGAAACGTGTTCATGTTATTAGATAAATACAAGTAGGCCAGTGGGTTTGGATGGAGATGAGCCCGGGAGAGTGGTGGGAAATGAGCCAGGTAAGTTCGCAGGGCTTGACTGTGTAAGACCTTGGGATAGTGGGAAAGACTTAAGATTTTATTCCGAATGAGACAAAAAGAAATTGTTGGAGCAGAAGCTTCTATGTACTGAATGTAAGCTTTAGGGCTCCCTCTGGCTACGCTGAGATAGAGCACTATGAAGGTGGAGCACTTAAAAGGGTTAGAGCGGACTGGGGCCAGGGGAGCGATGCTGGCTGTGGACTGCTGGAATCATCCTACGATCATCCTACGGGGGAATGGTGGTAGCACAGGCCAGTGAGGTAGTTCTGTCCCCCCACAATTGCTAAAGTGAGTTTCCTAAAATTCTTATCATTGATGTGATTTTGAAAAAACCTTGCAAAAGTATTCCACTGAATGGCTAACATATTACTAAGGGATCAAAAAGGTAATTAAAGTTGAGTGTCAATATTTTGGTTTCTTGGAAGATTCTTTTTTTCTTTTTGAGTTCTGTATTGTAATCAGGCTTTTCTCCTCAAGTGCTGACAAATTAAAATAAGGGAGGAGAAACAGGAAGAAGGGAACTGGCATTTAGCTTTCAATACCTGTTAGGCACTTTCCAGGGGTTATTTAAATTGTAAAAGACTATTGTGAGACAGGCCTTTGAGTGTTCATTGGCAAATTAGGAAACAAGTATAATAAAGGAAGGTCTAAACCACAAGATATAGTTACTACAGTGCCACAGAAAACTCAGGAAGAAAAACAGTGCTGAAGTTACTGCAACACGCCATAAGCCTTCCTGCATAGAAAATCTGTCAACTGTGTCTTGATGTGGCATCCTAACTTTGAGGTTGCCCCACTCTAGCTGCTCTAATCAAGGTCATTGAAAGCTATTCCTGCCTTGCCAGGTGTAAGAAGCTGCTCCAGACTGGTGTTAGCAAATTTATTGAACTCACACTCACTTCCATCAACCTGTGGAAAACTCTGGCCCACAACCAGCCCTTAAGGATGGACACCACTTGATAAATGTTCTCAGTATGACAAGAAGTCACTGATAGCTACACTTTGATTGCAACTTTTCAGCCACTTGACAGCACTGTGATCCAAGGTATGTATTACCAGCTTGTTGAAAAGAAATGTCAAGTGAAATTGTATCAAAAGCCATACTGAGGTCTGGATATGTTATATCTATTGCTTCTCCTTTGTCTGTGTGTCAAAGAAAGAAATTAACTTACTTGGTTTTTTCCTAAAGAGAAGTTGGTGACTATGCAACGTATCTCATTTTGTTAATTCATCCACCACTGGATTGTGTCTTGCTTCCAGTTGAAGTTCTTGCATTTCAACAGAGGCATCCATAACACCACATTCTAAAATTATTTTAGTTTTTTATTAGATTCTACTCTAACTATGAGATATAGGGATAAGCCCTCTGGGTCAAGGGAGTAGTGAAAAACTCCCTTTGTTCATTCACAAGTGCTGTAATTTAAGCTCACTTCAGCAAATAATTACTGGACACTAGATAAAAGTTGTCTCTCTATTCTAGTTCTGACTGCAGTATCTCAGTGCAAAGAAGTGTCATTATTTGTAGGAAATCAGCCAGCTTCGAGAGAGTAGGGAAGGAAGAGGGGTGAGTGTGTGTGTGCATGCATTGTAGGGTGGTGCAGAGGGAAAAAGGAGCCATGCTTTTTCCAGGAAAGGTAAATTCTTCCCTATCAGTATGCTTTGTTTCCTTCCCTTAAATAAACTCATAAAGAAGTTCCTCCAAATTTTCTATATTACCAGTGAAGGTAATTCAATCCTTAAAATGGAAAGCTAAACTTAATGTGCTTGTATCTTGAACCACAGATTTGGTTTTACAGGTTTTCCATCATCTCCATTACAAGTTACCTCTTTTCTGTTACACCTTTTCCCATATCCTTACCACCAAATTTTTTGAGATAGTATTCAATGTCCTCCCATTCCTAGTGGAGATGAATAGTTTCTGGGTTTTACAAGGAACCTACTCTTTTACATTGTATATTTCCCATCATGTCTTTGTTTTTGTTTTGTTAGATTTATTGATTTATGCATTCAAGAACTGGAATAGCCAGAGGTGCAGTGGGTGAGAAGTAACACCAGAGACAGAGTGGAGAGCAGAACAGGCAGATGTTCTGAAATGCACTGCTGAGGGAAACAGCAGGCAGCACAGGTGAGGTCAGCCATGCCACGTGGGTCACCAACCTGGCAGGACTCTTGCAGCAGTGGCTACAGATAGCTTTATAGCGCTGTGCCTGTCGCCCATTGTGCCACCATTGGGCCCTCCCATCATGTCTTTTTTCTTCTGGTAAGGAGAGAGCAGCGCTCGTGATTATGTCACTTCTCCTCCATGTAAATAGTAAACGTTAAAAAAAAAAATCAATTGTAGCATTCCTTCTTTGAGTATTCTGAGGTCTCTGAGTAAAAAAAGTAATTTACACCAGGGACCAGCAAACATTTTCTGTAAAATATCAGACTGTTAAGTATTTTAGGCCTTGCCAACCACACATTCTTTTTTTGCCCTTACTCAACTCTACAAATGTAGGGTGGAAACACAGACTACATTTGGATGAATGAACATGACTGGGCTCCAACAAGATGATATTTACTCAAAAAGGTGGTTGCCTGGATTTGACACAGGGGCTGTATGTATAGTTTGCTATTTTTAGCTTGCAGATTTTTGCTCTAAGTACCTACCATCAATATGAATGGCCACCTAAACAAGGGCCCCAACCTGTGTCCTGAGACTGCCATGCAAGATGCTACAAAGCATCAGGGTTGACTGTATTCACCTGTAGCTTTCCACTTGAGGAATTTACTTAACTTAGTTTTGGGCATTCTCGTCTGTTGATTTTGAAGTTAAAATTCACTTTAAAATCAAGGATAACAAATTTCAGAACCTGCTCATTTACATTTTCTTTAACTTTTGCCAGTGGGGCTACCATGGGAATTCTACAGATTGTTTTCCCAAAGATATGGAAAGAAATTACATGAAATATTTCAAAGTCACTGCCTTCAAACAGGTATGACTAAATAGAGCAGTTTGATCACCAAAAGTTTTTCCCTGTAGAATCAGAAAGAATCAGAAAACCTGCAAACAAGCCTAAATTACATTACAATGACTTAGGATGAAATGGAATTCAGCTGCAGCCTAGCAACCATCAATTGTATCTCAATTATTTATGTTTTTAAAAAAGTGTGGAAGAAGTTTAAGGTATTTAGTTCCTAATTGTTATGACTGACTCTTCAGTGAAATGGACGATTCAAGTAAGGGTAGATAAAACTTGGAACAGCTAATGCAATGTATCAGGCTTAAAAAATGTAAAGTATACTAAAGTAAAATAAAATAGACCATAATTTTTCTCAGAAGAATATTGCTTCAGTCAAACATATCTTTTATTGTCTTCTAGCAAGGATAATAAAAAAAATCTCTTAGGGTTGTTAAAGAGAATGTAATACATCTTTATATTTTAAAAAGAAAACTGATTTAAATGATAGAATGTTAACACAGGCCATTGTTTAATAAAATTCATTCTCTTTACTCAGATTGGGACTTAACATCTACATGCTTTTTATTCTTCTCCTGACATCACTGTCAGCAGAGATCATAAATGTCCTTTTCTCAGATTATTATCCAAAAGAAATAGCATAAAATACTTCGTCTGATCCTTTCAAACCTGTTATTATGTGAAAAGACAAGAAATCTATTTTTATATGTACTCATTACCTTCAAGCTCTAAGGCTGCTTTATAAGTTTGGACAATAATCTCATTAATTTTCACTTTATCACCTTGGAATCCAAGATAATTTGGGCAGGACTAATTTACAGGTGATCTGTTCAATATTTACGTGAGAATAAAATTCCTCATGGTAACAGTTAATGCAAACAACTTACCAAAGCTGAAAGTTCAGTGGAGATTAGTAGTCTAAGCTTTATAGGGAATTCCATGGCCCTCTCTGTACTAGCCAGAACACACTTCAGGTTTGAACCTCAGTTACTTCATGAAACTTCTGCGATAGCCAAAATCAGTGACCACTCTGGATTTTCTTTTTCCCTCTGCCCTGTTTATGCAAGTCTCTATATTAGACCTACCCTGTCCTTCTTTCCCTAGTTCTGTTTTTCAAAATTCAATTCCTCCTTTAAAAGCCAACCAGCACTATCGCCAGGATTGCGAAGCTGTCTCAATACTACACCTTAAATTGTTCTCTTCTGCCCTTGTGGGAACGGACAGCAAAGAGATATGTTGGTCTAATTGTCTGACACAGACTTCACATATTAGGTCCAAACATCTGACTATTTCAGTAGTGTAATGCCTGAACATTCACATATTGATATCAATACTTTGTCCATATAGGCATTTTGTCCTCAAATACTTTCCTTTTATTTAGACTTTATTGGGCTGTTGTATTAAAGTTTAAAAATTATGTACACAAGTAGGATATATCACTCATGCATTTCCAGCATTATAAGAAATGTTATCACATTTTTTTAATGCAAAAAGAGTGTTTTCCCAGGTCAGAATCTTTGGCGACCTCATAAACTCCCCATCCAACTCATTACTAAAGCTTGTTGTTGAACCTGTGATGAGAGCTGTCATCAGCAGGCTTACCACCACAGCTGCTTATTATCTGTGAACTAGGCTATTCAACTCCACCCAGTTTCCTGAGGACTTTTAAAATATCTATAAATTCGATGTTGTATTTCCATTAAAAATTCTTGGTCTCTCCCTACACACAGAGGATAAATACTCGGCTCCTTAGCCTGACAAATCAGACCTTTCATCTTGCAGCTCCACATCCTTGTCTAGTATCATCTCTCATTCCAACCTAGCTCACCAAGCCCTTACCTTCCACTCCAGCAAAATGAACCCACCCCTCTCATATAATCCCAGGGACATTGCAAATGTTTCTTCCTCTATTTTGGGTGTCAGCTGCAAAGGCCCACAACTTTTTAAAGAGACACTGTTTTTCAATCCTTTAGGCAATATTTTTCTTTGCATTTGTTTTTCCATAGACAGTAAACTCATTGAGGTTAGAAATTCTACATTTCCCAGCATATATTCTCAAGTGAGTACAGTCAAATAAGAAATGTTTACTGAGTAATTGAATATATTTACTGAATAGTGAATATATTTTACTTTCTGGAATAACATGTATGATTGAAACATTTCCTATTTCCTGATATCTGTCAGTTAGCTACATTTTATTTTCTTGGTCTTTTCCAGTCTTTCTTAGGGTTTTCTTCCATTCTATTTAAGTTAGTAAATGATTGGGTTGTGTATTTCTACAGTTAAATAAAATATTTAAATAGCTTCTCATGGTTCTTAATGCGAACCATGCTTACTAAGAATTCTCCCTTCCATTCTAGCAGAAGTGGGCTTTAAAAGGGGGTGTCAACCTTCTAGAATACAGAGAAGTCTCTCTCTGCATTCTTGGCAACATTGTCTATAATAGTAGGAAACTGGAGAGGTATGAAATGGATTAAAACTTAATGCATGTAAAGTCTTGTGTCACTTACTGACAGGGATATGTTCTGAAAAATGTGTTGCTAGGCAATTTTGTTACTTTGTATTTCATAGAGTACAATCACACATGAAGAGACTGGTCACACATCTAGGCCACATGACATAAGGTATTGGGTCTGCTATCAAAAGTGTGGTCTGCCACTGACTAAGGACCACCACATGAGTATGACTACTTAACGAAATATTATACAGCCACTTAAAAGAGCGACACAGGACTCTTCACGGTCTATAGAGAACATGGTTTACTGGAGAACAGTGGGCAGAATATGATTCACTTTCTGTGCAAAAAATGTACGTATATATGCTAACAGTATTATGAGAGATAAGAATAATAGCGGTTATTTAGAGGAGAGGGAATTGTTAGTGAGGGGGAGGGATGTGCGTGTGTATATGTGATGAAGCAAGGAGGGAGGTTTTACCTTTTTCTGCTTAATTTCAATTATTTCATGTATATTTGTTTTTTTTATGGCAAGAGTAGAATTGTGAACCAATTTTATGATTATATTTTTATATATTAAAATATGTATAAATTATATGTAAAAAATGAATGTTTACAAGTGATTCTCAAAATTGTGCACCAGAATCATCTAAAAAAACTTTAAAATCAAATTACAGACTCCTACACCAAACCTCTAGATTAGAATCTCTATGTGTTGAGGACATAAGAAGGTCAACTTAACATGAGTCTTGGGCAATCAGAGTAAGACATCTTGAGAAGTACAGAAACACATAACTGATACTTGACATTCATACTTCTCTATGGGTAGTACACCTTTGCCAGCAATAATAATAATAGTAAGCTGTAAAGATAAAGTTAGATAATCCACACAGATGTCTTAGCACAGTGCTTTGCACAGAGCAAGTACTAATAGCAGGTTGGAAATCTGTTCTTTTGTTTAACTTTGGACTTTGTTGTTGGCCATTATTACTTTTTAACGTTTCCTGGATGGAAAAGTCTTTTAAATCAACTGAGATAGGAAATTGGACCCTGATAAAAATTGTTCTTTGACAACTTTTAAAAAATGTTTATTGTTTTCTCCCATTCTTCACTGACAATAGCTCCTTTTTTACTTGGTATATAAATCATATTTTTAAACATCTGTAACTATTTGAAGCTATTAGTTTATAATGAAGCTTCATTGTTTGGTCAAACATGAATTTTCATGATGTTTAGAGTTCAGGTTTATGTTGTGTAGGAAGATATATCTTAAAACCATAAAGGCAGTGGAAGACTATTATTGATTTACAGAAGTGTGGTTTTCTCCAAACTTTTCAAAACATTATTATGTAAAGTAGGATACACAGAAATATGGGGAGCACCTGCTATCTATTCTCTGCATTATGATTCATACCATGTTTGCCACTTCTCTGGACTAGAGGGTGTTTGCAAGTCATGTGGTCAGAAGGGAGACAGTAAATATCCTGGTAAACAGCAGTCAGTCTCTGCTACACAGCTGTTGAAAACTGACTTTACAAAATGGCCAACAGCACAAAAATGAGCCAGTACAATTTGTAAAGAGCTATAAACCCCAATCAGCTAGTTCCACTTACTCCATCTCTAATGACATATTTTAGAGGCCCCAGGATAAGCAGGAATGTCTACCACGTATAATCTAGTTAATCCTTCACAGCATTGCTCAAATGTCATAGCTGAAAGGAAAAAGGAGCATGATCCACCCCCTTTTTCAGGACTCCCCAAGCTTTTTGCCACAGCTGCCTGGGCTTCTGTCCCTGGGTGTCTGAGGTGAAAGGTTGTCCCAAGCAAGCAGCCCTCACTGGGATGTATTTGGTTTTCGCATCAAATGTTAATTCTGCTAGGGATTTGAATCAGTCTGATCAACTAGAAGCATGAAAGCACTAGTAGCCAAATTACATGTCAGTAATAGGACACCTTTATCGCTTTAGTACAAAGATTGAACTAATGTGGAAAGTTCCAATTCTAAAGTCAGTTGGCAGCGTAATGCTTTTATCTTGTTTTATATAATAGTAGAAATTTTGGAAAGTCCTGCCAGCATACCTATGAGACACTCAGGTTCAGTTCCAGACCACTGCTAAAGAGTTGTGCAATTTTTGGATTTCCCAGAGCATATAAAATTTATATTTACACTATATTGTAGTCTATTAAGTGTACAATAATATTATATCTAATAAAAACAATGTACATGTGGCCCTCCCTGGTGGCACAGCAGGTTAAAGCACAGCACTAGGAAGCTAAAGCCACTTCCTCATGAGTTCGATCCCTGCCTGCCCCAGAGGTGATCCACATGGCGCGGCAGACCTCTCCTGACCCGCCCGCTGCTCCCCTCAGCAGTGTACTTCATCAGTCATCCTATTCTGCTCCCCACTCTGTCTCTGGTGAATCCTCTTACCGCACCTATGCCTCAGCTTGTACCCCAGTTCTGTATGAATAAATAAAACTTAAAAAAAAAAAATGTACATGCTTTTTTTTTTTTTTTTAAGTCATTCCATGGGAGTAAACGGCATCTGGGTTTTTGTTTTGAGATTTATTGATTTATGCATATACAAATGGGCCAGAGGCTAGGCATGACTACTGATATTTTTCTATCTACCTCTGTGCTTCCTCCTGCTGATCATTCTAAATAGTCCAGAAGTGTGTGTGTGTGGGGGGGGGGGAGATGATTCACCAGAGACAGAGTGGGGAGCTGAACAGGCAGATCCACCAAAATACACTGGTGAGGGGAGCAGCAGGGTAAGACAGGAGAGGTCTGCTGCACCACATGGGTCAGCTCCCTGGCTGGGGATGGAACTCACACGGTAGTGGCTGTGGATAGCCTCGCTTTAACCCCTGTGTCACCAGGGAGGCTACAATGTACATACCTTTATTTAAAAACACCTTATTGCTCATGGGGATTACAACTGAGATGGAAAAAGACACAAAATGATGTAAATTAACTATTTTATTATTTTTAAAATATCATTATGGGTTTAAAAAAATTATTGTTTAAAAATGCTAGCCATCATCTGAGCTATTGGGAAAAAATAATACCAGTAGACTTGTTCACTCAATGGTCACAGGGCTGTGACAAACTTTCAATTTGTAAATATTGCACAGAATGAACTGCATTTTATTACAACTTTTAAAAAAGATTTATTTATTTATGCATACAGAACTGGGGTACAGGCCAGAGTTGCAGGGGCGATGAGAGAATTCACCAGAGACAGAGTGGGGAACAGAACAGACTGACTAAGTACACTGCTGAGGGGAACAGCGGGAGGGTCAGGAGAGGTCTGCCACGCCATGTGGGTCACCTCCAGGGCAGGGATCCAACTCATGCTGAAGTGGCTTTAGCTTCTTAGTGCTGTGCTTCAACCTGCTGCTCCACCAGGGAGGGCCCTTATTACAATTTGATATTTAAAAACCAAACTGAAAAATGCATTAGTTTTGAAATGAAAGCTATAAAAAAGGAAGCTCAAATAGAGTCTTTTTCCAGAAAGAAAACTCTTTATTTTTTTTCATTAAAGAGATTCTCATTGAGAGGGGTGATAGCTTTCCAGGTAACAAATCATTTCCGTGGGGGTAGGTGGAGTGAAGATTTTAAAGTTCTTGTAGGCATAAATAAATAAATACTAAGAAAAACAAACTTTGGAATGTAATATTTTTTCACATATTTAAAAAAGGTTATTGCCTGGTACAAAGCATTCCTCACTTTTTTTTTAATATATATTTTCAAGAGATTTCATCATTTTTTTGTTGTTATTACTATATTTGGTCATTTTAATGAATCTGTACAAGCATTTCTTAGTAACTGAAATAAACTGCCGCTTTACTAATAGCCCTTAATGTAAATATCCCAAATTAGATATTCTAAATTTTATTAACTTACTTTATTATTAAGCTAAGTTCAATATAGTTTTATGTGGATTTTATTAGGACCAATCGTTTTTTTTTTTTTTTAAGATTTATTTATTTGTGCACACAGAACTGGGGTACAGGCCAGAGGCTCAGGGGCGGTGAGAGGCTTCACCAGAGACAGAGTGGGGAGCAGAACAGGCAGATCGACGGAGTACACTGCTGAGGGGAGCAGCGGGCGGGTCAGGAGAGGTCTGCCAGCCATATGGTCACCTCCGGGGCAGGCAGGAATCGAACTCATGCGGAAGGGGCTTTAGATTCTCAGTACTGTGCTTTAACCCGCTGCGCCACCAGGGAGGGCCAACAGGCATCATAAATTTTGAAACATTCTTTAAATGTTTACAACCTGTCAAAAAAAATAAGACAACGGCAGATATAGATTAAAGAATCTGAATAGTGGAGATTTGTTATTTTCTCAAATAAGATTTATATCTGAGGATATGTATTGTCTGTTAAGTATGAAAAGGTTTAATAAAATGAAAAATGCTAAAAGCATTTTGCATTGACATTTTTAGCCTAGTGTGCATATGTATTTTTTATATTAGATACAAAATAAATGAGTTATCATTACTTAATTGTTTACAAACATATGCAAAAAATCTGTTCTTTCTTCTTGAACATTCTTGACAAAGTGTGAAACAGTTTTACAGAAAATAAATTTTTTCTCTAGCATTCCTAAAATGCACAGGTAAACAGGATTTAAACTTGCTTTCTAATCACTAAAATGTTCTGAACATGTTTTAAACTAGACTGTTTCTATTAAAAATCTGAAACTACATAGTGGGATAATATGAAGTAGAATACTTAAAAATATCTACAGCAGAAATCTAACCAAAGGCACATGAGATCCTGAAGATAGATTGCATCTTCCTTATAATTAAGCAATCATCTTCCTTTTAAAATCTTCCCTGTGAGAGATGTGATCACATTCTGTTCACACAGAGTGAGCACAACTATCTGGGCATCTCCCCTTTTTGCTGACATATTTAATAATAAAAAACCTACATGACATTACAAATGAAAGCATCTCTAACGGCTGCAAGGAGCTCAGCCACCTGAAATAATTCTGATGCAATTTACAAACACTCCTTCCTGGGAGAAGATGAATTGAGGTTAGTGTTGAGTGGCAGAGATGAATGTCCACAGGCTCACATACCTTCACATTTTTATATTGTCTCTGACTGTTCTTTCCCTTTCTTCTTCACCATTTGGGCAAACACTGGTGAGTGTGTTGGCAAAATGTGTTGCAGATTTTTAGTAAACATTCTCAACAAATTCACCAGTGTTCTAAAATGAAGTAGCTGTCTCATCCTCAGCCGGGCCTGGATATTTTCCCAGGTAGTCCATTCTTTCAAAGTCTTCAAAAACCAGGGAAGATTTTGTAAGGAGAAGTGCATCTAAAGGCTGTATCAAAGATCCACAGGATATAAAATTTTCTCAAAAGAGTGGAAACATTTTTAGAAAAAGGTTGACAAGGAAAAAGTGGCATGGGAGGAACATAATGAGAAAATGGCTAAGACTTAGGTTTTTAAACTGTTTTGAGCCACTGAAATCTTTATAATCTCTTTCCTCTCTATCAGACTTTTTCAACCCATCTTTCAGATCACCTCGATGAGCACAAATTTCCTCTGTAACATGCTTTC
The DNA here is from genome assembly GCF_000260355.1 of Condylura cristata. Classification (NCBI taxonomy): domain Eukaryota; kingdom Metazoa; phylum Chordata; class Mammalia; order Eulipotyphla; family Talpidae; genus Condylura; species Condylura cristata. Next base: position 48,065,144 of record NW_004567106.1, on the reverse strand, counting down.
AATACACTCTGCCCTTTTCATTATTCATAATTTCTCTTACCTGTTGTATTCCTAATTATATTCTTGTTCCCTAGCAAAATGCCCAGTACATTAGAGATGCTTGGTAGGTGGTTCATTGAATGATTTTCTCTCTCCCTCCACTAGTTTTCAAGCGGGAATATTTCAGAATCAGTATAGCATGACTTCTGAAAAAGGGCTTAAAGTTAGAATATCTGGATTGAATTCTAAATCCACCACTTAGAAACTACTGTAAAGACAGTTGGAAATGAAAAATAAGAGGATTAAATCACCCTGTGGAAATAGGGATCTATTTCCCTTCCGTCATTTTAAAAGCATTTACTTTTGAGAACTTATATTTTAGAAGTCCATCTCCCCCTTTGGAAAAGCATATAAATGCTTTTGAAAACTAGTTAGGCTTTGGTCAGTTTCGTCACCTGGGAATGCCTTTTATAGGTACCTGGGAGCCCTGTCATGAAAATGTAGACATTACATGAGCTAACACCCTACCTCCTAGTTCTTGGGGAACAGTTGTTGCCTAACTTTGGGTATCTTGCTCCATGTTGCGAAACTCTCTTTTATAAAGATGGGAGGCATTTGTGTCCCCTGAATAAAGCCAATTAGCAACACAGATGTCATCCAAATTACCAGGTAAACTTAGGGTGAATTTTTGAAGGGGCTATTCCGTATGCCTACTTAAGGGGGAATTATAGCTTATCTTGAGAACTATTAGGTAATAGGGCTGTAGCTGTTTGGCTACAGCAGCAACAAAAGAGATTTCTTTTTGTCTTTGTACCTTCTTAGCCCACTGCCTATGGTGTATATCACATTCTGGTTTGATGCCTATTCTACAATATAGCTGGTCCTTTTCTTATGATCTTTGTGGAGCATTTTCAGGGTCGGCAGATTTTGGTTATATTTCCCCCAACAGTGTAATCTTAGGCAAGTCACTTTTAACTGTAAAACTGTAATTCAGTTTCCTTGTCCTCAAAGTAAGACTCCCAGCAATACTATCTGTGGGGTCCCTGTGGAGCCTGGATGAAGTAGTACTAGATGGAATTTACAACCTCATGCTGAGAAGTAATGGGACGACCTCCTGCAGTGAAAGGGCGCTCTGAGGGGCCTGGCAGTTCTGGGACAGCACCTTCCTCTGTGAAGATGAGCATCCCCAGGGTCCTTGGCTGGGTCTCAGTGGTGGAACACAGAAATCTGGGAGGAGCAGAGTTCCCCACACAGTCAGGCTCCCCAGTTAACATCCCAGGGTGGGCCTGGTGCAGGGAGAGCTAACATGACCTCCTGCGTTGGCAACACCGCACTGGCAAATGGGAGTCATGGAGCAGCATGGAGTCTTGGGATGCAGGATGCTGTTGAAGAGTGAGATCCTGGCCTTTGTTTTTGAAGGATTTATTTATTTATGCATATAGAACTGGGGTGCAGGCCAGAGGTGCAGGGGCAGTGAGAGGACTCACCAGAGACACAATGGGGAGCAGAACAGGCCAACTGACAAGGTACACTGCTGAGAGGATCAGCACACAGATCAGGAAAGTTCTGCCACGCCATGTGGTCACCTCCAGGGCAGGCGGGAATCGAACTCATGCGGAAGTGGCTTTAGCTTCTCAGTGCTGTGCTTTTAACCCGCTGTGCCACCAGGGAGGACCCAGAACCTGGCCTTTTATTGATAGAATAATTATACAGCATCAGTGATGAGGGGAAGAAGGACAAAATGTGAAAGGGAGAGGTGGAGGACAATGTGTTCTGTCTTTTACAGTATAAGGGGTTGTGAGTCTGCACTCTGGGTATGTCTCATCTGCGTGATAATTCAGTATTGTAATTGAGACTGGGCTCAAGATTCCCAGCCAGGGTTTCAATCTTCTCAACAAGGCTTTCCATTGATCAGCTTCTGGGGTCCTTGTCATATATCTCCTTGGCCCCCAGCTGTTCCCAGTTGTACCTCATGATGCATACCCTTCCCAGGGTGACCAAGGATTTCTGCTCTTGATTGATTTGAAATGGACCTTGTAAGGTTTAGCTATGACTGATTGACCAGGCAGTTCTGACCTCATGTAGGACAAAATGGTGACTGAACAGGCAGCTTAGGAGTAGCAGGCCCATAAAGACCCCTGTGGGTTGGGCAGCAGCTCCCTTCATGGGGGAAAGGATGGGCCAGGACCTCGATGCAGATTCAGGCAAGGACAATGTATACTGAGCTCATACTCTGCCATGCCAGTCTTTATGGACACAAGTGCACGCACACACACATGCAAATAAGATAATTTGAAGTACTGGTAAGGACTGTACCCAAAATAGGTAATGAATTAGCAGGGGGGTGATTGGGACTTTTTTTTTTACATTTATTTATTTATGCATACAAGACCAGGGGTACAAGCCAGAGGTGGGGGGGTGGTGAGACAATTTACCGGAAACAGAATGGGGAGCAGAACAGGCAGATGTACTGAAATACACTGCCGCAGGGAGTAGCTGGCAGGTCAGGAGAGGTCTGCTGGGCCGTGAGGGTCAGCTCCCAGTGGCTTCAGACAGCTTCATAGTGATGTACTTTATTTAACCTAGTGCACCACCAGGGAGGCACTGGGCCACTTTAGCTAGTAGGCAGGGGTGAACCCTGAGGGTTAGCTACTAGCTGGGCACACAGGGCTGCTGGGCACCTGAAAAGTAGATAGTCTACATTGAGATGGAAAAGAGGCAGACACTAGGCCTCAAAGCTTTAGCATGGGGGAAAGGATGCAAAATATCTCTTTAATTATTTTAATTTTATATTGATTATATGTTAAACTGATGTTTTGTTTGAATAAAATGGTATTATTACATTTTAAGTAAAGCACACCAATGCTTGTTAAAATTCAAGAACTTCATAAGCATTGACTGTCGTAGCACACAAAAGTACTATTTTAGCCACTATAACAGCTTCTGGAGTTGGTGCTCCAAAACTTACTTGCATTTAAAAACAGTATAGAGCCTCGTTGTGTCAGTGGCTGCAGTATGAGCTCGATACCTGGCTAGGGAGGTGACCCACATGGCACAGCTGACCTCTCCTGTCTCACCGCTGTTCCCCTCAGCAGTGTATTTTAGTAGATCTGCCTCTTCTGTTTCCCACTCTGTCTCTGGTGAAGCCTCTCTCCTCTCCTGCTCCTCTGGCCTGTACCCAAGTTCTTTTATGTATAGATAAGTACATCTTTAAAAAGTAATAAATAAAATGATATCTTTTAAAAAAATAATTAAATAAAAATAAAAACAGTATCCTGGAGGCCATAGTGTTCTAGATAGAAGAAGTGGTGTGGGCTTTGAGAGGAAAATGCTGACCCTTTGCTGACATCTGGCTTTGTGGCATGTCAGTGAACGGTCTTCCTATCCACGGCTCAGAGGCAGAACTGGACATAAGTCTGCACATATTCCATGGCTTAGCTTTTGTTTTTATATATGTATTTTAAAACAAGAACAGATTTTTTCTTCTTACTTATCTTTTTCAAATTTATCAATAACTCACTATTCTCCCTGGTTCCAAATTACTGCTGTTGCTTACATACTCATTTTGCCATGTCTGTTTCAGCTGCCTTTTCATTATTCCAGTCTTGTGTTTTTCACAATTCTCATTCCGTTATGCTTCTATTTTAATTTCTCCTCAAACTGATTTTTTTAAAAAATGTATTATTAAACAGGAGGCAAGGCTATTTGGGGGAAAGCAAACTATTTTAGTGATTATACAATAATAATAATTTTCTGACAAATTATCCCTGTGGGTAATACGATAATTTCTAAAGCAGTAAAGTATGTTAGCGGCAAACATTTACAATCAAGTCAGCACCAACTGCATGGAGGTTATTTCCGAAGTGTAGGTCAGTGTTAGGGCTGAGTTCACTTAACCAGAGGCAATCCCTTAGCAGTATAGCTGAAATAGGGCCACATTAGGAGTGCTGTTGTGTGATCACATTTTAGTGTCTATTATGTCTTGATTAAGACTCCCCTGGATATTCCTTTTTAATGGAATTTGAGGAATTAAAAATGGCTTCACAAATCACTTTTTAATCTGGTGAGGTAAGCAGGGAATGAAAAACACCATGCTGTCATCTTCAAGTGCAAGGAAAGTTGTAAATAAAGAAAACAAATTAGTGGCTGGTTCACACCTCATCAGCTACCTAACAACCTGTTACCAGTTAATTACACACCTTTAAAATGCATGTACAAGAGAAATTATTCAGAAATCAGTTTCTCTAACTGGAAGGGTGGCAGACAAGTACAGAATCAGAAGAGCCTATGTTTAACTCTTTAAATAACCAACCACGAAAGGGAAAATATTTTCTCAAGAATTACAGCCCTAACAGTATCATCCATTAGTGGCCTAGCCTCAATGGCCCCCATGCCAATAGTTCACTCCAGATAGATAATCATCTGTGAGAGAGCTTCTGAGAAACAGTCTACCGGGAGCATCCACTGTGTCCAGGGCCAGTCCTGAGCCGTGTAGGGAGGACTGGACCACAGAGGACAGACCTAAACATGGTTGCCAAGGAGTCTGAATGGACTCCTGAAAGCCCTGTGAGCTTTTTTGACAATAATGTCCTCTATTTTGGATTTTGTGTAAACAGAAAACAGATGGAAATTGTATATTTGGGCTGGAAACTGTAGAGGGCCACTGCTACCTCGTCTGTCCACACAGTCTTGCTGAGGAACGTGTATGTGTGGGATTTATTTCTCCAAAACTGTTTTCAATGTGTAAAAGATCCCAAAATATGGTTATATAAAAATTAAAAATGGTATAACATTGCCCTCTAACCTTTTGGTATGCATACGGCTATTGATTAGCTGAGTTTCATAGAATCATTTTCTCACACTGTGCCCCAAGTTACCACCTGTGTACCCAGGGTAATCATGACCTATCATATTGAACTATTTGGAGGCACCTTTGACAGAAGCACTTTCAGTGCACTAAGCCTGCCATTAATGTTAATTACTATCATTGCTATGGGCTTTACAGATAGCAAGTCATGCCATTAGTTTAGCTGTCTGATCAAGTGTATTTCCTATAGCATTGTAGGATGTTATCATCTAAATTATTAAAATGCTCTTAAGTTATGAACCTACTAAAGGCTCAATTTTAAAATAACCTATGATTGGGTTATTTATTTTATTGAGGTAATGTTGGTTTACAACACTGTGTGTGAGTTAGGGGTGCAGGATCACACTACCACCAAAGCACCAATAACCTTCCCTCATAGGTCACCTAGTCTCTCGGATTCTCTCCTACATTTTGCTTCCCTCCTCTTCTCCACCTTGGTCACACATTACTAAATAATCTCTAAATTCTCCCAGTGTCCAGCATCTTGCTTAAATAAAAAGCAGTTTGAACTGATTTTACTGGATTCCTGATTTAATGTCTCTGGACTTAACACACTGCTTTATTTGTCGAGAAACGCACAGATGTATTTTGTCACTGCTAATTTTAGCAGCTTCTTAGAGTCTCTGTTCTAAATAAGACTGCATAGGATTACATCAAGTAGGCACCTTCCAGAGTACAGGACTCAGAGGTCAGATATAAACTCTGTGTACAGCCAGTGTCTGGCACCCTCCCCCACATCCCACAAACTGCCTGCTCAGCCAGCCATAGCTAGGACACCTTGACTATTTGAAAATAATTGGAAAAGAAAATCTGTTTCGTGGTTAAATATTGGGTGGCGACTCAGTACTCATCTAGGAGACTGTCTAGGATACACGTATCAGTAACAATTCCTCAGTAACAACCTCCTTTGACTAGTTCAAGGCCAGAGAATAGGGCCTTGTTGGGGAAAAAAATGTGTATTTCAGTCTTGACTGAAATTATCTAATATTTGGGGGAAAGTCAATTTGCATAACAGTTGGTGTTTTACCTCCAGGAGCTAATCCCATCTTCTCTACCCAGTCTTTTTGGACCTGTTAATCAAGTTTCCTGCCTTCTCTAGGCAGTAGCCTAATTGCTATGTCCTGCAGAAACCCTCATGGAAAAAGATTTAATTTGTACCTTGATCCAATATTTTTATGCACTGTGGTAAAACACTATTACTCGTGACAGTGTTTTGTCAGCTTCACCACTGGTCTCCTAATAGAACCCCTTCCTCTGAGCTTCACCTGACTTCTATTTTCCTGCTGCCTCTGTCACGACTTTTGGTATTATTTTTGACCCAGGATATCCTTTTCTGCCAGAGAAAAATCATCATTGTGACCATAAGAAATATTGATTGCTTGCCCGCAGGGTGCATTTCAGTGTACCTGGTGCTGTGGGGGTTTACCAGCTTTCATTAGCTTTCCTCCCTGATGCAGCAGCCGCAAAACAAAACAAAATCCACTTTGTGTCATTCCTTATATTTTGGAGAAAATGAAAAACGGCTTCCCAAATTGTGAACCAGGCTCTCATATGGATCTCAAAAATAGGCTCTTTAATTGGAAATGTATTTAAACCTCTAAGCATATTAGGTCTGACCTTTCTCCCTGATTGGTTTTCTTCCCCCCCCCCTTTTTTTTTTTTTTTTGTCAACATGATTTTCTCTTCTCTCTCCCCTTTCCCTTTTTGCCCCCATCTGGTCCTCTGACAGCAGCAGAATGAGTGTTAGCTATGTACTATTATTTGACATCCTTCTTTTTATAAAATTGAATTTCTTTTGATAAATGTCAGAAGGGGACACACATTCTTCAGTAAAATGAGCTAAGCCTAGCACAGATTTGTCACTGCCACCTCGCCAGTCATCTCTTTTGCTTCTGACAAATACAGTATGTCCTCAGCTTGTCTGTCCTTGGTGACCTTAAAGAAATGGAAAAGTGATCCCATCCTTTCTGATTTCAGCATGGTGAATTGTTACACATGGCAAGTGAGAAATGATTAAAATGTTTACATATTTTTCCTTCCTGCTGCCCTCCTGGGCAAATGTGTAGAAGGATGGCAGACAAACATGAAAGACCTAATGTTAAATAAGGATAGTTTACATTGTGGTGTGGAAACCTTTAATGCTGCAAAGGTTCGGTTCGTTTTCGTTTCAAAAATTGTCTTACAATGAGTCCAGTAGAGGGATCAATTTAACAGATAGCTGAGTCTTCAACATTAACTTTCCCTCTCTATGGGCCATCTTTAAAATAGAAAATTCAGGCCCTCCCTGGTGGCGCACAGCACTAAGAAGCCAAAGTCACTTCAGCATGAGTTCAATCTCTGCCCCAGAGGTGATGTACATAGCATGGCAGACCTCTCCTGACCCGCCCTCCGCTTCCCTCAGCAGTGTACTTCGTTGATCTGCCTGTTCTGCTCCCCACTCTGTCTCTGGTGAAGCCTCTCACAC
>NW_004567106.1:48042070-48057734 GCF_000260355.1 Condylura cristata | reverse complement strand
CTTTGTCGATCTGCCTGTTCTGCTCCCCACTCTGACTCTGGTGAATCCTCCCCCCCCCCGCACCTCTAGCCTATACCCCAGTTCTGTAGGCATAAATAAATAAATCTTTAAAAAAAATAGAAAATTCACATAAAAAATCTTAAACTTTATTCCAGTATGGGAGAGAAAACAGTCTCTACCTTCCTGGTAAATAGCGGAGACATTCCTACTAATATGGGGCAAATTAAAAAGAGAAATATTTAATTTCATACATGGGTTTGGTTCGGGGAGGAAAGCTTTGAGATTTGAGATACCCAAGGGCAAGTCAGAGGAAAGCAGGTATATATGCCATTCTGGGTTAAGGAGAGGAGAAAGGAGTCTGGATCTTTAAAGGGAGGAAGATGAGCCACAGAAAGACAGGAAGAGCAAATGTTTTGTAAACAAACATTTGGGTACCTTGGGGAGAGTGGGGAAGCTGAGAGGACTTTGAACAAAAAAGCCTTGTTAATTTCCCTGCAGTCACCCATACCTGGCTCTTTTTCTTTGTAGTAGTTTTCTCTGGTGATGGACTCTTCCTGCTATAGACACCCCGTCTGAATTCCTTTTAGGAAATTAAGGAGAAGGTGCAAGTTTTTCTTGAATCTACTTGGTGTTGATTGCTGTCCTTTCAAAATAATCTGCACATCAAAATGGTACATTTGGGGAGGGTTGTTCTGAACCCCTTCACCAACATAGGGGAGGGAAAATACCTTTCCTCTACCTTTCAAAGGACAGTTTTACAGGAGAAAAACAGACAAATTTGTATCAGGTTTGAAGAATGAAAAGTGTGCGTGTGTGTGTGTGTGTGTGTGTAAGGTAGTTAGCAAAGCCTGTTCAGTTTTCTCACTGTCCTTCATCTTCAGTGAAAAGGATGTTCTTTCTATCCGTGTTTAGGAAGGCTGCCTCTCAGGAGGGTTTAATGAGGAGGGGAATATCAGAAAGTCCTTCCTACTGACAATTTTCAGTATTATTCGTTTAAAATATTAAACATGCCAGAGTTATGTATTGGGGTTGACGGCCTTAACCCTGTCACCAGTAAGGTGACCTTTAAGAACAGGATATTACTGCTAGTTATTCTGTAACAGGGTGGTCCCCAGGAAAAGGGGAGGTTCCGGGTTCCAGTTTCCCTGCCCCAACGAGAAGGAGGGTGGAGCTGAGGAAAGAAGAAAGAATCTGGAGAGGAGACTGAGAGACTGAATAAACGGCTTCTGTTTCTTCTTGGTCCTGGACTAGTTGAAACAGATGTGGGTGAGAGACCCAAGGGGGAAGTTTGACTATGGTGCCTTTATCTTGATTTTGATTTTGCTCTTTTCCTCCCAGACTTGTCTGGCCATTTCTGACCCTTTTTCATGGGTCCCTGCCAGAAGATGCTTTAGGCTTATGGCAGGCTTTCAGGCCTTGCTTTGAGCCAATCTCTTTTGGGTGATTTGGGGTGTTTCATTTAGAAACTATATTCTTTGTCTTTTTTTGTATTGCACACTAATTGTACTAAAATTCCTTTCCATGAAAAGTCTTATGCATTTTGTCTTGATGCAGTGAATGGCAGAACCTATTTAGAGCAGGCAGATTTGGGGGTTTGGGGTCCCCTCCCCACCTGCCCTGTAACAATTCCACTGTTAAAACTGCCCTGAAGAGCAGATGCAGGGCATCAAAATAAGTATGGTGTCATTTTTGGAGTTATGGGGTTCAGAGAGTGGGGTTTGTTTTGTCCCAACTTCTGTGACCGACCGCAAGACAGAAAGACGGGAGGCAGAAAGACTGAGCAAGCAGACTTTATTGCTCCTGGACAGCAGCTGAGACAGAGCCCGTAGGGCGGGGTCCACAGCTATTGCCAACCCAATGAGGGGGAAAGAGTCTTTTATATAGATTCTAGGTTCACATTCCAAAGGGTGACTCATATCACTGTGTCCCCTGATGCTAGGCCCAGTTCCTCCCACATGCACCTCCTGGATGCTAGGCCCAGTTAATTATCAGTTTGTTATCACCTTCAGCTAATCCCATCCCAGATGCAAGGTCAGTTTATTACCACCTTATCAAGCTTGGATGCAAGTCTCAATTCTTTCCTTGTCAGTAAATCTTTGGTCACTCTCAACAGGGTTCACCTGGGAAAAGTTTCTCCAGAGCTCCCCTTTCACTAGCTCCCGCCAGTTCCCAGGCAAGTTTCTTTCTGACACAGAGACATTAGTTATGTCCAAAAGGACATGTTTATTATAAAAGGGAGAGAAGGATAATGGATACTTGCATAGACACAAGTAGGCAGAAAGAGCTGCCCCAAAGGGACAGGTTTGCTGAGAGACGCCTGAAAGGTCGCAGGCGAAACTGCCTCTGCTGAGGGAGGCAGGTGGAGTAAGTCTGATGAAGGAGAAGCCCTGGAGGGTACAGGTCACAGGCAGGCAGGAGACTGCTGCCCTGCAGAGGGAGAGTTGGGGAAAGAAGCACCTGCATAGGCACAGGTGGGTGGAGGACAGCTGCCTCAGGCCAGTGCAGAGACTGCACTGATACAGTCTTCTCTTTGGAAGGGTTCACTCCTTCATGGAGTGGCTTGTTTGCTGTTGACTTTGAATAAGCTATGTAGAATTTGAAAGCAGCCAGATTTCTACAATGGCCCTCAAACTCCCTATCTTTACCTTCAGGTCTGGGCTGACCCCCCTACAGCAGACCGATACCTGCTTGGGTCTTGTGCTTTGTGATCTAGGCCTTGGAGCCTAAGGATCTTAGCTTCTACAACCCTACTTCCAGCTCCCGGCATTGTGTGAGCAGGGTTTCTGAACGTGTGTTTCCAGTTTTTCTATTCATACCCACCATCAAGTACATTAATATACAGTGATAAAAGTATTGTCCTATTTGGTCCTTAGTCTTAGAAGGAAGTTCTTTTTCAGTCTGTTGTTGCTGCATCTTATCTCTTTCAACTTTGAACTAGGTGTTTCAATGTTAGCTCTTTGGGAAGATTTCCCTTAGACTTTACAGATCATTCATGAATGATACTCAACAAAGCACTGAATGGAATACAGCATTCATCAACTCTTCCCTTTAATAAACTGTTACTAATCTTTACTGGATGCAGATGAGTGTAAACTAAAAGGACAAGATTTTACCCTCTTAGGGTAAAAGAGATTTGTTAGTAAACAAATAGATTAATTTACATATTGTGAAACCATCATGAAAGAACTAAACAGAAAATTACAGAATAAAGGAACAAGGGATACCTACTTTGATAACAATACAGATGGTCAGAAGAATTTATTCTCCTTAGTAATTCGGTGTTTTTTACTTGATGTTAGACACTTGCTTATGCTTAGTATTCTTCTAAGTGCTTTGAATTGAATGAATTGATTTAATCAATTCATTTTAGATTAGTATTTAAGTTGAGAAAACCAAGGCACAGAGAGGTTTAGTAATTTGCCTGAAGTCCCAAAGCTAATATCTCTTAGAGTCAGAATTTTTCTCAGGGCAGTTTAGCTTCAGACACTGTGCCTTTAATAATGCAATGGCAATTTTTCCAACAATTATTATATATAAATTTCTCAGAGTGTTGAATACTAGGTATTCAACTCAGTTCTAGGTAACTGAGTTATAAATATGAGTACAAATGTTGTACTGCCCTCAAGAAACTCACAATCTAGAGGGAGAGAGTGATAATTACAATGCAGTCTAAATTCAATAGTATAATAAATAATAAATACAACAGTAGACATGAACTAGATATGAACAAATTACACCAGAAACACTGAGGCTATTGCAATGCTGTGCTTAGTGCTTATTGTTTTCTTATTTAAAAATATAATGAATAGAGGCAGTACTCCACAGTGAAGTTTAGAAAGGGCTACTACATTTGCTCTAAGACAGATGTGAAATCAAGGTGCTGCTAATAATGCCTTTGTATTCTCAGAAAGTCATTGGTCCTTATAAACCAATTCATTGACCTAACTTTATGCTAGCTTTGCCTTCTACCTTTGCCACACTGGAATAGAATTTGGAAATGAGATGGAAAGAATTATGTGGAAGTGGGCAATTAAGCACTATAATTATATTCTGTTTTATGCTACAAACTGTTGTTTGATGAGGCTTACTTTTCTTTCCCCTGCAGTCTCCTTATGCTTTATTTCACTCAAGTTTAAATCCATTTTCCAACCCCAGTCTAACCTCCTACATAAATCTTTCCCAAATGTCTTGTAATTCAGCCTAAGGCACTGGTATCTTCTCACTCCTCTGCCTTGAAACCTCCTCTCATCCACCCTGTATACAGGTTTCCTAGAGCCACTATAACAAACTGCCATCAATTGGACGGTTTAAAACAACAATTACCTTTTTTAGAGTTCAAGAACCCAGAAATTTAACATGAAAGTATAAGCAGAGCCACATTCCTTCCAAAGTTTCCAGGGGGGTGGTGGGGGCAGGAGCCTCTTACCTTGCCTGTTCTAGCTTCTGATGGTACCAGTCATCCCTTAGTTTCTGATGGCATAATTCCAAGTGCTGCCTCCTATTTTACATGGCCGACTTCTTCTCGTGTGACTTTGATGGCAAAGATTTTCTCCTTGACCTAACTTCAGTCAAACTCCTCTGAGTCCTCCTCTCAATTAGACCTCAATCTTAGCATATAAAACCAGAAGCTCTCAGTACAAATGATCAAATGATTTTGTCCACTCCCTCCTCCTCCCCTCTGTAGCCTATACACACATTTAAAGATGTGAACAAGCACTAGTATATTTTCTGTTTAAGGCAAAATCCCTAGGATGTTGAGTCCAGCTTTCATAAGGTTCTGCCTGGGCAAATTCGAGATTGCCAAAAAAAAATTAACTTGAACATAGGGCCTCTGGTCTCCCAGTGTCTGTATAAGGTAGGTGCCTGACCTCAGGCGATGCCTGTTAACAAGCCCACATGGAGTAGCCTTTCTCCCACATGCAACCTTTTGTAAATGTCTCTTCTCTGACTCAGCTCCAGTCCTCACCTGCTTAACCTCAACAAGGCTCAGTCAACTTGTCACAAATTGAAGTTGAGGGGCCCTCCCTGCTGGTGCAATGGGTAAGGACACAGCACTGCAAGCTGGTAGAAGCTGCTTCATTGCAAATTCGATCCCCAGGCCTGGAGGTGATCCATGTGGTGCAGATCTCTCTGGCCCAGCAGGCCTGTCTGGCCCCTCCCGCTGCTACCCTCAGCAGTGTACTTCGTCGATCTGCCTGTTCTGCTCCCCGCTCTGTCTCTGGTGAATCCTCTCACAGCCCCTGCACCTCTGGCTTGTACCCCAGTTCTGTATGCATAGATAAATCTTTAAAAAAAATTGAAGTTGAGTTCAGTTTATACTGGACCCTATTCTCTGTGATAATGGCTTATTACCAATTAGAACCTGTCCTTTATCTAGTTTCTGGCTTTATCTTTTTTTAATTAATTTATTTTTTATACTTTTACAACATTCTTCATTTTGTGCATTTTTTTTAAAAAAAGATTTATTTGTTTATGCATGCAGAACTGGGGCACAGGCCAGAGGTGCAGGGGGCAGTGAGAGGATTCACCAGGGATACAACTGGGAGTAGAACAAGCAGATTGACGAAGAACACTGTTGAGGGGAGCAGTGGGCAGGTCAGGAGAGGTCTGCCACGCCTTGTGGTCACCTCCGGAGCGGGCGTGGTTCGAACTCATGCTGAAGTGGCTTTAACTTCTCAGTGCTGTGTTTTAACCCTTTGTGCCATCAGGGAGGGCCCATTTTGTGCATTTTTTCATCTCAGTTGTAATCCCCATGGGCTTCCCACCACCAATTCACCTGTGTGCCATCACCACAGTCCAGTGCACTCTTCCCACCCCAGTTCTGATCCCATCCTCCTCCACACCCCCATAAAATGTCTCTGGTTTATAGATGTTCATTGTTTTCATTTTTACTCTATTACATTTGTTTCTCTTTCTCTCTCTCTATTTCCCCCTGATCCCTTATGCTCCTGTGAAACCATCAGGATTTTTCTTTCTGGCTTAGTTCACTAAGCATGATCCCTTCCAGCTCTATCCATGTTGCTTCAAAAGGCATGAGTTTATCTTTTTTTATTGCTGAGTAATATTCCATTGTGTATACGTACCACATCTTTTTAATCCAGTCATCTATTTTTGGGCATGTAGCTTGATTCCACGTCTTCCTTATTGTAAATAGAGTAGCAATAAACACGGGGGTGCAAGTACCTTTTATGTTTGGAAGTATGCTCTTTAATGTAGGATCTGGGCCTTGCTGGTGGTACAAGGGGTTAAAGTGAAGCACTGTGAAGCCATTGGCACCCACTGCAGCATGAGTTTGATCCCTGGCCAGGGAGGAGACCCACATGGCACTGCAGACCTTTCCTTTCTCAGCTGCTGCTCCCTTCAGCAGTATATTTCACTCAATCTGCCTGTTCTGTTCCCCTCGCTGTCTCTGGGTGACTCCTCTCACCTCCCCCCACCTCCTCTGCCATCTGCCTGGCAGCTACAAAGCAGCAAGTACGTATGAATGCATCTCCAACTCTGTTGGCCAAACTGGTATACAGATTGGCAATATCTTCTGGGAGCTCTACTGCCTGGCGTCCTGCCCAATAGCCAGATGCAAAGTGACAAGACAACTGAGAGAGCAGTTGGCTTTTGCAACTCCTTCAGGGAAACTGAAGGGAGACACAGGCAAGCATGAGCCCAGGGTAGTGTCTGTAGCCATGATGAAGTCCGCACAGCACCTACTGACAGCTTTCCTGCATCAGAACCCAGGAAGTTGCTACCAGTAACAAAGCCTGCAGGCACTACACCCTGGCAAGGAGATCACTGACCTCATCCTGGACTGAATTCAGAAACTGGCTGAGTTGTGCACCTAGCTTTGGGGATTCTTAGTTTTTCACCACTTTGGTGAGGAGACTGTTACACCTCCTGCAGATGGCATGTTTCTCTGTTGACTAGTGCAAAGACTTCAAGCTGGAGTTCTCCATTTACCCTGACCTACAAGTCTCCCCTCACTACCCACACCACCCTGGAGCACTCTGCCTCATGGTGGAGAGTGATGCCATCTATGACATCTGTCATACAAACCTCAATATTGAACATCCAGCTTATACAAACCTGAGTAGATTGATAGGTCACATTGTGTCCTTCATCACTGCTTGCCTCAGATTTGAATTTGATCTGTCAAAATGCAGGCAAACTTAGTGTCCCATCCCTGCACCCACTTCCCTTTGATCACATATGCTCCTGTCATTTCTACTAAGGAAAGCTGTCACAGCAGCTTTCTGCAGCAAAGGTCACCAAAGTGTGCTTTTTCAACCAGCCAACCAGATGGTGACATGCAACCCTCGCCATGGCAAATATATGACTTGCTGCCTGTTGGAGGGTGATAATGTAGTTTCCAAAGATATCAATGCTTTTGTTGCTACCATCAAGACCAAGTGGATGCTTGAATTTGTGGACTGGTGCCCGATGGCTTCAAAGTTGGTATCAATTACCAGCCTTTCACCCTGGTTCCTGGTGGAGATATGGGCACATACAGTGAACATGGTGAATAACACCAGTCATTGCTGAAGCCTAGGCTCGCCTCGACCACAAGTTTGCTCTCATATATATCTCAAGTGTAATTTTGGTAACCAGTAAGTGGGTAAGGGCATGAAGAAGGAGTCTTCGGAAGCCCATGAAGACATGCTGTCATTGAGGAGGGTTAAGAGGAGGTTGGTGGATTCCGATGAAGCAGAGAGAAAGGAAGAAAGAATATTAAAGTGTCACAAACATGTTGATTTAAAGGAAAGCTTATTCTGCTTAAAATACTGAAAAGTTGTGGTTGGTGAGTTAATTTGTAGGTAACAGTATATGCTCTCATATTCAGTTACTTATCTATGCTTTAATTTTTTTTTAAAGATGTATTTATGCATAAGAATTGAGGCCAGAGGTGTAGGCCAGAGGTGCCAGGGCTGAGAGGATTCACAAGAGATAGTGGGGAGCAGACCAGGCAGATCTACTGAAATATACTGCTGAGGGGAGCAGTGGGTGAGATAGGAGAGGTCTGCTGTGCCATGTGGGTCTCCTCTCTGGCTGGAACTGAATTCATGTTGCAATGACTGGCAATAGCTCGATAGTGCTGTGTCTTTAATCCCTGCACCACCAGGGAGGCCCCTGACTTATGCTTAAAACATGTTTTGGGGTCCTCCCTGAAGGCTCAGTGGGTTAAAGCACAGCACTAAGAAGATAAGCCACTTCAGCATGAGTTTGATCCCCACCTAGGAGGTGACCCACATGGCGTGGCAGACCTCTCCTGACTCATCCACTGCTCCCCTTAGCAGGGTACTTAGTCAGTCGGCCAGTTCTGCTCCCCACTCTGTCTCTGGTGAATCCTCTCACCATCCCTGCACCTCTGGCCTGTACCCCAGTTCTGCACGCATAAATAAATTAATCTTTAAAAAACAACAGCATGTTTTGTTACAGATGCAAACCTTCCATTTCTCTGCTGGGTTTAAATGAACAATTTCCTGGTAAATGAGAAAAATTCTCTTTACTATGTTGAACAGAGATGTACATTTTTCACTAATATATTATTTTTTACCATCACAAGGTACTCCTGCCCAATGCCTAAATTTTTAATATTAGCAGTTTTGCCATCTTCATCCTTTCTTAATGTGAGTGCAATTATTTATATATCCTATTTTATGAACATGAAATTGATACGACTAATGAAAATATAATTCAGGTGAATGTAGTCATGCCATGGGTTCACTTTTGCTGTAACTTTAGCTTTAGTCAGATTCTCATTGTGCTTAGTTTGGTCAACCATATTCATGAAAAAAAAAAAGGGTACAAAATAGAGAATATGGTGAAAATACAGGAATATAGTGTTGAAGGTTGTGACTTAATGTCTAGGTCTAGTAATGGGAGAAATGGAGACATATTTTAAGTTATGTATTAAGAATCAGTTCCAAAATATATGGCAACTATCCAAAGACAGTCCTTAGAAGCTGTTGCCTGGGATACAGCAAAGTAGGAATTCTTTTATCAAGAAAAGATTGAGGATTGATGTTCTATTTTTTCTTTAAACTAAAAGTGTTTGAAGTTTCTTGCCACCAAAGTTGGCATCACAGGTTCTATAACATCTCCACTAGCAAGTCCTTTTCCCTAAAACATAAATAACTCATTTTAAAAAATGTTAGAGGCCGGGACCCCTAGAGGTGCAACAAGTTAAGTATAGCACCATGAAGCTAGCCATAGCTGCTTCAGCATGAGTTCCATCCCTGGCCAGGGAGGTGACCCACATGTCTGGCAGACCTCTCCTGACCGCCTGCTGCTCCTCTCAGCAGTGTCCTTTGTCGGTTACCTGTTCTGCTCCCCACTTTGTTTTGGTGAAGCCTCTCACGGCCCTTGCTCCTCTGGCCTGTATGTACCCTAGTTCTGTGTACATAAATAAATAAATCTTTAAAAAAAAATTTAGAGGCCATCTAAGGGAGCCAGAGACTGTAAATTGAGGTGAGAAATTTTCATTTTAAAAATATTTAAAATAGGGCCCTCCCTGGTGGCGCAGCGGGTTAAAGCACAGCACTGAGAATCTGAGGCCACTTCCGCATGAGTTCGATTCCCGCCTGCCCCGGAGGTGACCACATGGCGTGGCAGACCTCTCCTGACCCGCCCGCTGCTCCCCTCAGCAGTGTACTTCATGGATCTGCCTGTTCTGCTTCCCGCTCTGTCTCTGGTGAATCCTCTCACCCTCCGCATCTCTGGCCTGTACCCCAGTTCTGTATGAATAAATAAATAAATCTTTAAAAAAATATTTAAAATAATAATGTACACATTCTCAGACACTTAGGAATAAAACAGACCACACAATCATGCCATAATTAAAGATTGTACAATATGTTTAGGCTCATATAGAGACAATCCCCTGCAAGGCTGGTACATCTGTAGCTCAACTTCTATAGGCACTTTACACAGGCAGATGTTAATTAATTAGGCTCCAAAAGAACAAAGAATTCCTGATCAAACAAGTTTAGGAATGCTATTTACTAACTCCTGTTTTGGAGATTCAAAATACACATTAGCATATTAAAGAAGTCCCACAGTTAAAAAAAATCCATTTAATTTTGTTTATGATGTATTTGAAAAGAGGAAGAATGTTTCCCTCAACCGTTTCCCAACAAAACAAAATTAAACCACATAAAAAATTAAACAGCTTTCCCTTAATTTCAGTTTAGAAAGCATGAAACAATGAATTTCAAGGGAAGAAAGGTGATAGATGGTGTACCTAGCAAAGCGTTTGGTACAAAAACGCTCATCGATGCTTATTAATCAATTAATTAGTGAAGGAAACATTGGAAGACTGACTGGAGTGTCTGGAACTCTGGAAGAGCTTTAAAATCTATCTGACTTTATACCAATTTTATTTTTCCAGTGGTAGCAAAATATACCTGTGAGTAACCCCCACAGAAAGGGGGAGGTTCCAGGTTCCCTACCCCACCCAAGGAAAGGTGAAAGTCCATGAGGTGGTGACTCTGCAGATCAATGGTCACACCCCCCAACTGGAAGCCTGGGTCTTTGTAGGGTTAGGCTACTGCTGGAATTTGGAGGGGAAGAGTCTGCTGGATTTGTTTACTAGTTCAACTTTATCTCTGATTCTGCATATCTCAGGTTCCCTGGTGCACGGTTGTGGGGGCTTACAGGGGCCTGTTTGTGCTCTCTTCACGGGCATTAACTACACTGACTTTGTGTGCAACCTTCACCACTACCCACCTCCAGAACTTTACCATATTCCCATCTTAAACTCTACAGCCTTCGTATGTGAGGAAAACAGTTTTCTTTGAATTTCTCAGTGTCCCTGACTGATTCTGAAAAATTTAGCTGATAAGACAGATGAATAGAAGAGCACACATCTATTTTATTTAAATTTTATGTGACTTGGGAGCATTGTGAACCTATTAACCATTTTGAGTGCCCCTCCCTGTTCTAGCCACAAGAAAGCAAAGCCAACTCATAGGCTTAAAGGCAGAATGGCCCTTGTCCTGTGCTGTGAATCAGCCCTGTAAGATTCAGAAGCCTTTGAGTAAATCAACCTTTTAACCTCACCTGAAGACCCAGGAGCAAGCCCAAGCCCAAGATTTTAACAACAGGTAAGCCTGGCCTTTACTCTCTGCACTGCTTTCTTTAGAAGTCAGGAAAATGCTACATCACATTTACCCTCTCTCCACATAGATAGCATAGAGATTTCCTGAGGTCAAGATAACTTAGGAAATCAAAAAGTCTAAACTTATAGGTGAAAATCAGAAGCCCTTTGTCCAGAATAATTACATTCTTACCTCAATGAAAAACTGTTCTTTTTCTTCTTCGCATTTATGTTGCTCTGTAATAAGGTAAATACTCTGAAGTCAAATTTAAGATTGTCAGTGTAGTGCTCAGAGTAAATTCTGTCCAACTGTTTCCCAAGTCGAAATCCTCACTTTGATTATCTGTGAAACTCGAACTGTCATTGAGACGTGTATTTGTGTATTTCAGCCAGTAAGACATGGTTTTTGTGTGAGGCTTGAAGTATGCAGTCTCAGGAAGATGTGCTGGGACCAAGATAAGAAGTGACATAGACGAGGGAAGCTAGAAAGACCTGTTGATTCAGATTCTTCCTGCTGTCCCTCTGATGGAGACAAGGATTCTTTTCTCTGGATATGGGGAAAACACCACTTACTGGGGAGGTGGCAAGCTTCCCTGCCGGCTTTGGCAGTGTGACTGAGGCTCACTTTTGACTGGATGGAATTGGTGAGTCCCAGAAGGGACAGCACATACCAAGTCTCCCTGTTCTCCTGATATGTCTTAGCAGGGGACTGCCTGACTAAAATTAAGATTAATGGGATCTAGAGCTTATACCATAATAGTCACAATATCGAGACTATAATTGAACATTACCCATCACACCTTGAAAGAGAAAAGAAAATCAACAGATGCCCAAATTAAGATGAATCAGATGTTGAAATGATCTGACATGGATTTTAAAGCAAACATTCTAAAAATGCTTCACTTGATAATTATGAATCCTCTGTGTACAAATGAAAAAATGGAAAATTTTGTCAAACAAATGGATATTATAGGAATAAAAAAAATGTAGTAACAAAGTTAAAAAAAAATACGAGATGGGTTCAACTGTAGAGTAAAGATAGCTACAGATAGAATTGGTAAGCCTCTGAGCAAGATCAATAGAATTTAGCCAACCTGAAGAATTTAGCCAACCTGAACAGTGAAGAATATAGAACAACAACAAAAAAAATATCTCAGTGATCTCAGTGTTTTGGTAACCTGAGACCAAATTTCAATTTCAGACACCAGCAGAGTGTTTGAAAATTCACCTCAACTCAGCTCAATTTTGACATTATCTGTACCCAGCAGTAGCATCAGATTCCAGCTAAAGAAAGGTTCTATCTCATGACTGGCTTTTACTTGCAGTGCCAGGCAAAAGTGCAGACTTTTACCTGTGCTTCTGCCCTAATGGTTACAGAAAGGAACTTCCCACAAAATTCCCTCTGACCTGAAATGCCAGCTGCAAACCCGGATTACTTCCTGTGCTGACCAACCTTCAATGAATCAAAGGGTCCCTGGGTGCCCTCCTCAGATTTAATTAATTTGCTCACAGAACTCAGGAAACCAGTTTTGACTGATCTCTGATTTATCACAAAGGTTTTTATTCAGTAATAGCTAGATGGAAGAGATACATAGCTCAATGGGGAGCAGGCATGGGGCTTTCCCACCCTCTCTAAGGTGAGGTATTCTCCTCAAATTGCCACTTGTTCACCTATCTGAAAGCTCTGTGAATATCCTCCTCTTGGGTTTTTACAGCACATTCACACTTACGCATGATTCAATAATTCATGGCCATTGGCTATTGAATTCAATCTCAACAGCTTTCCCTCCCTGGAGGTCTGGGAAACTCCCAATCTCTAATCACATGATTGGTTACCCTGGAAGCCAGCAGCACCCATCCTTTGGTGTTGCCCCAAAAATCACCTCACTAACATAATAAAAGTATCTTTAATACTGAATGTTTAGGGAATTCTAAGGCATAGTCATGTACCAGGAACTGTGGATGAAGGCCAAACAGACACAAGCAGTATGTTTTGGTTATCTGACCAAATACACTTTTCTTGTAAGTCACAATATCATACTCAGGAATCTGTGGTAAAAGAGCTAACACTGTATAGCAAGGGAAAGGAAAAAGGATGTTTGAATTTAAATAGCTCATAATTTCCCAAATCTGGCAAAGGCATAACCCTATTGATGAAGAGATGGTACAAACACTCTATTTCAAGTCATCACAATGCTTCTAAAAACTAAGGGCAAAAACAAAACAAAACAAAACAAAAAAACTTCAAAATAGCCAGGAAAAAATACCGTATTAACTCCCAGAAGAATATCAATTTGAATGAGAGCCTGTCTGTCCTCTGGCAACGAAGGGCGCCATGAGGAAGTGGCACAAAACCTTCAAGTACTGAAAGAAGAGAACCATCTAGCTCTATATCTGGTGAAACTATCATTCAGGAAGGAAATCAAAGTCTCCCCAGATGAGAGAAAACTAAATCAAAAACACACGTGTGTTAATTATACATTTTAGTCATGCACATTTTTAGTCATTGCTACATTATTTTGCATGGAGTTTTCATAATAAACCTAATATTTCAATGCTTTTCATTCTTAATTATCAAGGAGATATAAATCATATTTTTTTATTAAAACTTTTCACTAGGTGAAGTTCTATTCTGTACTGGTTTCCCACTGACAGTTATTGTAGATTGCTGGTTTCTAATTATTAACTGGCTAATTCTTGATTAGGACAATTATTATTAACTGGCTCATAACTATGCCTTAGAATTTCCTAAGCATTCAGTATTAAAGATACTTGTATTATGTTAGTGAGGTGACTTCTGGGGCAACACCAATGGGTGCTGCTGGCTTCCAGGGTAACCAATCATGTGACTAAAGATTGGGAGTTTCCAAGACCTCCAAGGAGGGAAAGCTGTAGAGATTGTGTTCAATAGCCAATAATAATTATTAACTGCCTAATTCTTAACATGCCAGGTTGTCAATCAAAAGGCAATCCAAAGAACTGCAAATCTTAACACAGCAGAGTGCCAGGAAACCCTTGGACAAACCATGAGGCAGGTTCAGGATCCTCCATGTAATAACTGCTAACTTCCTTCATGGATCTGAGCATTTGGTAAGCTGTTAGTAAGATAGAATCATTCAGTAAAGATGAGGCACTTGCAGGCCTAAGAGATAATTTACACAAGTTGTGAGAAGGGGAAAAAACAAAACAATGAGCTGTTCTTTGGCCTTTATATTTGTACTGCCACGATTGTGTTCCTGTTTGATACTTTGTCATATCCCTGTAACTCAGCTTTTCTCTGTACTAAAAAGAAATTCTAGGTCTTAACTGGATGTCATTGTTAATTACCTCTTGTATAAAAGGGGGAGCCATGTCTTCTACCTGTGCAACAGTGCTGGGAGGAAAGGCAAAGGGAAGGTAAGTTTCTCTAATTGTTGTTACAAATTTATCCTCTAACACTTAGAGAATGAATACTGTTTTGAAAATGTGAATCAGAGTCATTCATGCCTTCTGATCAATTTGTGTTGGGTACTCACTACCTACACTGTAAGGTGACCAAAAAGCAAACAGCAGAGTGTACATTCTCTTTACAGTTAAACAAAGTCAAAATTTTCAGATTTGGATAGCAAAGGAACCATGACACCTTATCTAGATTCAGTTCATTACTTAACTTGGTGAAAGCAAGAGTGGTCAAAAGTACCAGTTCCCCATGCCTCAAGGGCCCTTCTATTCTGAGATTCCATGCCATGCCTCAGGTAAGCAGTTTTATAACCTACAGCTAAATCATACAGAGAACAAGGCAGAAAGTGTCAGCTTTATGAGAACCTCCTAATGGACCACCTTCCTAATAGGGCAGGAAACGAGAATGCAGCTCCCCCCATGGCTCTGGTTGAATTTGTGTTATTGGAGGATCAAAGGACATTGCACCTGGACTGAGATCTGCTGTAGTTGACCTCTGTGCATATGGCCTATGTGGGTCACACAAGGTTCTGAGACACTGTGAAGAGTCATTTGTTTGCAATTGGTTTCTGCACTCATTTGTGATTGTTAATTTGTTAATCAAAACTAATCACTTTGACCTGTATGAAGTATTTCATGAGATTAAAAGCAGACCAAATAGAATGATTATTCCAGAAAAGAGGTCAAGTTAATGAAATCCAAGTGTCACTGTAAATTGTTAGAATAAATCAGTGTCAATTACTTTGTGAAACTCAAGTTATTTGCTTCCCCATTTTTTATTCTCTAGCTCCCCAACCCTTTTCTTCACATGGTTGTTACTGGGTAACTGCATCAGAACTTCTTTCATACATTCTGGGTCTGAGTACCTGCCACCACAAACTGGAATGAAAGTTACTTTTGTACAGCAAAAAAGAAACAAAAAACAAAAATTCTAACCACCAGGGAGAGAATGCACCTTCTTGAACATATTTGCCTCTTTCACCCTGTGTGCAGCCTTGGGAACAAGAACACCAACAATCTAGCTTAAGGAATGATTGCCGCCTTTACTTACTCTCTGTCCCTGGTAACTTTGTTTTAGTCAATTGTCTTAGCTTTCCAGTGTCCACAAAACAGAACCTCTCCAACCACTCTACCCCACCC
>NW_004567106.1:48013590-48041970 GCF_000260355.1 Condylura cristata | reverse complement strand
CTTCCCCTCCCCTCCCCACCTCTCCTCCCCTCCCCAAGTAGCTCCTGTTTCTTGAGAACTCTGAACTTACTCTGACCTTATTCTCATTACAATACTAAAATCTCCACCTCTGGGTGGGATTTGCCCTCCATTTTCTGAATGAGTTACCTGAAGAAGCACGTTCTCCTGCAGCTGCTCCAGGCTCTCCAAAACCTGCTCGCTTTCCCCTGCATGTAAAATATCATCCCTTGTGCCAGGCTTCTTCTGGCTTATTTGGATAAGGGAGAGGCTGTTGTCTCTCAGACACTCACCCCAAGGTCTCCCTGGAGTGTTTTGTCACTCTAGCACATCTAGGAATCTCAGCTTTGGGAACAGCAGCCATGGTTAGAGTCCTCATTTCATGCTTGAGTGAGGAACTCAAAAAACACAACAACTGCTGGTTATTAACAGACTGAGAAGATCCAGCTACTGATGGCTGGTATCAGATGGAGGCTGCTGTTGGGCTCCCTGTGTGAATCCAGTGAGAGCCTGGTGGCCTGTGGCTTTTGTGGGAAGGGAGGGAGGAAGGGTAGTTTTTTTGGGGCAGGTGAGGGCTGCCTTCTTCAGCAACCTCTACAAAAAAGGAGACAGGAACTCTTATGCATTGTGGAATAGATGTGAATGAATGAAAGACAAGCAGCTGGAAGAATCGAGTAAAAAAAACTGTCCTTTCTCCTCCTGCAAGGGGGATACCCTGTGATTCCCTGTGAAGTGGAAATATCCTGTATGGCCATGCAGCCAACTGTGTGTGTGTGTGTGTGTGTGTGTGTGTATACGTACATTCTGTGAAGAATCACTGGCTTGTGACATATTACAGTGTGCATTTCCCTTTCTTTTGTTCCTACCTCACCTCCCCATTCCCCTCATTCTTTTCTGAGGGTCTCTGGCCCTACTCCCCAATAACATTTTAGCATGAACACATTCTCCCTGCCACTAGGAAATCTGGGCTACAACAGTTACATCAATTTTTAAATGTTTATTATAAAAATTTTGAATAAATACTAACTTAAGGGAAAAGTACAATGAACTCCTATACACTTATCATCTAGATTTCATAATGACCTACTTTTGTTATCTACCTCCTTTTCTTCTTTCTTTTCCCTTTTGATTCAACTACTTTAAAGCAAATCCCAGATGGGATGGCCTGAGTTTCAACATGCTTCAGAAATGTCTTTGCAAAGATGATGGACATTTCCCTCCATAAACACAATGTATAATAATAACATTGTAGGATAATAAAATAACAATGATAAAATACTTCTTTGGCATTGTCTATTCCCAGGCCAGTTGTTTTGTTACACAGTTAGCCTTAAAAATCTTCAATGTTGTGATGTTTGAATCCAGACTCATACAAGATTCACACCTTGACTTTGGTTTCAGTATCAGTTTATTAATTTTCTAGGAGACTGTATCAGTTGTCTTACAGAGTGTCACACATTCTAGATTTATCTGTTTCCTTCTTTATGGTGTCAGTGAGCTTGTTCTGCTAACCCTTGTGTTGCTGTGAACCTACAAAGGGGAAGTCGGTCCTCACATCTTGCTTAGATTCTATTTTTGTCTTTGTTTTATTTTGGTAACACACTTCTTAGTGAAGAACATAATCAGCGCCATGTTTTTAAAACTGCCATTCCAGGGGAAACTTTTACTCCCCCCTGGGTGGAACCTGCATTCTTGTGCATCCTGTATAGATAAGATGTACGGTGCCAATTGCAGTGGTGGAAAGCCAACCTCACCATATTTAGGAATCCATGTAAAGGTCAGCCCAGCCAATCACTAGCTACCCCTTTGTCCCAAGGCCTGAGTGCCAAAAAGGGACTATATAATCTGCTCTTCCCTTTGTTCTGGGCCCTTCTTACCACCCACTTGCCTCTGGTGTGAGGTAAGGCCCAAGCTTGAGTTTGCATAAAATTTTCTCTGTGTTTACAGTGGTGTGGCTGGCTTTTTTTTTTTTGGGTAGCGCATCCCATTCAGGCATAACACTTAGATGTGCTGACTGCTTCAGAGGGCTCTAGATCAGGAAGCACACAATATCTGGCACTCCTTTTACAATGGCCCTTACAGTGTAAAGGCTTTGATAATAGCATCCTGCCTTCCATTGCAAAGTACTCGTGGATCTTCTAATATTTCATCAACTGGTGATCAGGCATCAAACTATCATCTCATAAAGGATGGCTAACTGGTTGTTTCCCAGTTCTATAATTTCTTTCACTATTTATATCTAAAACTTCCCCTTGGCAATGATTTACTTTCTGAGATACAACTTAAATAGGAAAGACAGTGAAAATTCTAATCTCTCATTTAATTGACAACTTTACAATAAGGAGTTTGTGCCCTAGTTCCTTGCAGTAGTGGTATGGATTGTTTTATTTTTTCTTTCAGACTTCCCCCTTTGAAACATTTTTAAGAGCTCATAGGTTTTAATGTATGCAATATGCTTCAGATAGCTACATCTGTTATCTTTTTCAATGCTCAAATTTTCCCATCATTGGCCAAAGATATTCCTTGATTTTGGTTTCTGTGGCCTTTCGATATAATAATTTGTTATGAATGGGTTCCTTGCCTTGGGGGACAGCTATTTCATGTTCCTCTTGAATATATCCTGCCCTAGACCTGTAGTCAGACATTCTTTAAAATAGCTCTGGTTTCTTATAGTGGAAATTGCATTAAAAGGCCCAAAATGATCATTTATATTTTATTTGTAGTTAAAACAACAGCTTGTATCTCTAATGTTTTATTTCAAGGCTGCAACTTTAGAAACTTGTATTTGTTTATGTAATAAATAAAATTGTAATTTGTTTTGTTTTAAGCCCACTTTTAAATTACTTATATAAAAAAAGATATACACCATTCATCATAAATATACCTAAAATAATTTTAATAACTTTATGCCAATATTCTGTTTTTCCAGATAGCACAATTTATATTCAGAATTTCCCAAAATGTTTGAAATGAAGAATATAAATGAATCTCAAATGTTTTCATATGTATTTAATCAATTTCATCAGAGTTGCTGTAGAAAAAGCTTTGAAAAATTTTTAGAAATGTGTTGGTTTGATATGAGCTGTCAAATTTGAGGCTTACTTTTGAATAAGTGAAGATTTTTAATTTCAGATGTTAGCAGATTGGTGAGGGAATATATGATATTGAAAAACATGAAATGAAAAGTGCTCTTTAATATCAATTCTCAAAGAAAGGTCTCAGGACCCTTACAGTTTACTCAGATTCTTTTACAGAGTTTGCAAGTTCTTCCCTTTTTCAATACAAACTTGTATGAAGGCCAGATTTCTTTGTTATATTTGCTATAACAACATATTACAACAGACTGAATATAGAAACAGAATGTGAGAATTCAGCTGTCTCTTCAATCAGATAGTAAAGAGATTTTACAAAAAAAATTTAAAAGACCACCTCTCACTTTTTAAAAAAAACTAATTACACAAAATTTATGGTAATAACTAATGGGTAAATTATTTTTAAAATGATTTTTAAATGTAATTTCCCCCATTGTATTTACTTATTTAAAGATTTATTTGTTTTTGCATGCAAGAGCCAGAGGTACAGGGTGGTAAGAGCATACACTAGAGGTGGAGTGGGGAGCAGAACAGGCAGATTGAAGAAGTACACTGCTGAGGGAGCAGCTGGGCGAGACAGGAGCGGTCTGCTGCGCCATGTGGGTCACCTCCCTGGCTGGGGATTGAACTCATGCTGTAGTGGCTGCTAATTCATAGTGTTGACACTTAGCCCTTTTCACCACTAGGGGAGACCCCTATTTTAATTTTTTTTTATTTTAATTTTTAATAATAAATATGAAAGAACATTGACAGCCCTCACAAAAAGTTCTTTAAAGTTGTTTATCATTTTTAAGAATGTAAAATGATGATGAGACCAAAATGTTTGAGAACTTTTACTTTACAATATCTTGCAGTTTGTTTTCTAATTGTAAGTATGTATGGATATGAATAGATTTAAAAAATGTATTCATAGAATTTATAAACATTATTTCGAGTTAATTTTGTTTAGAGGTCATGTTGAGTATTAGACATAATGTCCTGCCATAATTTAATGTTGTGCCTTATTCATTTTCTCCCTGATTATTTTAATGATACATGGAAGGCTACTCCAATATAAAAAACCCTCATGTTCTAATTGTACACATAAGCCAAATATTCAATTAGAATTTAATTGATGAAATTGAAGAAAATGGGATGTCTGAAGATTTACTACCACATTATTTTTAACAGTCTATTTTAAAACATTTTCAGTTTACAGCAAAATTGAGCAGAAAATATAGAGTTCCTACATACTCTTGACCTCATACTTGCTCATCCTCCCCCACCATCAACTTCTTTGCACCAAAGTGGCACATTTGTTAGAACCAGGGTTCATTCTTGGTGTTGTACATTCTGTATAACCACATGTATCACCCTGATAGTATCATTGAGATTTTCACTACCTTAAAAATCTGTGCTTTGCCTGTTCTTTCCTCACTTTCTACTAAAACTTGGCAACTACAGATCTTTTAACCTTCTCCATAGTTTTAGAATGTGATGTGTGGAATCACATAGCATGTAACCTTTTCATATTAGCTCAGCTTCTTTCTAAGTGCATTTGCTATTTAGTCACAAAGTCATGTCAGATTTAGCAACTCTCAGTAGTTTATTTGCCTCCTATTAAAAGCGAAGAAGTCACACATGCCTGCCTTTATTGTTTACCCATGCACATTCTATCCCAGACTATCAATTGCAAGTGGCCAGAAACTCCATCTATTTAATTTGGGGTGACAGTGCCAATAGAGCCCAGTTTCATTTACAAAGATGGTCCCACTGCTACTTGATGAGGGTGGTTCCTTTCAGTTAGGGCTTTGAAATTAAAACCTTAACCACAGCAGAAAAGAGGTTACTCTGCAGTAATTATTTCAGTGACAAGTATAGAAACAAAACAAAACAAAACAAAAACAAACCCAAACTGGCACATTTTCCATTCACAGGGGAGCAATTTATTGTCTTCGGTAGACTCTAGGAGTTCCAGTTAACAGGTCCAGTTATCAGTTATTAAGTCTTCGAGTAGGTTCTTAAACCTTTAGAATTTATTTTAAACCAAAGTAGGAGAGCACCTGGAATTCATGCTTGTAGTAAACGATTGGAAGAAGCAGACTAGTTTGTCAATATTCTGAAAGATAGTAAGGACAGACATAATAAGAAGCATAGTCGGGGGAAGAGGTTTTATTTTATTTTAAAGATGTGTTTAATTTATGCATTCAGAGTTGGGGTACAGGGCATGAGAGAATTCAGAGGCAGAGTGGGGAGCAGAACAGGCAGACCGACTGACATACACTGTTGAGGGGAACAGCAAGCAGGTCAGGAGAGTTCTGCCACACCATGTGGGTCACCTCCCTGGCTGATGGAATCCAACTCCAGCTGCAGTGGCATTGGCTGCTGATAGATTCATAGTGTTGCACTTTAACCCCTTTTGCCACCAGGGAGGGGCGGGAAGAGTTTTTAAAAAGAGATAGAAATAGTTTATGTCTGTCTGGTAAGTCTGGGTTCACTTTCTTTGTAGGTAATGAGAACCCTGTTTAGAGCTTGAATCACTGGAGGCTTAGGCATGAAATTCCAGATTCTTCAAAGAAAACCAGGATTATTCCTTTTTTTTAATTCATACGTATAGAGCTGGGGTACAGGCCAGAGATGCGGAGGGTGAGAGGATTCACCAGAGACAGAGTGGGGAGCAGAACAGGCAGATCAACTAAGTACACCGCTGAGGGGAGCGGCGGGCTGGTCAGGAGACATCTGCCTAGCCATGTTTAGCTCCTTCGGGGCAGGCGGGGATCGAACTCTTGCGGAAGTGGCTTAAGCCTCCTAGTGCTGTGCTTTAACTCGCTGCGCCACCAGGGAGGGCCGGATTATTCCTTTTGTGTTGCCTAAAAACAGCAAAAGTGAATAGCTTTCTTCCGTAAAGGGAAACACACACACACACACAAACACACAATAATTAAGGGGTGTCCAGTGGGGGGAGAGTTCACAAGGAGCTTTGCCATTCTCCCTGCTGGGATGCTTTTGCCGACCAGTGAAAAGAGGGGAGGCACATTTTCATAAATTTTCAGCTATTGCTTGCTCTCTTGGCCATTCGTAAGGTGCTGCGCTTGAGAATGTGTCCCCAACTATGACTTGCTAAAAGTGTCATTTTGATCCGTTGCAGACTTGATCTAGGCCAGGTTTTGAGCTCAGCCGCGACAGGCGCAGGGGTGGGGGCGGAGCTTCGCGGGCTCCCGCGCGCTGGGGGCAGGGGCGGGGCTTGCCGCCGGCAAAGGGCGGAGCCTGCGCGGGGACTTCCCCTGGCTGAACGGCAAACCGGGTGCGGAGGGCGGGCGCCGTGGGGCGGTGGGGGGCCGTGGGGCTGTGTGGCAGTGGGGGATGGGCGGGCGCTCTGCCTCCGATCTCGGTGGACCCCTGGACTTGGGTCCTTTCAGGGGAGTCGGCCCCAGGCGGGGCCGGCGTCTCTGGGAGGCGGAGGGCTCCTCGGCCGGAGCTGGTGGCGAGCATGTTGCGTGCGCGTGTTTATCTGAGGCCCGCGCGGCTGTGGCGCTCACTGCTCCTGCCTCCTCAGCCTCCACAGCCTCCTCCTCTCGGCGGGCCGGGTGGGAAACCTACGTCTAGCGGCAGAGCCGACTGGGCTCGGGGCCGATGCGTTCCTCCCTGTCGAGCTGGCGCCCCCAGAGCGTTCCCTCATCTCGCCCACCTCAAAGGGGGACCCCAGCCCTGGCCAGAGGGAGCGCCGTGGGTACAGCCGCTGGCTGGAGGCGTTGGGCAGTGGCGGGAGTGCCTAGGTTCGAACCCCAGGGTTTTAAAACACATGTCTGTCATTTTCACTTTTAGGGTTTTGGCCAAATTGGGCAAGGGCACAAAATAACCACTTACCCCTTCTCACCGAGGAAGCACGGGAGAAAGGGTAAGTAAGGAATGGTCAGGGGTGGACCGAGCCGGGGCACTCCTGAGAGCCAGAGTGAGAGACTGAGTCAGGGAGAGTCTAGATCCAGAGCTGCCCCTTTGGGCGCTTGGGGCCTGTCAGCCACTGCCTTAGGAGCCTGAGCCCACCCACGGGTCACACAGGCAGACCTCAAGCCCTAGTCCTTCCAGCCCACCTCCATCCTGGAGGAGGCTGGGAGATGGACAGTTGGCATCTGTTCCTTTTAGCCAGTTGACCAGGCAGAAAACTCATTACCCTTCACCTTTTTGTTGACTTGGACTGTTCTGGTACTTGTGCCTCCAGAGGGGCCATATCCGTCAGCTAGCTTGGATTCATTTCATAGACTAGTATTAATGGTGGCCCAGCTTGATAACGAACAGGAATCCCTCCAAAGGATCTTGCCTAGGGGACTCAGAAAAAACCCTTTAGGCATAAAGTTAATAGCACTGTCATGCCGTGAAGTTCCTTGAGTATTGTCTCAAATTTATAGAGAGAGGAAGATATTTTGACAGATACCTATACACCACCAACATTGTATCCACTTCTAAAAAACTGCTGAACAGCTGTAGTTGACAGTGATTTTTAGGTGTGGTCTCTTACATTGGTTCTTCTTGGATTTCTGCCCCATGTCTTCCCTGACACTGCACTCCCCTTCCTCTTTACAGGGGCTAAATGTAGTATATCTTGTCTCAGAAGTTTGTGAACACGTTAGTTACAAGCAAGAAAATAGTAGAACACGTTCTTGGATACTGCATAGGAAAACTAGAATTATCCTCTAGGGACATCTTGACTTTGCGGTTCTTTGAACCTGCTTTCTTACCATGTACAAGTTGCAGATGACCACATAGTTTAATGTGTGAAAACCAGAAAGAAAATAATTTATTGATGAAAGGTTTACTCATTGATTTAGCAGATATATACTTATCTTTCCCCCAGTAAAGTGCTGAGCACTTTGATTCATTGGGATAGTGAGAATGAGACTGTTGGAAATGGCTGTTTTGGAACAGGCCTGGCGACAGTTTTCTGTGGCTTAAAAAAATTGTTATTGTAACCCATCCTCCCTATATTGTTGATATTAGTGGCCTGTAGTTCTGTACAGTGTTGAGGAAGAAAAGTGTTATGTTTTGGCCTTTCTGTAGTAAGACTTTCAATAATGACTGAACATGGTGATTTCTGTCCTCTAATAAAGGTTATAGTCATTTTCCCATGTAATAAAGCTATCAGTTTAATAATTTGATGAAGATAATTATTGTAGTGTTTCATAAAAGCAGCTCAAGACTAGAAAACATGGAGAGTATTGAAGTTGATATATGCAGGACAATAAATACTAGACCATCACTTGCATAGATTTCTGTACATTTAATCTTGTTTTTTTGTTAATGTGAAAAAAGGTATCTTTTCTGGTTATAAAGTTTATAAAAGGTGTAAGGAGTTACTTAAAATTGACTCTTAGAGGGATATAAAAGGTAGGTGAAACTCCTATGAATACACTCTCAACTCACTGTAATTTGTGTTTACTTCAACTTTTTGTTACATACATGGAACATTTTATATATGTATGTGTGTGTATGTGTACATCTCTTATTATTTGTTAAAATTATTATATTTTTGGTTATTTATCCCTGCTCCTTGTTTCACTCCAAATCTTAAAGATGAAGTATATAATATTTTAGACATGGACTTAAATCCTGACTCTTACTTTTTGTTAGCTGCCACTTTGGGCTAGTTAAAATTTCTTTAATCCTGAACTTCTTTCAAATCAGAACAATGATTTATATTAAAAAGAATGCATAAAAAACAGGACCTAGCATAGAGATACTAACTGCGGATTTCCTTCCCTATTTCTCTATCTGGTCACCTACCATTTTCTTTTGATCTTCCACTTGATTGTGGAAAGTTATCAAGTGCTTCTTAAAGGTGCTGAGCCTCTGAGTATTGGTGTCAATATCACATTTTATATCTGATTCTAGAATTTCTGGTATAAGAATTGACAACCTATGTGGCTCAGATTTCTCCTATTAAATCATTCCACAACCCTGCCTAAGGAGTGTCAGTTTGGAAAATGAAGGAAAAGAGTTTCTGTAATGTGTTTAAAATGCTCTGACATTGTTCCCAAAGTGAGAAAGACATACTATCACATTTAGCTGAGTGCTTAAACTTAGGATTTCTATTTCAGAAACGTCTTGGTTTATAAGAATTACAATAAAAATGCTGATGCTTCATGTCCAAAATGTCATGAGTTTGCCAAGTTGTGGGTTTAATATACAGCTAAACTGTGTGTTTAGTGTATCTAATACTTCTATGGAAGCCAAGACAGACAAATCCACAGACATCTGATTTCACACCAGACATCCGGTTTCACTTTGCTAAGGAGTGTGTTTTGTCAGTAGATTATAGGCATATTAGCTATACCCCTGTAGTTTATGGCATTTCTGTCATAAGCTCTGGTTTGTAGGATTTAGTATGATGTTGTATTCAAATCATAGCACACTGTAATTGAACACCTGGTCAGATTACTACATTGCTTACAGGTGTCTTCTAGTGTCATTGTTAAGCTTTTTTTTTTTTTTTTTAAAGATTTATTTATTTATTTGTGCATACAGAACTGGGGTACAGGCCAGAGGCTCAGGGGCGGTGAGAGGCTTCACCAGAGACAGAGTGGGGAGCAGAACAGGCAGATCGACGAAGTACACTGCTGAGGGGAGCAGCGGGCGGGTCAGGAGAGGTCTGGCTCGCCATGTAGTCTCCTCCGGGGCAGGCGGGAATCGAACTCCTGCGGAAGTGGCTTCAGATTCTCAGTGCTGCTCTTTAACCTGCTGCGCCACCAGGGAGGGCCCATCATTGTTAAGCTTTTATCCTTGGTGATTTTTTTTTTTTTCTGGGTGAAAAATATTCTTAAAGCAAAAGCCTCTCTTAAGAACCCAACAATTTAATTTCAGGTTCATTTTTTTTTGGTCATGTTGAATAAAATAACAAGTACAATATTGTTTTCTAGGGCAATACTCCACTCTTTTTCTACTCATTGTGTATTCATTATTTATTAGTGGCACTATCAATTCTAACCAACATTTATAGTTGTGTTTTGGAGAATTATGAATTCTGAGTCCTAACCAAAAATGACTGGATCATGTACCATCTCATTTTGAAGTACTCGGGGGTATAGAAATTCTCTGGCTGTCATTCCTGCATTCTGGGACAGACTGTCATTGCTTAGCTATGTGAACTTGAATATGAAGTCCTCATGGGGCAATTCTTCATGATTACTGTGAGATACAGTGAGTATTTGTAAGTTAGCATAATAAATGGTATAAAATACTAGTTTCATTTTCTTTCCTTTAGATCTTTTTCCTAAGAATAAAGACCCTTTTTCTCACTTATAATCCAAGCTAACCCTTTAGCCATAAGGACTCATGGTTCCAGCTGAGGGGAATGATAGCTCATTGAATCTGTCATTTAGTGGGGGGAGTGGGAAAGGGGTATGGATTATAATGGCAAAGAGGAGGATTGTTGAACTGAGAGAGGAAGGTGCCAAACTTTTGTTTGGTACATGAACTTAGGTCCATGAATTACTTGACTCATAGAACCACCTTTACCTCTGGCTTCTCTGTAATCATTTGCCAGCTGCTCCATTGGACACTCTTGCCTCTTATTGCTTACCTAGTCTAATGATTAATGCTTTTTAATTTGTCATTTGATACTATCTGAATAGCCATGAATTTTTTTTTAATGGGTGGGGCCTCAATAGTAGAGGCTTATAGTTCCTTAAGATCTTACTTTTTTTCTTTTCTATACTCAAAGTCCAGGTGAATTTTTTCCCTTTCACTAACATTTTTTTTTTTTTAACCGTGTACTACTTGCATCGAGCTATTTGTTTAAGATACAAGGATGAAAAGTCACTGTCCTTGATTAATGAAGGAACTAGTAGACTAGGACGACAATAGACATCTTAATAACTAGAATATCATGTGCTATTTGCCATGATGGAGATATACGTAAGTGCAGAGGAAGCCTAGCCAAAGCCCTACTCCTTGATGGGAATGCCAGCAATGGCTATGCTTGAGTTGAATCTTCAAAGCGAAGCAGGAGTGGGCAGGTTGATGAGAAGTCAGGAGCATTTTCAGGTGGAAATAGCATGAGTAGTTATATGGCATCATGTGAGCATAGTGGGTACTATATAGAGATTGTTATTTTAGCCTGAGAAGGGCAAAGTTAGGAGTGAAAGTATGGTGCACTTCCTGTGTCATGTATGGTAGGGAGCCACTGCGGAGTGAGTGACTGAAAAAATCACTGTCAAAGCAGTATGCTAGGAGGGGGTGTGTGGCAAGATAGGAGTCCAGAACAGATTGTGCATGGCTAAAAGCACATTGAATGTTCAGTCAGGGCTGGAAATAGTGGGAATAGAAGTGAAAATGGGTCAGAAAATTTATTTAGGAGGAGGGAACATTGGTTGGTCTTTGTAACTATTCAAATATATAAGCAATGGGAGAGTGAAGAGGCTAGGATGACTCCAGGTTTCTGGTTAGTGAGGGTGAAGAAAGAAGAAGCGTGTCTGAGGGGGGATGTGTTTAATATGCTTATAGGGCATGTCGTTGGTGAATTGGAGGCATCTGGAAGGCAGTTAGATATAGAATCTTGGAGCATTGCAGAGATGTGGAGGCTGGATGTACAATTTCTGACTGCTTACCATATGGAGAGTAGTTGAAGGTATGGGTAAAGATAAAAGTACTTAGAGTAACTGTATAGAAAGAGAAGCGAAAAGGGCTAAAAGTAAGCCTTAGAGAATATTGACATTTTAGAGACAAACCAAAGAAAAGAAGGCCTTAAGGATGCTGAAGAGGACTGAGAGAAAAGTAAGTGAACCTTTTCAGTCTTCGGCAGAGTTTCAAGAAGTAGAGCCCGTTAAAATTTAAAGCTCTGAATTACCTAGGATGATGAAGATAGTAAGATAGCTGTTGGATGTCATGTTTCACTGGAGTGGGCAGAATGCAACTGCTGCACGAGCAGGAGCTGAGGCGGCGAGGGAGTAGCTGCATATATATCTCGGGTCTCTCTGAGATTCTGACTTCATTGGTCTTCAGTACAAATTTGCCAAAGTTCTGGAAACATAGATATCTGACTATTAATCACTGTTCTTTCATTTTTAACACTTTCTTAGAATGAAAGTCAGGTTATAGCTTTGTTTGCCTAATCCTCCCTTAACAATTTTATGTCTGTCTTCACCCTCTTAATGTCCCATTTTTACTTTATTCTTTCTTGACCAAAGTTTCCCTGCTGTCTCCCTCTCAACATATGTAGCCTTTTTTTTTTTTGCATACATTGTTCTTTCACCTAATTAAGTTGTGAGATAAAAGGCCCCCTTTTAATGTAATAGTTGAAAAATTTCAAAGGAGTGTCTACTAGGAATCTAAGGGGAAATAACCAGGGACAAAGGTGATGGTAATGCTGCTTTTGAAGTTAGTGTGGGGTCCTCGGGTGCACTCTAGGAAAGGTTTCACCAGACCTCCCCTTTCAGCAGCACGCAGCGAGTTCCCCTGGCAGGTTTATTAGGGAAAAGGACAGAGGAGTAAAGGACTCTTGCATAGGCACAGTGGACAGGCAGAGCTGCCCCGGAAGGCAGAGAAAGAGATCTTCGTGGTTGCAGGCAGGTGACCTTAGGAGAGCTGCCTTAGCTGAGGGAGGTCAGTGCAGAGAAGTCCTGCTAGGTACAGGTCATGGGCAGGCAGGAGGCGGCTGCCCTGCAGAGGGAGAGAGTTGGTGGAGAGAAACACTTGCATAGGCAGTGGTGGCCAGAGGACTGCTGCCCCATGCTGGTGCAGAGACTGCCCTGGTAGAGTCCTTTTCTCTCTGGGAGGGGCTTACTCCTTTGTGGAGTGGCCTGTTTGCTGCTGATTTTGGACTGTGGAATCCTGAAGGGACTGGAGATCTCAAAGTGGGCCCAATCTCTGCATCTTTACCCTCAGTTTTGTGCTGTCAACATTCCCTATAGCAGTCCGATACAGGAGTCTGAGTCTGATAGAGTAGTCTCTATGACTGGGTTAATGGTAATGTTAGTTCTTTCTGCCCCCACCTCCTTTTCATGAGTCAGGTTTTAACCTTGTGATGGCTCCTTCAGATTTTCTATTTTCCCCCATCAATGGCACATGGGTGAATTGGTGGTAGGAAGTTCACAGGGATTACAACTGAGATGAAAAAAATGTACAGAATGAAGAATGATGTAAATATATATATATATATATATATATATACAAACCACAAACAAAAAATCATTTGATCAGCAGACAATAATATCTGCTATCTACAAGGCCCTGGATGCAAAGATATTTAAGATGAGAAGGATGAGAGAGAGATGAGAGAGATGGATATGTAAATAAATGGCTTGTGCAAAATGTCCTTTTATAGACAGAGTTCAAGAAAAGATGGACTTAAAAAGGACCTCTGTATTTGGGTGACCCTGAAAGTTTCACAAAGAAGGTGTTTACTTAAATCTGAAGTGGGGTTAAGGTATGTGGAGGTGAGATTCAGGGAGTGGAATCAGGAGTAAAATATTCTCTGCTGACCCCATGATTGCAATAGAATGGGCTTAAGTTTCCCATTTCTTCTTTTATGTTTCCTATGGTTTGATGGATCTTTGCCTTTCAGGGAGTTCTTAGGGATAAGGATGCTTCAGCTTTCACAGAGAGATACAAATTTCTCCATTTTCTTGAAAACTTTATGCTAATTTATTTTCATTAGATGGCCAAACAGAATTTCTGGGGTGCTGATATTTTTTTCAACGTGCCCAGGTATACTAATGGCATTCAGGGCCGAGAGTCACTAAGCTAAAACAGTGTAAAAGGAAACCATCTGGGATTTGGAGCTAACATTGTAGGTTAAATCCTTGTGACTGGGTCTTTTAATAGCCGTGTCCTTAGTTAAATTACTTTTTGAAGTTCATTATTCCTTGTACTGACTTTAAAGGATTGTGGTGGTATGTATGTAGGAAGGTAGAGTAACATGTAGGTGTGGTGTAACAGTGATTAATAGTGATATGTGCTTTTAACTCTCTCTGGACTAGTTAGGCCAAGAGCCAGCCACCTTGTCCTGCAAATAGGGACCATTTTATGAATTGAAATTTAAGCTTTAACCATCATGAGCTTTTTTGATGATATATCTCACCCAATTTAAGTAATATAAAATTGAAACCTAAAACAACAAACAAAAAAGCAAATCATTAAACAGTCAGCAGTGTGACTAATTAATTCTGTTTAAAGTTACATAAATGGTTATCCTGATTAGAATATTGTGACCGAATAATGACTGTAAAGTATATACATGTTCTCAGTGTCAATAATGTAATTGTTTAGCTTAAAAATGCAATTAATGTGTAAGGTTTTAATTTTTAAGATCTTTACTGTAAAAAAAGTCTTGCAGAAGATAACAAAAAATCTTGCAGAAGATAACAAAATACCATGGAGTACCACAATTCATTCATATTGCAAGTGCCACCTTGTCAAGTATCAGGACCTATGCTGTGTCTCTAGTGTGGGAAGCCTGGTATATTAGTGTTAGTGCTATAGCCACATAGGAATGATTATCCTTATGGCATTATAACTTACTTTACTTGATAAGTGATTGTGCTTAATGACAATGACACTGAACCTAAAACCAAGAGACTGGGTTCCAGACTTGGTTTCTCTATTCACTCCTACTGGGAGCAGTTAAGTCAGCTTCTCTGAGGCTCATATGTAAAGTTGGGATGTGTTAGTTCTCTGTTACTTCACAACATATCAAAAACATAGTTACTGGAAACAGTCATTATTAATTATCTCAGGGTAGTTGTGGGCCACTGTTGGGTGGTGCTGGCTGTCTCATGAGGTTGCTGTTCAATGTCAGCTGGAGGTATAGCTGGTGGAGGGCAGTTGGGCTGACTGTTAGGGCTGGGAAGTTGGTTCCTCTCCTTGAGGGGTTTTTCATGTGACTGTCCTCACACCATGAAACTGGCTTCCCCAGAGTACAATCAAGAAGACTTGGAAACTGCCACAGCTTTCATAACTTGTCTTTGGAAGTCACATAGTGTATTCCTGATGTCTTCTGTTGGTTTTACTGGCTGGCCCTGGCTGGCTGTGGGAGGGTATTACACACAGAACCTAGGCAAGAATCACTGGGAACCATCTTGAATGATTGGCTACCAGAGACAGTGATAACTTATATTTGGCATAGGGAAGCTTTTGGGTTTTATTTATTTATTTTTAAAGATTCATTTATCCATTCATACAGAACTGGGGTATCGGCCAGAGGTGTGGGGTGACAGGATTCACCAGAGACAGAGTGGGGAGCAGAATAGGCAGATTGACTGAAATACATTCCTGAGCAGAGCAGTGGACCAGACAGGAGAGGTCTGACTCTCCAGTTCACCAGCACCTTTGACATTTCATGATATTAAGTATTTGCTAACTGAATTGGATCATTGGTAGACACTAGCCTTTGTGCTTTTCTTGAAATTTTAGATGCTAAGGTTTGTTTTGTGCTCCAGTGCTGGTGGTGGTGAGTCCTGCCAGCATCATCTTTAATCCTATTTTATGAGTTTAATTTGCCACTAGAGCCTCTTATAACTATTTCACATTTGGGCCTGAGTTGCTTAGCCTAGCCTCCTTAATGACAAATACAATAAAGAAAAGCAAGGGGCCTCCAGGCTGGTGGAGTCTCAACAATGGCTTAAGTCTCAACACACGGAAGGTATCTGTTGCCACCACTGTAGCATGGGTTCCCTCCCTAGCCATGGAGCTGACTCCCATGGCACGGCAGACTTCTGACTCACCCAGTGCCCCCTCAGCAGTGTATTTCAGTAGATCTGCCTGTTCTGCTCCCTACTGTCTCTGGTTAATTCTGTCACCCTGCCCCATTTTTGTTTGCATAAAATTAAATAAATCTTAAAAAGAAAAGCAGGCAATAATCAAGCATGCACACACATACACATATACACACACATATCCCACAGTTATTACTGTCTGAAAATCTCATTTGTTTACTTTTGTAATTCAGTAATTATATTTTCATTTGGTAATGCATTTTTTAACTTACATTTTTTTTAAAAGCAGTTTTGTCGCGGGGATTACAATCGAGATGGAAAAAAATGTGCAAAATGATGTAAAAATAAACTCTAAAAAAACAGTTTTTTTAAAAGATTTATTTATGCATCCAAGAACTGGGGTACAGGCCAGAGATTTGGGGATTGAGAGGATTTGCCAGAGACAGAATGCAGAACAGAAAAGGTGGATTGACTGAAGTACACTGCTGAGGGGAAGCAGTGGGTGAGACAGAAGAGGCTTCTTGTGCCATATGGGTCACCTCCCTGACCTGGGGATGGAATTCGTGCTGCAGTGGCTGTGGAGAGCTTCACAGTGCTGCACTTTAACTCCTTGTGCCACCAGGGAAGCCCCTTGGCCTTTCTTTTTTTTTAAAGATTTACTTATTTATGCATACAGAACTGGGGTACAAGCCAAAGGGGCAACGGAGGCAAGAGGATTCACCAGAGTGAGAGTGGGGAGCAGAACAGGCAGATCGATGAAGTGTACTGCTGAGGGGAGCAGGAGGCGGGTCAGGAGAGGTCTGCTATGCCATGTAGATCACCTCCAGGGCGGGGATGGAAATCAAACTGAAGTGGCTGCGGTCAGCTTGCAGTGCTGTATCCTAACCTGTTGTGCCACCAGGGAGGGCTTGCCCCTTGACTTTTTAAATTAAGAATAGGCAGAAGAAAAAGGTGTACATATTTCTTCTATTTAATAAATAAAAATATTTAATCTTCATAAGTGTATCCAAAAGTTTATTCTAAGAGCTAGGTTTTTGTAGTGGCTCTTTGACTTAAAAACACTTTTATATATCTGTTAAAAAATGTTTGTAGCATTTACATTAACTTTTGAGAAATCATCTTGCTTGTAGCTGGAGTATGCCTTGTAAACTCATTGTCAGTTTCAGTTTTGGAATCATGTACAATAAAGACATTTTTTAAAAGAAGGGAAATGTTTGTAATAATACCATGTTTTTCATTTTAGGGTAATTTAATTTCATATGAGTTTCACATAGATCAATAAATTCAGATAATCTCAGAATTCTTTTCTCTTTTCCACTCTCTCTTAGGGATTTTTCTGCTGACTCCCTACTTTAGGAATTCTTTACTTCCTTGACCTCTGTCAGCTCTTCCTGTCTGTTGTCAGTACCTAATTTTCTCCTTGCTTTCAACTTAGTCTATCAGTGTTATACTACAGGATGAGCAGCTATAAGGAACAGAACAGGCATTTCAAGAAACTTCGACTGTGGAAAGAAGGGTTTCACTGATGGTTATGGTCGATGAATAAGGATCACTAATAATGGACATATAAAACATTTGGTAGGAAAAAAATAGAATTGCCACAGGTAATTTTTAGAATAGACTTAATTTTTTAGAGCAGATTTAAATTCACAACAAAATTGAGTAGAAAGCGCAGAGATTTTCCACTTGCACTCAGCCACTGTCCTGCTACATCATAATCTTATCTTAATCTTACTCTTAACATCACCCACCAGAAAGGTATTTTTGTTATAATTTATGCTGCTACCTCGACACATTATCCTCTTAAGTCCACAATTTACATTAGGGTACACCTTTGGCTATGTACATTCTATGGGTTTGATCAGATGTACAATGACCTGTGTCTACCATTACGTAATTCGGAGTAATTTCAATGCCTTAAAAAAAATCCACTGCTCGGGCCCTCCCTGGTGGCGCAGCGGGTTAAAACACAGCACTGAGAATCTAACAGCTGCTTCCGCATGAGTTGGATTCCCGCCTGCCCCAGAGGTGGCCACATGGCGTGGCAGACCTCTCCTGACCCTCCCGCTGCTCCCCTCAGCAGTGAACTTTGTCTATCTACCTGTTCTGTTCCCCACTCTGTCTCTGGTGAAGCCTCTCACTGCCCCTGAGCCTCTGGCCTTACCCCAGTTCTGTGTGCACAAATAAGTAAATCTTTAAAAAAAAAAAGAAATCCACTGCTCTTTGCTATTCATTCCTCTTGCCCCAACCCCTGGTGACTATGGTCATTTTACTATCTCCATTGTTTGCTCTTCTAAAATGTCATGTAGTTGGAATCAGAGTATGTAGCCTTTTTGCCATAAATTTTTAGCTTGCTTAATATAACAGGCTATTTATAAAGCATTTTGGTATTTTTCCAAGAACTGTTTGTTTAATAATGGCTTCAATAAGGGTTTTATTAGTGTCAGGCTTAAGTAACTAAATAATTGTTATTTTATTTTGTTGAATAATAACTGTTTAGTCATTATTATTATGTAAGGGTAGTTTGAAACTAATTAGCTTGTGTTTTTATGGTTCTTGGTTAAGAGGAGTAGTGTAGTCTGAACTTATGGGTGATGGCAACATATGTGAAGAGTAATCATTTCAGAAATGTCTGATATATATGACTGATGTTAGCACTGAAGGCATTACATTATATGTTAAAACTTAAAACATGTGGGCATTAAGTACATACTCTAGATGTTAAGGACAAAGTTCTAGGTGAGATTCTAGATGAAAATATGGGAGAGAGTTTTGAAAACTTTCATTCAAATACAAGATCTACCATCTGTAATGTGAACATGACTTTTTGTTTCTGAACATCATTTTCTTTTTGGAGAAATGGAAATAACATGTACTTCATAGGTTATTCTTGAAGGCTATATTAGCTGTTTGTAAGAATTCTATGCACATTTTCCCTCATAAATAATGAACTGATGAAAATTGGTTATAAATTAATAACCGATTATTGGTTAATTAGTTAAAATATATTACTTTCGTCAACTTTTTAATATTTTTTGTTTGGTATAAAAGTAATAAGGGAAATAATGCTTTTAAGACTGTGATACTGTTGAAAATCTTTTACTTAGTTGTATCTGAGAAAAATGACTACCTTTTTTATCTGAATATGTCACACTGATTAAGTCTGCTTGTTTCTTCTTATGAAAGGTATATAACTTGGGATATTCTGCTTGTTTGCTTGTCTACTAATCATATTTATTACCAAGTTGTCAGCTTGAGATATTAGTCCTCCTTCCAAACACATGAATTATATTGCCCCATTCTGTTATCAAGTCAGAGACACATTATTTCCTGTTTATGGTAAGGAAAGAAAAGATTCTGAAGCTCTTCTGACTAGTGTCTGTATTCTAGGATGATAGAAGCGGCTAGAGCAAGGTAGAGCTAGTTAGAAAGATTTTAGGGGAAGAGAATAAAGATAGTCTTACAGAATAGACATTGTGAGGCTGGTGATACATTAAATGTAATTCTAGTTTCACTCAAAATGTCTGCTAGTTTAAAATACTTAGAGGAAAGGTCAGCGCCATATTAACAGATTACAATTATAGAAAACTATCACACTTTTAAGTTGGAGAATGCCTGATGATGCAGAGTTTAAGATAAAACTGTAATAGTTATTCTGTCAGCACCATTGATGTCTTTGATCTATTGTAATTCCATCTGTTTTGTAACTCTACTAATTTAACCACTACTTCTGTTATTTTCAAAATATATCATAGTGCTAAAGACACTATGATGGAGTATTCAGTGGCAAAAGATGCAAAATTTACTGTTTGAGTACTACTCCTTAATGAGTAGGAAGTGGAAAGGAGTTGTCATCACCAAATTAGGAAGAATACAGATAATTCCTACTTATAATATTGAGACTACAGAGAAGAAAATTTAATAAATGTTCTAGAAAAGTGTGCAGAATATTTTTTCACTTTTAAAATGTGTTTGGAAAACTTTCCTTTGTAGCAACCAAATAAAATTTCAATTTCGAGAATTGGGCTAGGTTGATGAGAGACATGATATTATTCCCTTCCTACAATTAAGCTCGTATGGCCCAGGTTAAATGTACTGATATTCAGTGACCCTTACATTTTGTGAAATAAAACTGGGCATACTGATCCTGAAAGTAGAATAAAAAAGAGATACGATCCCTTTTTCTTTTTTAAATGGGGGAATTAGACAAATTATTTGGGTGGCACAAAGTTGAAGTCCAGTTTGTCTTTCTTGGATTTTATGATAATGACAATAAAGTTTAGAATGTCAACTCTGATCTTTTATCATCAGTAGTTTTTTACTTTGTCTAAATGGTTGTATAAAGATGATGAGAGACAATATATTTAATTTAATGGGGGAAAAGACCAATAAACACACAGATATGAAGATAGTTCATAAGAGAAATGCAAAATAAAACTTCAGTTAAGCCCCTCATTAAATAAAACTTGCCAAATGATGACAAAACAGGTTTTAAAAACAATTTGATATTGAGAGCACAGGAAAATAGTGTCATCATTGCTAATGAGATTGTAAACTGTCTAACTTTTACTGAGATCAATTTGGAAATAGTTATTAAAACTTAAAATACAACCTGCATTTCTCTGGCAAGTCTCAATCTGCACTGCAAAATGGGGTTTGTAAATGTTGTCAAGAATAAGGCTTATTTCAAGTGAAATTTAGAAGGATAGAGGGCAAAACTGATTACTATGCTCGAAAACACTTGGTAATCTAGAATAAGAATATGTTCATCACACTCAAATACAGGATGATAACTCGTGTAACCAACAGAGATATCATTTGTCAGATTGCTTATGCCCGTACAGAAGGAAATATGATACGAGCTTATGCTCATGAACTCCTCAAGTATGATATGAAGGTTGGTCTGACAAATTATTCTGCAGCATATTGTACTGGCCTGCTTCTGGCGTACAGGCTTCTCCCTAGGTTTGGAATGAACAAGATCTATGAAGGCCAAGTAGAGGTGACTGGAGATGAATACAACAGGAAAGCATTGATGGTCAACCAGGTACCTTTACTTGCTATTTGGATGCTGTACTTGCCAGAACTACTACAGGGAATAAGGTTTTTGGGGCCATGAAGGGAGCTGTGAATGGAGGCATGTTTATTCCTCACAGTACCAAACGAATCCCTGGTTATTCAGAAAGTAAAGAATTCCATGCTAAAGTACACTGGAATCACATCATGGGCCAGAATGTTGCAGATTTTGTGTGTTACTTTATGGAAGATGAAGATGTTTGTAAGAAACAATTCTCTCATTACATAAAGAACAATGTAACACTAGTCATGGAGAAGATGTATAAGAAAGCTCATACTGCTATACGAGAGAATCCAGTATATGAGAAGAAGCCTAAGAAAGAAGTTAAAAAGAAGAGGTAGAGCTGTCCCAAAATGTCTCTTGCCCAGAAGAAAGATGGGTAGCTCAGAAGAAGGCAAGCTTCCTCAGAGCTCAGAAGAGGGCTGCTGAGAGCTAATACACCAAACCATTTTTTAGTGGAAAATTTTAAGTAAAGACAATACAATAATAGAATTATTGAACAAGAAAAATAAAACCTTAAGATACACATCTATTTTGACTATAAAGATTTATCTTACAGATCTAGTACTTATGTGAAATAATGCTCATTTAAGAATATTTTGATTTTTTAAAAAAGATTTGTTTATTTATGCATACAGAACTGGGGTATAGGCCAGAAGTACAGGGGCAGTGAGAGGATTCATCAGAGACAGAGGGGGGCCAGGAGGTCTGTCGTACCATGTGGATCAACTCCGGG
The DNA here is from genome assembly GCF_000260355.1 of Condylura cristata. Classification (NCBI taxonomy): domain Eukaryota; kingdom Metazoa; phylum Chordata; class Mammalia; order Eulipotyphla; family Talpidae; genus Condylura; species Condylura cristata. The sequence continues at coordinate 48,020,385 of NW_004567106.1, read as the reverse complement.
GTGGGGATCAAACTCATGATGAATTGGCCTTAGCTTCTTAGTGTTGTACTTTAACCTGCTGAGCCACCAAGGAGGGCCCAAGAATATTTTGACTTTTGAAAAAAAAAGAATACTTTGAATTTTGTATTATACACATACACAGAAATAAAAGGAAGAATACCTTACTCAAAATATATGTCTGTGCTATATTTAGGAAACTGAAAAATTAGGGAATAAAGAAATTAAGCAGACCGCTGATAAGGGATTATTCTCTAGAGTATGTAAAATCTATAACTCAACAACAGAACAAATAATCCAATTAAAAAATGAGTAAAAGATTTGAATTGATGCCTCTCCAAGAAGATATACCAATGACTGATAAGAACACAAAGCTTAAAATCACTTAATTGTTAGAGAAGAACAAACCAAAACCACAATGAGAAACTAGTATGTAACACAAGGATGGCCATTATTTAAAAAACAAAACAAAACAAAACCAAAAAACAGTGTAAATAAGTGGTGGTGAGGATGTGCAATAGTTGGAACCTTTGTACATTTTAGAATATAATATAATGTAGCTGGTTTGGAAAAGAGTTCATCAAAACTGAAAACAATTGTATATGACTCAGCAATTCCACTTTTCCAAAAGAGTAGAAAGCAGGATTTCTGAAATGCATATTTGAAGTAGTACTATTCACAAGAACCGAAAGATGGGAGTAAAATGGGTTCTTCTATGGATGGGTGAATAGGTGAATAAAGTGCAGTCTGATGTACATTCAGTAAAGTATTAATCAGTTCAAAAAAGGGAAGGAAATTCTGACACATGCCATAGGATAGGTGAGCCTCGAGGGCATTGTGCTGAGTAAAATAGTCACAAGAAGACTTACTGTGCAACTCCATTTACCTTATGTACCTAAGGTTGTTAAGTTTCTACAGACAGAATGATGAGTAAAGGTGTTGGGAAGTAGGAGGAGATGAGATGTTTAATTTGTAATGTTTGAAGTTTCAGGTTTGCAAAATGAAGAGCTCTGGAGATTGGTTGCACAACAATGTTAATATTCTTGGTGTTGAATTCTGCTTCTCTCAGAATGAGAAGGGCTTAGGTTTTTTGCATTTTTCTTACTTGTGTTTGTCTCACCCCTGACTTGGGTGTAGTCACTCGAGAGGCTACTTTAATACACCTGCTCTTTTGTTTCTTGCCAATTTTTTTGCCTATTTTCAGGATTGTCAGTTACTTTTTCTCTGTAAAGTCAGCCTACCTTATCCTTTTGTATGTGGAATGTAAATCTCCCCACCCAACTTTTTTTTTTTATCTTGTTCTGCTTCTATTGTAGTAAGTCTCAATCCTTTTGCCCTCTGCCCAGAGACCATCCCTTTTAAAGATTTTTTTCCAGCCAACAGAGCAGAATATGTTTAGTACACAAAGTGCTAAAAACGCTGTATTCCATTTTTTTCCCCTAAATAAATCAGTGTGCAATATAAATTCATTGGACCTTATTGATTTTTCTCTGTGACAGGTGAGGTATCTAATTTAGTTGTTTTGTTGATACTTCACTGTTTTGTCTCTTCATGCTGTAACCTTGTTTATCCAATCTTTGCATTAAAGAAATATGAACTGAATTCACAGAGTAGATAGGAACCATACTTAATTTTAAAGACAGAATTTGTCTTCCAGCCAGGTATTGGATTATTCACTTGTTTCCTTGACTCTGTCTTTCTCCCTAACCTAATTCTCAAGTGTTGCAGGCAATAGGTAAATAAGTAGTTAAGGGCCTCCCTAGTGACTCAACAGGTTAAAGCGAAGCACTAGAAGTTATCCCCAGCCACTGCAGCACTGAGTTCAATTCCTTGCCAGGGAGGTGACCCACATGATGTGGCAGACCTCTCCTGTCCTGCTCACTGCTCGCCTCAGCAGTGTATTTCAGCCTATCCGCCTGTTCTGCTCCCCACTTTGTCTCTGGTGATCTTCTTACTCCCTCACCCCCTTCACTTCTGGCTTGTACTCTAGTTATTGTATGCATAAATAAGTAAATCTTAAAAAAAGTAGTTAAAAGGGGGTGGAGGTAGATTTTGAATTAACTTGTCTTGCTACTTTTCCTTTCACTAGCAGGAAAAGAAGCCCGAGTAAAGTTTCTTTTGAAAATACTTCATCAGATTTGTCAAAGGGGAAAAATAAATTCTCAAGGATTGCTACTTGATTTTGGAATTTAAATAAATATGAGCAATGATTTATCTGAAGTGTTTCTCTCAGGGAATAGTTTGCCATATATAGCATCAGTTTGCCTATCATGTATTTTTAACAAGTATGATGGGATCTATAGGTAGAAGACTATATATTCTCAAAATTTAATACTATGGTAATATCAATTATCTACATTTTTTTAAAAAGATTTATTTATGCATACAGAGCTGGGGTATAGGTCAGAGGTGTAGGGGCAGTGAGAGGATTCACTAGAAACTGAGTGGGGAGCAGAACAGGCAGATCAGTGAAGTACACTGCTGAGGGGAGCAGCGGGCTGGTCAGGAGAGGTCTGCCGTGCCATGTGGATCACCTGCAGGGCAGGCGGGGATTGAACTCATGCAGAGGTGGTTTTATGCTTTAACCCACTGCGCCACTGGGGTGGGCCCATTTATCTACATTTTTGAATTTGTTTAAAGTATCTGAGTGTGGAGTCTGGTTGGCTAAAAAGCATGCTGTTGAAACTAGCACCTGGAGGTGATTAATCAAGGGTGGTTTTTGTTTCACAGGAAGTCTCATTTTTTTTTTTTTTTTGCATTGAAGAATTGGGGTGTTGGCCAGAGATATGGGATATTTGAGGATTCACCAGTGATTAGGAAGCACAGCAGGGAGATGTATTGCAATACACTACTGAGGGGAGCAGCAGGTGAGCAGAGATGTGTGTTGTATGTAGGTTAGCTCCCTGCCACTAAGACTCAGGTCTTGTAGTGATAACACTGAGACTTAACCTGCAGTCACAGGAAGTGAGTGGGGTACTGTGATAGTGGTTGGATTTGGAAAGTAGAATGCACTAATATGATTATGATTATTTAAGAGATAATGTAACCACTACAAAAAAGTAGTAGCTTAAAATTAATTGCAATTTTCATTTAAAAATATGGTTGATTTTTAAGTACTTTGTTCTGTATTTGCTTTTATATTTGCTGGAAATATTACACATGAAGATTTTGCTTTAAACAATAGAATGTTTTTCTAGTATTACCTAAATGTGGAAAATGTTACACTTTAAAGGTCAGATAGATTTTCTGGCATTTTCAATTTTACATTTTATACATACAGTTGAATTGGTTTAGCTCCTAGTTGAGCGTTTAAAGATCTGGGTAATAAACGTAGAGGAGAAATTGCATAAACGTAGAGGAGAAATTGCAAAAACATACAGGAGAAATTGCAAAAGGGCACAATGTTTTGGAATGTGCATGTCTTCCAGCTTTCCAAGAGGCAGTTCCAAGGACTACAAAGACAAAAGGATAAGTGCTTTCAATGCTTGTTAAGTTGAAAGACAACTCTAATTACATTTTTTGGATTAATTGATGTTGTCTATAGATTTGAGTGTTTTTTTTTCTTTTTGTACCTTTTCCCCATTTGAAAGCCTATTAGAAACAATTGAGATTTGATCATTTCCTTTTTATATTAGTGAATTAAATGAATTATGTACCCAGAAAATGTATACAGTTTGGTAATAGCAGTTATGAAATCAGTACCTCATGCTGCTCTGTGTTTTTTTGGGGAGTGATGAATTTTACTGGTAGTGGAAACTAACTGGGAGGCATGGAGCCATGTTCTAAGTGCACAGACCACTGTGTGAAATAATCTGGACTGAGCTTGTCATGCTAAAACTTTCCCTAGGTTAAATTACCACTTTTTAATTTAATTACTTGGGTAACAAAACACTTGACTAGGGAATGGTCTTTGGGTGATATTGTCATGTAGCAATAGCAAGTTTATTAGTAGCATCTTGTAAAACAGGACAAAAATAATGTAGGAATTCAGCGAGGTAATTAGAATAGCCAAAATGTTAAAATTTTAACATTTGATGTAGTAACATTATATTTTAGACAACACAACATGAGTATTCTTTAGTAGATTTGATGGAGGAAGGAATGCAGGGGAAGCATCAATCAGATTGAAATTTTTACTCATTGGCTTTACAGTTCCTTTTGTTTTCCCAGTATTTCTTTTACTGGTTAATGCTTCTATTAGAATTTGTAGATTTGATCATCAATTGTGAAAGAGTACTTTCGATTGCTTTTGTGAATGACAATTAGTTGCCTTTTAAAAAATGAAACAAAATCGGGACCTCCTTGGTGGCGCAGCGGGTTAAAGCACTGCACTGAGAATCTAAAGCTGCTTCCGCATGAGTTCCATTCCCGCCTGCCTCCTGCCCCGGAGGAGACCACATGGCGAGGCAGACCTCTCCTGACCCGCCCGCTGCTCCCCTCAGCAGTGTACTTCGTCGATCTGCCTGTTCTGCTCCCCACTCTGCCTCTGGTGAAGCCTCTCACCGCCCCTGAGCCTCTGGCCTGTACCCCAGTTCTGTATGTACAAATAAATAAATCTTTAAAAAAAAAAAAAAAATGAAACAAAATCTTAGTCTCCTGGTAAGTTTTTTAATGTGCCTCTTTATTTGCATTGAAGTAACTCTGAAAATGTACATTACTATGAGCATGATTTTGGTAAAGGAAAAATACTATTACCTACCTCTCAATTCTAAAACTGACCTTTCAGCTGTGATTTTTTATCAGTGGTCTTTTTGCTTGGTATGTAGGAAAAGGTTAAATTACCACTTCTTAATTTAATTATTTGGGTAACAAAACACTTGACTAGGGAAACAGTCTTTGGGTGATATTGTCTAATCTGTGCAGAACAAAACTATATTAGTTTTAGAAAAACGTTTTCCTTTTTAGAAACTGATAGATGTTAATTTAAATTGCTTTAAATTTTTTATTGACTCATTTTTTTTTAATAGCTTGTGTGTTCCCTATAATCTATTAAAATTGTTCCTAGGCTTTCTCAGCCACTTAATGTAACAACCATTGCTATGTTTCCTAATATCATTTGATGATTAGACAATAATTATACCTTACTTAAAAACTGGAAAGATTAGGAAATCATTCTCAGGGCTATTAAGCTGTTGATTTTGTTAGAAAAAGTCTTTTTGGTGACCAGTATGAAAGTAATTTCTTCTTATTGGTGCTTAATTGCAAATGAAGTTACACTTATCTTTCCTGGTGAAAGCAGGGATATGCTAAAACTTTTTTATTTGTCTGGCTCTCCAAATAGCTATCCTGTGCTATCTAACCAATTATTTTTGTTATCTTATACTTGACATGTGTTTGTTAAATGAGCGCAGGTGTGAAATAAAGATCAGAGAAGAAACTGTTATCACTAGAACTTTTTTTTTTTTTTTTTTTTGTATTTTAACCATGAAACAGAAATCAGTAATGCTCTTGGCACACAGTTGTGATGATGATGATGATGAGACATACCAGGAAACACAGGTAATTATTTTTAGTAGAGGGAAAAAGGTGGCATTCCTTCATTCTGATGTGGAAGCCTATGGCCAGAAATGAGACTCACAGAATCACAGTTTGAACAAAGCACCTTAGAGGTAAATCTATTCACATAGGTAAAAGGAATTACCTAGTCATTGACAGCCAGAATTTGTAGCCAAGCCTTCTGGTTTCTAATTGGTATTGAACTTGGGAAGAGCAGGAAGGTTTAGCTCTAGAATAGGAAGGATACTTGGTTCTTTGGGAATGACACTGCACGGAGGCACTATCAAATGAAATGGCTGGCTCTCCAAATAGCCAGCTCTGGCTAGGAGTAAGGGCTCAGATCTCTGCTTGTTTTATACCTATTCCGTTTGGCCCTGCATTCTTTGGGAATAAAATGCTATACTAGGGGGATCATAGGATTTTATAGAACACATAGAAGGGTCATGTAATTTGGATTTAGAGAGTCAAGGTATACTTCCTAGTGAAAGGACATCTGAACAATCTGCAGGATGTATAAAAGTTGACTAAGGCAGAGAAATATGGAAAGCGTACTGAAAACAGAAGGGAGAACATATATAAAGTCCCAGATACATGGAAAATCTTGGCACATTCCAGAAAATACTGGAGCATAATATGCTAGTAAAAGAGACACATTGATTAGACTAGAGACCTAGTTAGTTTCCCTTTATGCTAAATCTGAAAGACTTATGCAATAGTAAATGGAGATGTTGAAGGACGGACACTGTGGGGTATTGGCAGGGGTGATTTTGTGGAGCGTGAGTGAAACACATTCACATATGTAGGAGCAAAAATGTAAACCCAAAATGCAAAATAAATAAAACAAAGGGAGGGAAAAAAGAGGGCGAAAGAAAACACTAGGATGTGTCCCATATGTTTATGGAATAAACTGTGATAGTGGTTTCATGGGTATAAATATCTCTAAGCTCAGAAAGTTGTATACGTTGAATAGATCTAGCTTTTTGGATGTCAGTTATACCACAATAGTGATTTTTTTCTTTTTTTTAAAGATGATGAGTGAACTGCCATGGTGAGCAGTCCAGGGTAACTGTGAACTGTCCATTACAAGAGTTCATATGAGAGTTAATAGCTCTTTTAGTACCACTAAAATTAAAAAATAATAATTGAATTGGTCCATCTTCCTCCAATCAAGTCAGTGTCTGTTTAATTCTGTCCTGTTTAGACTTTAAGTGTTTGGTGGGCAAGGGCCGTTTCTCCCCCTTTATGCCTACACATAATATCCACTTATATATATATGTATGTATATATATATATATATATATA
>NW_004567106.1:47973274-48013490 GCF_000260355.1 Condylura cristata | reverse complement strand
AGAGTGGGGTACAGAACAGGCAGATCGACGAAGTACACTGCTGAGGGGAGCAGCGGGCAAGTCAGGAGAGGTCTGCCACACCATGTGTATCTCTTCCAGGGCAGGCAGGAATCGAACTCATATGGAAGTGGCTTTAGCTTCTCAGTGATGTGTTTTAACACGCTGCACCACCAGGGAGGGCCCCACTTACATTTTAATACACATTAAAAATATGTGGTACAAATAAAACACATTGTTTATCCATTTTTTTATTAGAAATTATCGCTGTATCAAAATGAAGTCTTTTTCTTCTTTTTTAATTTCTAGAATGTTTCTGTACCACTTTGCATTTTACTCAGAATAGCATAGACATTTCTTTATTAATGGCATGTTGGCATTACTGAAAAAATCTTTAATTTGGCAAATTCATGTGCTAAATGTGATAGGATTTATAGGGAAAGTAGGATTAGGAACAGATGGTTTGAAACCAGTGGAATTTTGCAAACAGAACTAACATACAAAAAATGCCTATTGCAATAGAAAAATATAGCATGGTTACATCTCAACTGGCATTCAGTCAGTCTGAGGCTTTAAAATCCGGATCTTCCTTTGAGTTATAGGTTTTTAAAGTCATCCACTTCCAACAGATGCCAATTTCAACAAAGTTAAAAATCTGATGCAGGGTGTTGATTTATTTATTGATTTCATTTTAAACACTGGGAAATATATTTTAAATTTCATCACCTGCACTTTCAGCTTCTTCAGATAGCATAGTGAAAAATCTGGAGGCTGCTAGAAGAGACTTTCCATTTTCTTTCAGAGGAGCTAATTTGCATTAAAGAACTATCTGTTGTAGCAGAAGAGGCTAACATTAACTTGCATGGGGAAACTATGATGATTGCACCGTAGGTGAGAAATCCTATATGGTGAAAAATAAACAAGGATGTTTAAGAAAAAATAAACAACAAAACACCCAAAGTACAGTAGGGATAAAACTTGAACTTAAGTGAAAGAATTTAATGATTACCACAGGGATTGGGGGAGGGAGTTGCATTAGTATATGGATCTTCCTGGAGTTGTGATGGGATTACTTCCCAATAAACATCGATAAGTCTACCTCAACTGTGCTCAGAATAATTACATCAGTGTACAGTTGGGCACACTCATCTAACATGAAATCTACTTTGAAATAAAGTGTAGAATAACTTAAATAATTTATTGAATGCTGACAGTGAAAACAGACTGTAGAGGACCTGTGGCTTCCCCTCATCTCGTATTGCTGACTGGGACCTGGAGCTGGCTGTTGCTGCCCAGAGCATGTGTTCCCATGCTCTCTCGCTAGCTTGGGAAAAGTTCAAAATTCTACTCAGTGCATATCACTTTCACACCATTTTAATGTGGAAAAGTTGTGAGTTGAACTGTTACAAGCTGGGGACTGTTTGTATAAACGTAATGTATACCCATTATGGAAACTTATATGGAAAAGTATAATGAAGGAAGTAAAAATCCCTTAGTGTCACTAAGTATCTCACTGTGGCTTTGATTGGCTTTTTTTTCTATCATAATTTGTAAGAATTGTATAATTTTAGAGATAGCAAATCTTTAGGATTAATATGTACATTTTAAAATCATGTTATCTTTTAACCTTATTTATTATAGGCTTTGATTTTTATATAGTTAAATCCATCATCCCTTTATGTTTGTTTTCTGGGCTTTATAAAAGTTTCAAAAATGTGCTTTTCATTTTGAAGAGACTGCCTTTATTTCTTTTATATTCCATGTTTTAATCTTTTATTAAGGAATCTATGAATTATCCAGAATTTATCTTTGTATAATGAGTTAAATTAATATCCACCATTGATTTTTTTCCTCCCCTCTCCAAATTGTGGCTAGTTGTTTCAACATCACTTATTAATTCAAGTCCTTACCTTCATTGTGAATGCCTTTACCATATCCCAATTTTGTACGTGTTCTTGGTCTGTTTCTGGGTTTACTACTGTATTAGCTACTTATGCAAAACCAATCACTCCAAGCCTGAGTGTTTTAAAACATCTTTCATAGTTGACATACCTCAGAAATTCAGGAGCAGCACAACTCTGCAGTACTAGTTTAGGATGTCTCTCAAGGTTGAAGTTGGTTTCAGTCCTAACTTCAGGCATCTGAAGGCTTGTCTTAGGTGGAGGATCAGCCTTGTAGGCCCCTCACTCTTTATTTTCTAGTCAAGGCTGGTGGAAGGGAAGCCTCCCTTTTTCTCTAATTCATTTTCTTCCAGGGCTGGTTGTCCTTGTGACAACCAAGCATCCACATAGCATCACCTACAGCACTGTCTGTTAGGAGAAAGTCACTAAGTCCAGGCTGCCTTGAGAAGATGGGAATTAGACTGCATTTTAAAGAGAGGTCAGCCAAGGAATGCACTGGGAATATTTTTAAATCTCACAGCTCTCTTTTGTTCCATTCATATATTTGACTGCTTCACTGACTTTTCAGCTTTTTATACATTTGTTCCATTAAAGATTCTTTTATCACACTGATGAATGTCACATTGTGCTTGCCCTTCTTGTATTTGGCAGCCATTGTCTTTCATTTGGCAAGTTTCTAATAATAGGTACACAAAATATTATTACTATATTTTATTATGAGTACCATGGTTTATTAGTCTGTGGGCATTTTAAGGTGCTTTACTTTCCCAACTTCTCATGCTTTTTTTTAAAATTAATATAGCAGAGGCCATTGTATTCTGTTATAGATACCTTCTTAAAGCATTACAAATGCTTCTTCTTTTTTTTTTTTTTTTTTTAAAGATTTATTTATTTGTGCATACAGAACTGGGGTACAGGCCAGAGGCTCAGGGACCGGTTGAGGCTTCACCAGAAACAGAGTGGGGAGCAGAACAGGCAGGTCGACTAAGTACACTGCTGAGGGGAGCAGCGGGCAGGTCAGGAGAGGTCTGCCTCCCATATGGTCACCTCCGGGGCAGGTGGGAATTGAACTCAGGCGGAAGTGGCTTTAGCCTCTCAGTGCTGTGCTTTAACTTGCTGCGCCACCAGGGAAGGCTTCTTAAATGCTTCTTAAATGCTTCTTAAAGCATTACATGATTTCACCTCAATGAATACTTTTGAATGCTTTGATTGGCAGATACATAGTAACTTCAGGCCCTTGCTTGTTGATGAAATTTCATAGGTTTCTTAAACAGAATCTTTTAATGTGTAGGCAATGTTAGCAAAATCAAAATAAGACATTTACATCTGGGGAAAATTCTTAGTAGCTTCTCCACTCCATATGCTGCAATACTCACCAGGGGCTCATTATGATCCCTGGACTTTCTGTGCAGCAGACACTTGAGTCCAGAGAGTGCTGTGCTCCATCTGCCTTCATCTCCAGGCTGCACAGGGTGAACCTCTTTGTACTCTGCCTTTTTGGCAGCTTTTTCTTTTTTGAATTTCTGTCACCAGCTTGGCCTTTTTTTTTTTTTTTTTTTGCCATTTCAACAAGTGTGTGCCTGTAGATGCTAGCACTTAAAAGAATGTAGCTATTCATCCCAAAATTGTTGGTTATCGTTGCTGTCACCTTAAATTGTGTAAATCTTCTCCTCTAAGGTACATCTTTATCCAGTACTGAGTCTGTGATGCTCCTGTTTAAGCTCCCTGTGGACACACAGCTGCCATAGATGGGCTGTGGGCAGCCTTCCAAAACTTCCAACTATAGTTTGGACAGGTTTTATTTTTGACAGACTAATCAGAGCCTAAATGTGCTTCCCTTAGGGGGAGCTTGTGTTTTCAATTTTATGTTTATTGTTCTGTAAAGAATAATAACAGTTCCTGGGCTGAAGTGAGTTGGCTGGTTACATTATATTTCCCATTCCCAGTTTACTTGTGACCTTGCCTTCCCATTTTGCCTTTTAAGGGTCTGAGGACCTGGGTTATTTTGAGAGACCTTCCTATCCCCTTTTCCCAACCCTGGTCGAAGGACAGGTCATGTTTTTGCTCCTCATGTGAATATGAGTTGATGTCTTATATCCACCTATAGGTATTTGTAGCCTGGTCAAGAACAAATATTTGAAGATGGAAGGGTAGGAGTCCTTAAGGATTTTCATGAGATTCTAAAGTAATGTTCTTTTAGCATGTTGCCTGTTCCATGTACTGTAAAGCCCATGAGAGAACTATCCTTTGAAAAATGAAGTTTGGAGAAATGAATATGAATTTGTGTTAACAGACTAAAATATGAGGTAGCAAGGTAGATAATGAACAGCAAATCTGCCAGCTGGGATGATTGCTCCAGAAACTGTCATGTGACCCTTCCAGGGTCTATTTTTTCTATTATTGCCTGGTACTCACCTTCTAATTTTCCTTTTGTTTATTTTGCACCCTTCTTTTATAAGTTACCATTTTTTCTTTGTTTCCTTTGTCTGACAACTATTATTTTATTTTCATTTTTGAGTGTTTTGAGTTTGGAGAAGGCTGCTTTTTTTGTTTACAGGTTCTCTTAGGTTTCATAAAGCCAATTTCATACATAGATCAAATGTTAACTAATGCAGTATTTTCTTTTTAGCTTTGGAATAAGTATTCTGAGATTAGAAATATGTTCTTATGCTAATTCAAAATATTATTGCTTTAAAAATAAACAGGCTTATGGTGAAATAGTCCAAAGTCTTCTGATTAACTTTGTTTGGGGTATGGATAAGTACCTGGTCTCTTTGATTCACACATATATTTAAGTTACCACATTATTAGCTTCCACTTAATGACAGTAGTTTGCTTTTTTATTAAGTTGGAAAAAAATGTAAAGAGCAGCATTGAAATCCAAATTTTGTGATTCTTAGAGTTTAAAGCTTATCACACTATTCCTTGTTAATAGTTATCATTTAATAGACTTTTTTCTCATTCTATAAAAAGCTTCCCGCTATCCTGTTAATTTTTATGGTAAACTATTCTTGCAGAATTATTGCCTTTTAATAACTGAAATTTGAGATTGGCCCTTAGTTGCAAACACACTCAAACGGTGTCCATATGAAGTTAAACGATAAAGGTAGTTTATAGAATTAACATGGCTTAAACCAGCTCTTATAGGGTTGGTGTATGTAGTATTATGGATTTTATTTTACATAGTTTCCAAAAATATTGAAGTCACAAAGATTTCCATATGACTATGGAACAAAGTAAAGCAAATGAAAAATAAATATTAAATCCAGTCTTATTCTTCTTCTCTTCCTTCTTATCCTGTTTCCCCATCTAACCTACATACTCTATCCAGAGGCCTCTGTGCCTTCATTCTCACAATTATATTTTCCTTTTGTCTGAGAATGTTGCCTGTTATAATTTATCATTCTTTGATTTCCAACATTTTAATGAAAAAATTTAAACAGAAGAAGACTTGCACATGCTTAGTTAGCCTGCTTGCAGAGTGGGGTTATTGGTCCCAGGACACCTGGAGAGTCTCACAGAGGAGGGAAGCCTGATGATGTGCCACTGCCTGTTTCTTTCAGGTGACCAGGTCACAATCCCTCAGGGAATGAACTATGACTTGGTCTGTCTTTTTACCTTTGGTGACTTAGTGTATTGTCTAGCATAAGTTAAGTTCTTTTTTTTATTCTCAGGGTATCATTTTAAACCTACCATCTACATTCAAATTCAATGTTTTTCTTTTTAGCTTTCATGAATTTTATTCTTGCACTTCCAGCTCTTTCTGCGATTCCCCTCCTGATTGTTATGGAGCTTGGTTCTGTTGTCTAATTCTAGCACTGAGTTATACTTTTCTTGAATTCTGCCTTTTAAAAATTCACAAAATATTCACGACAGCACAGAAGCATTGATTCTCCATGAATATTCTCCTTCAATGGTCAATATCAATACATATAGTATTCCCCAATCAGTCAGATTTTAGAACAAGGTTATGTTCAAAGTAGAACAAAGCCATCACTATGAATATTAGGTGTTCAACTACCTGACAGTTAGGCTTTATTGATTCTATTTTATTTATTCTTGACTCTTACCCATTTTTGATTTGTGACTGCTCGTTGTCTTCTTTATATGTGTCTAATGCTTTTATCTCAAGAAATATATTTTGTTACATGATCTACTCATTATTTCCTAACACATTCCAAATAATGTATCAGATATTTTACTGGTGATTTATCAGTTTTTTTTTTCACACAAATGCTTACGTGAAAACATACACATATATAGAAGAGAACATTTTGAACCTCTAAAGAACCTTGCAAGTTTTCACAGATGAAAAAATTGTGGCTTAGCAAGTTGAAATAATTTGTCTAAAGTCACATAATTTAATATTCTCTGAACCAGCCTGTTTCGAGTTCACCAACTTCCCACTCATTTTCCTGGCTCTGCAGAGCACCCCACTCTCACTTCAGACAGGGAGAGGTTCCTCTTCATTGAGACAGAGAGAAAGAGGGGCACAAATGCATGATGTTCCTAAACTGGAGGAGTCCTTACCAAAAACTCAGAAAGCCTTTATGAATTTGCACATTCTAGTTGTTTTCTCTTTACACTAGTTGTAGAATGTCATTGAAATTAATTTGCTTTTAAATATTATTTAACATTGAATACTTCAGTTTTAATCTCTTAGTATCAGATGTTCATCAGTTTACCAAGAGGCACAGGGATTATAACAATTCAATATTTGCTATATTATTTTAAAACTCTCACAGGAGTCATAATTATCGCAGTCAAAGTAACAGTTTTAGGTCAAGGCAGAGGATCCTTACCTTTATCAGTCTCCCCATACTGATTTTTTGAGTTGGGTTACTTTGCCAGGACATGATTCACTTTATGTTTCTCTGTTTTATTACTATATTTGGCTAGATTTTCTTCATTTTTTTTTTATTATTTCTTGCCATTTTTTCTTTTCTGAAAATTTTGAGTGGGAATTTTTAAGTCAGGTGAGTTAAAAGAATTTGATGTTGGCGTTCACATTCTAAACATTACCAGTTGTCCATGTACTTTTTATTTAGAATCTGAAATAGACATGGTGACCCTGAAAACATTTTTTTTTGAGTTTGTTTTCAGAGTTGACTTTCCCAGACTTGCTTTTGATGGAATAAAAATTGTTGTAGTTCATCAGTCTTTATTTTTCCTTGTATTAGCCCAAAAGTACTCCAGTGTCTTCTGGTTTGACATGCTTAGTTAGGCTGCTTGCAGAGTGGGGTTATTGGTCCCAGGAGCTCCTAGAGTCTCACAGAGGACAGTGGTCTGATGATGTGCGGCGGCCTATTTCTTTTCTTGTGTCCATGTCACAATCCCTTGGGAATGAACTATGACTTAGTCTGTTTTTTTTTTTTTTTTTAGCCTTTGGTGACTTATTGTATGTTCTAGCATAAGTTAGGTTCTTAATGTAGAAAGAATGAGAATGCAAAGTCTGTGAGGCCAAGGACTGCCTGCCTGGTTCTATACTGCACATTCACCCTTGCATAGTTTCAGTAGGTGATCGACAAATACATACTGGTGATTGATAAGTATATATTTGGTGATCTATCAGCACACTATGACATTTGTTACATTACGACACTTGGGTGTTAGATTTGTTAGATCCATGTGCTTATAATCTCTGATAGTCATAGTTTGATGATTGGCTTTTAAAAACAGAAGTTTGGTTTGGTTATATGAATGCGAATCTTATTACATGATGGAAATTACATTTCATATAAGATACTGCATTGTAATTTATTATTTTTCTCTTACCTTTAGTGTTATATACCATTTAAAATAGTTTTTATAATTTGGATGAGTTGAGTGTCTTTATTACCTGGTATATTTTTCTGCCTGGCAGATGAGTGATTGGTGACTTTGTACAGGCTAAAATGGTGAATTTAAGAGATATTTCACATGAACTCATGCATAGTCAAACTATAACAAGTCATTATGGGAAAGAGGCTTTAAGTACTGGTCTATGTGACTGAGGTCAGCGTTGTCAAGAAACCTTCAATTGCAGGTGCTAATTACCAGGTGGCAGATAGGATTTTAATGGAATCTGAAAGCTTATTTAAAATATTTTCAGTTTAGGTACTTAAGCAATGAGCCAGGTGTGCCTACTACTTAAAGGAGTAATTTTCTCAGGAGCAATGTTTTGAACCTAAGTCACTTGTGTGGTTACCAGAAGAATGAAGTTATTGATACAAATATCCTCTCCCTCCTTCCCCCACCTGTTTCTTTTCTTCTTTCCTTTTTTTTTTTTTTTTTGGCCAGGGTTTATTTTGGTACTATATCAATGTAGCTTCTGTGAAATTTTCTCACAGAAATGGATGCAGGTGCTTGCAGGGTAAATGAAGTTGGTTAGGCTTTTATACCATTGGCCTCTGTGGTATCATCTGTGGCCTTGATCCTGTTAACACAGAAGGCACGTGGGTGTGTAGGGCACGTGTGCCTGATTGTGGACACTGAGCGAGGGTGTGTGTGCATGTGTGGGTGTACACCACACCTGTGCCTCGGCAGAAGCGAATGGAGGGCGGTGCCATCTTGGGGCAAGGGGCTCAAGCACCTTCTCCCTGCAGGCTTGTCTCTTCTGCTTGCCATTAAAACTTGTGAAAATAATGCCAAAGATTTCAAAACGCTCCTTCAAATTGCTATAACTGATGGGAAACTACCCAGCCTGGATGGTTGCAAAACAGTGCTTATTACTGTGGTATTTTTAAATTTATACAGGTCTGAACATAAGACAAGACCATCCCAATGATTCCTTGACAACTTATATAGATAAGGAAATGCATTAACTTTAGGAAAAAATAATTGTGTTTATATGTAAGTAAGCATAGGTTTGTGTGTTCAAAACCAGTTTTTTAATTTAAAATAGTTTAGTCAGGTTAGTTGTCCAGTGATCTGTCAGCCCTATTTTTTTTTTTTCTATTTGAACTGAAGTGCTTATTACTGTGGCTGGGTAGAAAGTTAAGAATTTCTATGGTTTTTTAAAGTCCAAAGATTTCAGACCCTCTGTGGCGGTGCTGTGGGTTAAAACAGCACCAGGAAGCTACCTGCTGCCACTGCAGCATGAGGTCAATTCCCCGCCAGGGAGGTGACTCACATGGCGCAGCAGACCTCTCCTTGCTTGCCCACTGCTTCCCTTACCAGTTTATTTCCATAGATCTGCCTGTTCTGCTCCCCACTCTGCCGCTGGTGAATCCTGTCGCCATCACCACCCTCCCTCCCCACACCTCTGGCCTGTACCCCAGTTCTTGTATGCATAAATATTTTATTAATTTTAAAGATTTATGTATTCATGCATACAGAACTGGGGTACAGGCCAGAGGGTCAGGGGTGGTGAGAGGATTCACCAGAGAGAGAGTGGGGAGCAGAACAGGCAGATCCACGAAGTACACTGCTGAGAGGAGCAGCCGGAAAACCGGAGAGGTCCCCTGTGCCCTGTGGGTTGGCTCCCTGGGCTCTAACTCTTGCGGAGTCAGCTGTAGCTCCTTCCTGTGTGTGTTTAACCTGTTGCGCCACCAGGGAGGAGAGCCTATAAATAAATATTAAAAAAAAAAAAAGTTAAATTTTCAAAAACTTGCCATGTTCTGTTCTAACCTGCTTTCACTACATAAAAGCATGGTAGTCTGTTAAATATATTCATTGACCTATAAATAGGGATGAATCTTACTTAAATTTTTTGTCTTATTCAGAGCAAGAGAGAGTCAAATGAAAAAGTGAGATTTATTTATCATGATGGGAAATAAAGACTAATACTACTCCATATTATCTCTAGATTGAAATGACTTCCTTTTGTTGGTTTCTGATATTTAAGGAAAAATGTTCAAAGGAGAAAATAGTCCTCATCTTCATTCCCAATATCTAGAATTAACCAGGTTAGCATTTTGATAAAGGTGTTTTCCCTTCTGTACTTTTTAACCATACAAGTGACATATAGGTGTTTTATTAAGCAAACAAAACATTAATAATAACCCTATTTTAAGTGCTTTATGTGCTTAGATACATATACATAGAAAATACAATATTTTGTTTACTGAGATTTTTTTGAAATTATATACTGTATAGTTAGCCATCTTTATATCTTCTGCCCTTAGCTTGGTGTTTGGCTGTCTATAAGTAAATATTTACTGAATAAAAATTTAGAGTTAACATAATAAGTTTTGTATGTACTCCGATCACAATGAACTTTTTTTTTTGTTCCTAAGACTCAAGAGTGCTGCTCCTTTTGTCTGAAATGCCCTGGTATTACCTCAAATGACATTTCTTTTGGAAGACTTCTGAATCATTTTCTGGTTGAAAGTCTCTCTGATCATGCTTCAGGGACATTGGGTCTTTTTTAAATTTTTAATGATATTTATATATATTTTTAATGCATACAAGAACTGGGATATGGGCCAGAAGTGTGGGGGTGAGAGGATTCACCAGAGACAGAGGATTCACAGTGTGGGGAACAGAACAGGCAGATGGACTGGCACGCACTCCAGAGGGGAGCAGTGGGCAAGTAGGGAGAGGTCTGCTGCACCATGTGGGTCAGCTCCTTGGCTGGCTGGGGATTGAACTATGCTGCAGTGGCTGCTGATAGCTTGGTGGTGCCATCTTTAACCCCTGTGCCACCAGGGAGGGCCTGACATTGGACCTTTTTAATGCTCATTTTCACTGGAAGTAATTTGTTTAAGGGCAGTCTCAGGGTACATAACTCCTTGTTACAGTGGAAGGAACAAGGACTGTAGCTAGCTGCTTTTTCCCTAGCACCTAAGCTATGGCCCCAAACATTTATAAATGTTTGGGGATGGACTCTGAGCATGTCTTCAGTACTTTGGTGTGCAACTCAAAGGTGGCAAAATTGCAGTGCTTTCATATACTACTTTTGTCTCTTGACATATCTTCTCATATCTCCTCTCCTCTGTCATTGTTAATACATTTTTAAGCTGTCACTTTATATTTTTTTAAGATTTATTTCTTCATATATGAACTGTGGTGTTGGCCAGAGGTGTGTGTGTGTGTGTGTTTGTATGTGTGTATGTGAGAGAGACAGAGACAGAGAGAGAGGACTCACGAGAGACAGAGTGGGGAGCAGAACAGGCAGATTGCCTGAAAAACGCTGCTAATGGGAGCAGTGGGCGAGACAGGAGATACCTGCTGCATCATATGGATCAGCTCCCTGGCTGGCTGAGGGATTGGACTTGTGTTGCAGTGGCTGGCAGTTGCTTGATAGCACTGTTTTTAACCCGTGCACTACCAGGGAGGCCCAATCTTGTCACTTTAAATTTTGAAACATGTGTCTTAAGCCTTTGTTTTAGTCCATTTTTACCACCACTCTTGTATAATGCTTTACCACTAGAATAGCTTGTTCTCCTGTATCCATTTTATCTCATCCAGTGAAATAGAATAGATGAACAATTAGGATCTAGTAGCATTACATATTTTGATCTCATACTATTTTGTTTTTCATTGCCGGTGATAATTCAGGGATCTTATCTCTAGAAAATCTGGAAATTCAGCAAGTGGTTATAGGGCTAAATGAGGGTTGGTAATTAGCTGTATTGAATTTAAATGAAGTGATTTTTTTTCCCCTTTTGGTCTCATTAGATTTTGTATTAATTCAGATCAGTTTGGGTTACTATATCAAGAGCCAATATTGTGATAATTTAAACATGTTGGAAAGTGATTTATCTCTCATTTAATAGCTTGAGTGTAAGCAATGTAGGGTAGTTATGGTACTTCCAGAACTTCTATTTTGTTGCTTAGTATTATATTTTGAGACGACGACTTCTCTTCTAGTGCTACCTTGTAATCACAGGTATCATAAAATGGGTAAAAGAACAGAAAGGGCATACTCTTTTTTTTTTTTAAATTATTTATGCATACAAGAACTGAGATGCAGGCCAGAGGTATGCAGGTGAGAGGATTCACCAGAGACAGAGCGGGGAGCAGAACTGGCAGATCTACTGAAATACACTGCTGAGGGAAGCAGTGGATAGGTCAGAAGAGGTCTGCCACACCATGTTGGTCAGCTCCCTGGCCAGGGATCAAACTTGTGCCTCAGTAACTGTGGATGGCTTCGTAGTGCTGTGCTTTAACCTGTTGCCTCACCAGGGAGGGCCCAGCGTGCTCTTTTTAAGAGTACAGTGTGGAAGTATATAAATTCTACTCACATACAATTTATCAAGCTAGTCATATGGTTACCTATAGCTACAAGGGAAGCTGGACAGCCTTCTGTCCCACTAAAACTTATAATACTATAGGAGAGAACAGGGTTGTAAGGCTCTTCTTCACATAATATTTAGTTAGCAACAGAAAAAGATTTACTTTTGCATGTTGATTTTTTTCTTACTGCTTCATTATTAGAAAATTTCCACTGACATTAGCAAATGGGCTTAAACTACTAAACAGAATTATACTGCAATCATGTATTTACCTTTGGAAATTTAAGTTAAAATTATTCTAATGGTTACAAGAGTAAGTGTGAAATATATGGTTTCTTCATTATTAACTCTTACTTTTCTTGTGCTGTTTTCATTTTCACTTTTTTCTGAGGCTGATGTCATATTTGTTTCCTTTGTGTTTTTAGGAATGGCACAGTCAAAAGGCTGGGTAAAAAGATACTTCAAGGCCTTCTGTAAAGGCTTCTTTGTGGCTGTGCCTGTAGCAGTGACTTTCCTGGATCGGGTTGCCTGTGTGGCAAGAGTAGAAGGTGCATCAATGCAGGTAACAAGAAATACAGTGTTCTTTCTCCAAGCATGTGCTCATCATTTCTCTAGCACTAGAAGTGAAAATTTTACGGGTTATTCTTATGCTGGGAAATGAAAAGTCTTAAAAAGTATCTTGAATTAAATTTAACTTTAGTAAATTTCTTCATAAGGTCTCCTAGTGCAGTTATGTTATAAATGTAGAGATGAAGAAAAATACTTATCAGTTTTCTGAATCTGTAGGTTTGTGTGTGTGTGTGTGTTGTGTGTGTGAATTATAAATGTAGGCTCTAAAGAAATTTTGCTGAATGACACACTATTTTCTGTGGTGGCTAAGCCTTTAAAATCTTTAAATCTCCATCTCTGAAAATCTTTTTAAGAGCTGTTTGCAGCTCCTGGTTGCAGGATGAGTTTGTTTAGTTACTCTGCTGGTGTACACACACACACACACACACACACTTTTAGAGTTCTTTAAGTTGATTGAAAAGATTAAGTACAGAATATTGGAGAGTAGATTTACAGAAGTTATATGCAAATAGTCTTCTGGAATAACTTAGACAAAGCTTTATTTTTCTAAACTCGATGTTTAGAACTTAGCTGTTTAAGTAAGTTTATGCAGTTGAGAAGTTGGTTTTGTAATGTGATTTGTTTTCTTTGTTCTTAGTATGTTTGAAACTTATGCATTGTGCTAAATAGCTGTGTGAAGGAAAAAAAAGTGAATGTATAAGTTTAATGAAAAACTTTAAAGTGTATGAATATCAGAATTCAATTCATACAGGTAATCAACTTAGATCCTTTTTGTGTTACTTAGAATTAGTTAAGGGTTTAAACATCTGTTTTAAGGAATTAAAATAAATTTGCTTTATTTATTGCAATTTGTATTGCAAATAAAATTTCTTCTTCCATTCTGGTCAGTGAGATACTTACATTATATATTCTTTGATCAAGCTAAAGGTGGAAAGTAGGATATTTACTTCTGTTTCCATTACTTAAGAGTAGTGGGTCTTGGGCAGGGAATTCTGAGCTCAAACCTTGTTTTTAGGTTCCCTCTATGGTGGGATGGCTTACCAGCCCAAAGCAAACTAGTCATTAATATAATTACTTGAATATAAATACTTTCTTATGAGGATAAAGTCAACATAGGTATATGGCTTTATTCTTAGATGCACTTTACTATATTAAACACAAATGGTTGCTTTAACTTACAACTTCTACCCTTTAATTTGACTTCCTGGCTGCTTCTTAGACTCACCCCTTGGGGAAAGCTAGCCTTGTTTTCCTCTTGCTAAGTTTTTGAGTCAAATTGTCAAATTTTGAGATTAAAATTGTCTTTTCTACAACCACCTATATCCTTTTTTGGCCTGCCAAATATCTTTTGATCTATCCACCTGTGTATTTCTTTTGGCAACAGATAATCACATTAATAATAATTTTCTCCAATTTTATCTGTATTATTGTGCTACATAAAAATAATTCTCCATGCTCTCCTGACATGGATTTTTGCAGGACACAAAACCTTATCTGGATCCATTGATATTGCAGAGGTTGATGTGGCAATCATAGTATTCCAGTTTTCATGTTGCTAGCCCAGAGTATACCCACTTACCATCTATGTTCAGGGCATTTACTAGGAGCTAAGAAAATTCACTGAAAAATTCAAGAAATCTATCATCTTATGAAAAGGGAGCAAGGTTTATCTTTGTTAAGTGTGAAAGTAGTAGTGTCATTCTTAAATGACAGTCTGTTGATCAATGTCAAATTTGCTGCAGATACATTAGAATTTCTCACAGTATTCCTGGGCTTTACCTTGGAGTCTGTTTAGTGTACAATTTCCTGTGCTACTGGTTACAGAAAAACAGGTTGAATTGGTTTAGATATACAGGGGATTTTATTGGAAATTTATTATGTATCTAGGCAGAAGGCAGGAATATGGCATTTGTCAGGGACAGCTTGATCCAAGGACTTGAGCACTGCCAGGGTGCTCAGTCTTCTCCGTTTCTAATGTCTTCTTCTTGGCTTTGTGCTCTCAGACCAGCTTTCTCCACGATGCAGAGCACATGGCTGTTGGCAGCTCTCATACCTTAAGATGCCAGTCTCACTGAGAGAGATCTTTCCCTTTGTCTTCATTTCATTTTTGAAACTATGGGGGGAAGACTGCTTGATTTAGCTTGAGTCACACACCCTAACCTATACAAATATAGATCAACTTTGGCCAGCAGCTTAGGGTTCCATGATTCGTCCGGCTTTGGACAGGTGCATACCCCAAGCCTGTGGCTGAATAAGACAATGGGAGATTATATTTGAACCACATTCCATGGACTTTTAAGTTGAAGAAGGAATGACATTTTCCAGAAATAGGGGGTGCTATTTTCAGAATAAAGGGGAAAGTATTTTAGGAAGAAAGGAAAAATATATGTTCATTATAGTTGATCTGAATTTTAGGAATTTCAGTATGCTTCTCAATATAACAGATTATTTATAATTTCATTAGCTATGACTAAGTCGTAATCAGAATTATTTACAATCAGAAATTGCTGTGAGGAGATGTGGTGGTTAGTCAACTCAGCATATTTTAAGATGTCTTTGCTACTGTACAGCTTTGATGAGCTAAAGATCATGGAATTCAGCAGAATTTTTGAAAAAATTCTCGTCTTTAAATTACTCTAATGATGCAAGCACTAAAATAACTCCAAGGTGTGTGGAGATCTCTAAGTCCCTAAGCATCCTGCCAGGAACACACCTGTTTTTATTGACTCTGTAACCTGAAAATTATATCTGCTGTATGGCAGTCGGTTGATTTGTTGTGAAGGGGAGTAGGTGAATGTGTAGTAATGTCTTCTTATAGCAAGGATTAGATGTATGAAAGGGGGACAGAAAATCAAGAGACAAGCAAGAAAAAAACATAGGAAAGGAAAGAAAATAATAATTCATTGAGTGATAGAGCTTGATGGAGAAAGTCAGAGAGCTGGACAGAGGACTGGTGGTTAAAGGGACTGAGGACAGAAAATCACTCCAGTGCAGGGCTTAGGAGGCCTCTTGGCAAAGTTCCTTTAAATTGTGACCTGAAAGTACATCTCTCTTGCATGCTTATGTGTATGTCACCTCGCCATCCATCCTACATATCAGTGTTTTTGTCTGTGTACTGTTTTGCAGGATTATTTATTGGTGTAGATTATATTGAACTTCATTCAGTGAGTAGTACTGTATTCCCATGTATGCAGGTAGAAAGATCATAGCTGGCCATTTCTGTCATTTAAAATTGATGAATAATTTTGTGACTCACGATGCTGTTTTGGGATATGGACCTTAATGAAAATATTGGTAACTGTGAGTTGAAATGGGAAGTCAGTTAACATTAAGTATAAAACATTTTCTTAGGGCTCCCCCCTTGTGGCATAACAGGTTAAAGCATAGCACTATGAAGTTGTCCATAGCCACTGCAGCACAAGTTCCATTCCTGGCCAGGGAGGTGACCCACTTGGGCAGCAGACCTCTCCTGTTCTGCTCACTGCTCCCCTCAGCAGTGTATTTCAGTTGATCTGCCTATTCTGTTCCCCAGTCTGTCTCCGGTGAATCCTCTTACCCCCCATACCTCTGGCTTGTACCTTAGTTCTTATATGCATAAATAGGTAAATCTTAAACAAAACAAAACAAAAACATTGTCATAGGTGCTGTGGGGGATGACAAATCAGGTACAAGTGATCTTACCTTGGTAGAGGAGGCTCAAGAATCTTTTATTCTGACTGGGGCCCTCCCTAGTGGCACAATGGGTTAAAGCACAGCACTGTGAAGCTCTCCGCAGGCACTGCAGCTGCTGCTCCTCAGTCTGTCTCTGGTGAGTCCTCTCACCCCCCACACCCAGTTCTTGTATGCATAAATAAAAAAATCTTCCAAAAAACTCATTAATCCTGACTGATAGATATATCTCTAGAAAGATTAATACAGATGATATCTAGTTGTCGTAAAGATTGCACCTGCTCCATCCAAAAACAAAAACTTGCTTGGCTTAGCATACTGTTTTGGAGAATGGATCTGGAATTTTAATTTGTTAAATTATTATTTTTTATTTATATATAATAGTTTATTTTTACATCATCTTGTACATTTTTCCATCTCAGTTGCAATCCTCTTGGGCTTCCCATCACCAAATTACCCATGTGCTATCACCATAGTGTTAAATTATTTTTAACAGAACAGCTAAAATAATTTTAAAATTTTTAGCATGTAATAAATATTTATTGAGCAAATAGAATAAATGAGAAAATAAATAAGTGATGACTGATATACTGAGCATGAACTCTGCCTTCAAAAAGAAAAATCATTGTCCTGACTTTACTGTCATGTCATTTGGTGATACTATTATCATTATTATTAACTGAACAAAAGTGGTAGCAGGAAACAATATCTTGAACCCTCTTTTTTGTTGGCCATCATGTTAGCTTCTAGTATGGCAACAAACCAATCCCAGAATGTTGTGGCTTATATACAGATCTTCATTTCTTGATCATGGCTCTGTTGATTGACTGTAACAACTACATTATAGATTTGGCTCACTCTGTTTCACGTACCTCTAATTCTGGGGTAGAGGCTGGATGAGTGATGGTTGCAGTAGGGGCCAGTAGGGCATAATAAGGTGAGTGGAAACACGCAGAACTTCTTAAAGCCTCAGTTCAGAACATCTGTTCTTCTGGACACATTTTAATGATTAAAGCAAGTCACATGGTAAAACCAGTCAGTGAGATCACTGTTTCACCTACTGAGAAGTCAGGCACCACTGGGGAGGGAAGGGAGAGTTGTAATTAGGTAAGTAAATCTCCGACAGCCACGATGTCTCCTAGGATAGAGGGTTAATATGCAAAGTAATAGAAACGATTGTTTTTACCTTTGCATCTAACTAGAATGACTCTAATCTTTTCAGTTCAAGATTGACAAAATTGGACTAGATTGAAATTCTGAGTCACTAAATTTTGAAATGGATTGATCTGTTTTTAACTATCTTTGGGTTTGAAATCGCCCAGGACCCATTGAACCATTACTTTTAAGTGGCTTTCCATAAAGGTCATTGTGCAATTTACAAACATGTTATTTAAGAAAATCTAAGAACTGAAGAAAGTATTCTCATTAAGAGGACATTCGGTATTAGTTCTTTGGGACTTACTGAATAAATTCTGTTCCAGCAACATTAGGTATTTGCTTTGAGTAACATATTTTAAGTAAGAGCTCTGGATTTTAGGTTTTTAAAAAATGTGTTGGCTTAGGACTTAATAGATGAAGCTCACTTTGGTAATTCCCTTTTTTATTTTCCTAAAAGATTCATTTATTTGTGCATACAGAACTGGGGTACAGGCCAAAGGTGTAGGGGTAGTGAAATGATTCACCAGACACGGAGTGGGGAGCAGAACAGGCAGATCGACGAAGTACACTGCTGAGGGGAGCAGCGGGTGGGTCAGGAGAGGTCTGTGGCGCCATATGGTCACCTCCAGGGCTGGCAGGGTTCCAACTCATGCTGAAGTGGCTTAAGCTTCTCAGTGCTGTGCTTTAACCCACTGCACCACCACAGAGGGCCTGGTAATTCCCTTTTGAAGTAATATTTAATTTAATTTTTTAAAGGATTTATGTATGCAAGAACTGGGGTACAGACCAGAAGTGTGGGGGTGAGAGAATTCACCACAGACAGCATAGGGGAACAGAACAGGCAGATTGACTGAAGTACACTGCTGAGGGGAGCAGGGAGCCCCCCCTGCCCAAGTTTAAACTTATGCTGAAGCTGCTGAGTATAGCTTCCTGGTGCTACACATTAACACATTGCATCACCAGGGAAGTCCCTCATTTATTACTTTTTTTTTTATTTTATAACAGTTTATTTTTGATTACTTTTTTTAAAAAAAGATTTATTTTATTTATTTATCATACAAAAGCAGGGGTGCTGGATAGAGATCAGGAATGGTGGTGAGAGGAGTCACCAGAGACAGAATGGGGAGCAGAACAGGTGGATTGATTAAAATACACTGCTGAGAGGAGCAGGGGGCAGGACAGGAGAGGTCTGCTGCTCCATGTGGGTCACCTCTCTGGCCAGGGGTTGAATTTGTGCTTCAGTTGCTGCTGACAGCTTTCCTGTGCTGTGTTTTAACCCATTGCACCCCCAGGGAGGCCCTAATTTTTAATTTTGAAGCGTTACTCAGTTTTTTTTTTTTTTAGGTTAGGTTGTCCTATATTAATGTACAATTCAGTAGATGTCCCATTAAGTGTATAGAGGTGATCAAATATGGGGAGCCTTAGCTAGATGACATAAGTTATATATGAAAATAAACTTTAATGATGTGATCGATTTCAATAGAATAATAGGGCATACATATGAAACTTTCTTTTTTAAAGTTAAGTCGTATAGTATAGCCATTTTAGGGATGTGATATATTTTTTGCAATGCTTTGTACACAGTGGATACTAGGGCAAATTATTGACTAGTAATCATTCATACTGACCTTTTCCCCACTAATGCACATGAATCACTTCTAGTTGCTGAAAGGTTACCATGAAAGTGGATGCTTTTTTTTTTTTTTTTTTTTAAAGAAGCACCACATTAGTCAACATTATTTTAACTCAGGAAATGAAGACTGATATTGCATACAATTGAAACTAGAGAGGGAATTAATGTTGGTGACTCTAATTATTCAAATTAGAAATTCAATTGCTTTCAGAGGCTTTTAGAGTAAAAGGGTGCCCTAGGAATAGTTTAATGACCTCAAACCAAAGTTTGAGATTTTTTTGAGGGAGAATGCCTGCAGCAGGGTCACTAAGTCTTATAAAAGGTGTATGCTGTCCACATTTAAAGTTAAATATGTAACTCTTTAAAAAGTTAGTGAAAGAAGTAATTTTAAATGTCACTGTCCTGTTTTAGTTACACTTGCTACATAATTTTTATATAGTACATACTATTTTTCTCTATTTTGAGTAACCAGAGGGGAAAATATTAAAACTTTACTACTTAATACTGTCTCTCTTACTCAGAGTTCAGAGGATAAGTTATTACGCAGATTATATTAGAAAATTAGAGACTGAAAGGGGAAATAGAGTTTAATCAGTACTGACATCTTTATTCATCTGGAACACACATTCACTGTTTCAAAATTGTCTTGCCTTTCAGCTGCTTGCATAGATCCTGAAGAAACTGGTTTGTAATAAACCTCTTAGACTCCTACCTGGTTCTTTGCAGTCATTATCTTGTTTCCTGCTGAGTTTAAAATGAAAAGTGCTGTCAAAAAAACAAGCAAAGAGTCAGTCTCTGTCTTTCTCTCTATCTCCGGCCCCTTACCCCCACTTTCTCCTTTCAGTCACCCTTCTTATTTGGAAAAATTAAAACCTATTGTGGGTTTAATATTTAATAGCTAATGTTGGTTGTAATTGTTATTTCGATATTCTAAGAAGCTGGATACAAATAGACTCTCAAGAAGACATATACAGTATGATTTATGCACCAGCATTTAAACTAGAGTTCAGGGTTTCATGTTACCTGCTGAATCTGCACTGCCAAGAGCTGGGCACACAATCCCTCTGATGTTGGCTGCTGGGAGTTCTTACTCCCCTGGTGGGTTGGGGCTGACTTTGAAGGAAGCCAGGAATTAATGTTGGTGTACTTGTGAGCTCTCTTCCCAGATTACCTTTGGCTCACAGTTCTTACCTGAGGTTTTTACCCCTTAGGACGTTATGCATTTTTATGTAGTTCTGCAACCTGTCATTAATAGAGAATTCAAATAGATCAGTTTGTATTTATAGCAACAAACATATGCGATACCAAAACAGCTGGTAAGTGATAAGTTTATAATGTCCCTTCATGGATCTCCTTTATTCTCTTGATAGAGTAACAGTATGCATCTGTTTCATATCGCCAAGGATGTATCTGTTATTTAAACACTGACTTCATAACATACTGTTTTTAATGTCAGAGTAATTTTAGCCTTACAGAAAAGTTGTAAGAGTCATACAGACAACTTCCATGTGTTCTTTGCTTAGAGTTACTAGTTTTCAATATTTTCTCCACATTTATTTTATTTTCTTCCTGTCTTGTTTCCTCTTCCCTCTTGCCCTCTCTTGCCCTCACCCTCTCTCACCATACATATATATTATGTACATACACACATATACATATGTGTCTCCATGTTGATATGTACATGTGTCTATTAGCCATGTATTTGTATAAACACATGATATTATTGAACCATTTGCATATATTGTACCCTTTAACACTTAATACTTCTGTATACTCTTGGTGTGATGCTTGCTGATTGGTATATTAATGCATTTCTTTTATAGATTTTTAAATTTAATTATTCAGATTCACATATATAGGACTTTAGAAACATAAAGGGATACTGACTCAAGTTCTGAACTTTATATTTGAAATAAAACAGACATTTGAGGTAAGTTCACACAGCCATTATGTTTTATAACTGACTTGAGCTAACTGATAATGCTTTAATATTATATAAATATTATAGTCTTAATGACCACATGGGAATCAGAAGCCAAAACCTAACATACAGGGAAGATAATTGGAAGAGAAATCTTGAATTGAGACAGGACCATAGCAAAAGATAAATCTTCAGGGATGGATAAACAAATACCAAAATATATAAGAAAAATTGTCTGTCCTGTATAAGCTCGGAGAAGAGGAAAAAACCCCTAACATGGAATTGAATTTTGAATTCACATTCACTGCAACTGAAAAACTCTAAACTGGGATATTAGTCTACAGTGGGCCTGGGTTTGGAGCAGCTGCAAGCACCCTACAGAAGCCATCACCTGCCCTTCTGGTAATATGCAAAGTTTGATGAACATGATCTCACAGTAAAACTATCACTCAAGGAAGCAAGCACTGTGAAAATAACAACCTTTAGCAGAATCAGAACTTAAAGACTTTAGATATTGGATCTACCAACTATTAAGTTTAGTGTATTTAAAGAAATTTAAGGAACTGAAAGTTTGGTTAAACAAACTGCCAATTTTATCACTTGTGCTTTAATATATTATTTAATAATTTTAATATATTACTAAGGCATTATGAGCAAATTTAGAAAATCCTTATCTTTTATTGTATGAATCTTATAAAATATTCAACTAAGGGACCTCCCTGTTGGCGCAGCGGGTTAAAGCACAGCACTAAGAAGCTTAAGCCACTTCCACATGAGTTCGATTCCCGCCTGCCCTGGAGGAGATCCACATGGCGCGGCAGACTCTCCTGACCTGCCCGCTGCTCCCCTCAGCAGTGTACTTCGTCGATCTACCTGTTCTGCTCCCCACTCTGTCTCTGGTGAATCCTCTCACCCTCCGCATCTCTGGCCTGTACCCCAGTTCTGTATGAATAAATAAATCTTAAAAAAAATTCAACTAAGTATGTAATAACTGAGATTTACAGTAATATGGGAGGAGGAAAGGTTGAGTGGGGTTATAAATGAAACAAGGTTGACCACAGTTAATAATAGTTCAGTCTTGATGATGTTTAAGATGGTAGTTCATTGTACCATGCCGTGCACATTTTCAAAAAACAATCTTGTTGAGATATAATTTATATGCCATTGAATTTACACACTGTAAGTGATTTAATGTTTTAAAATAAATGCATGGAGTTGTATAGTCATCATCTTTTAGAACATCAACACCACCACTCAAAAAAGCATCCTTCACACCAGTTTGAAGTTAATCTTCATTCTGAATTTTGCCTTAGGCAGCCACTGATCTCCTTTATACATTTGCCTTTTCTGGACATTTTCTATAAATAGACCATATACGATGCTGTCTTTTGTGGCTTCATTTACTGTACCAGATTGTGTTTTGAGGTTTATCTATGTTGTTACATCAATAGTTCATTCCTTTTCCTTGGTGACTGGACTAGGATTGCACGGTATCTCTCTAGCTGATTAACACTGCCTGCCCTCTCTTTCAGCTCTTTGTTGCCAGGTCAGAGACAGTGAAGGGAACACCCCTGGTATCACCCCCTGGGGGTGGGGCTGGAATCCCAGCTCCTGGGTCAGTCATACTGCTACCATGGCCCAGTTTTTCCTTTGGTGTTGTCTGAATCATGTTGGGTATTATTAAAATTATTTTCTGTTCTGCCAAGCCATCAATTTTCTGGTCCTTTTTCTAGAAAGATGTGTCTTCCCCCTCCACCCCCTTTACCCTCTCAGGCTGTGTTTGTCCTTGCTTGATGTTAGTTCCAGGCTGCAGGCTTCTCCAGTGTCCTCATAGGATATATGGAATGCAAAAAGGAAACCCAGAAACTCATCTTTGTGTTTAGACTAAAGTCCTACCCTTTGCGAAGTCTTCTTTCTACCTTTTCTTCTTTCTGTATTTATTTTTTTGTTGTATTGTATCTGGGGTATTTCTGTTGTAGAGGTCTTTTGTAGAGAATACATTTACTCCTTTTGAGCTCAAGACCATATTTTTACCTTCCTTAGTTGTCTATTGTAACTGAGGAGGGACCAAGGAAAAATGGGTGAAATTGAGATGCCATTTTCAGGATTGACTCCTAAAAGCTGCTTTTGTCACCCACACCCCTCTTCTCCTGTCTGCTGACTGATATAAAGGATCCGTGTGAGGACTCAGGTTATAGGCGATGGTAAATCTCTAACATAGAAAGAGACTGGGTTTCGCAAGAATGATAGTGGGTAGCCTATCCGCTCCTGTTGTGTTATGCACTGGGCTTTTGGGATTACTTTTATAGGTAATTAGTCTTTTTTTTTTTTTTTTTTAAAGATTTATTTATTTATTTGTGCATACAGAACTGGGGAACAGGCCAGAGGCTCAGGGGCGGTGAGAGGCTTCACCAGAGACAGAGTGGGGAGCAGAACAGGCAGACCGACAAAGCACACTGCTGAGGGAAGCAGCGGGCGGGTCAGGAGAGGTCTGGCTCGCCATGTGGTCTCCTCCGGGGCAGGCGGCAGGCGGGAATCGAACTCATGCGGAAGTGGCTCCAGATTCTCAGTGCTGTGCTTTAACCCGCTGCGCCACCAGGGAGGGCCTAGTCTTTTTTTTTGTATAACTTTTGTTCTCTGCTTTTTCTTATCTTATGCTCCTTTTAAAGAGCATAAACTTAAGTCCGATGTTCACATACCCTTTTGTAATTCCATTATTCACATATTTGAAACCTCATAGTAGGTAAATTTAATTAATTTGGATTATGCACTAGTCATCTAGTTATTTCATGGGTTAATACTAAGTCTACTTTGTAACCTTCTGAAAGAAAGGGACTGTATTCTTCTTAACTACCCGTTCAGAAGGATGCTGAATAAATGCATATTAAATTTGATCTTTGAAGCATTGAAGTGCCTGAATAATTAAACCTTACAAAATAAGATAAAATGAAATTATCATCATTAAAATTTTTTTCTTTGACTTTGAGGGTGTTTCTGCACTCTTCACCTGAAAACTTTTTAGCTCTTTAATGAATCTATCATATTCTTTATGGCAGAGATTTTCAAATCTTCTTGCCCATGACTCATATTAAGTAATAAAGTTTTGTATTGTACACACATACACATGACTGAAACAAAGGTCTCATGTAACAATACTTAAACCATAATTACCGTCATTATGTGCAATGCCCTCTGATATTTTCTATTCTGGTCGCAACTCATTAAATTGATTCTATGACTCACTCATTGGTCATGACTGTAATTTGAAAAATGCTGCTTTATTGCTGGAGGGAGCCTTGAAAGGGTGAAGCTGCACAAATTGAGCTATAACTAGGGAGTGGAACATGTTAGCTTTTGATTCTGAAAACTTAAATGTGGGCTTGTCATAAGTGCTTTAGGCAATAAGTGCCATGTAAAGGGTAGGAAACCAGGAGCTGAGGAAGTCCCTGTGCAGTTTAGTGTGGGCCTTTAGTCCCTGGGGTCCTTTTCATGAGGATTCTGAACCCCATTCTAGGTCTATGATTTGAGTCTTTGCATTCTAGGTCTATGATTTGAGTCTTTGCCTAGGACCTTGGAATCTGCATTGTGAGGAAGCTCTGTAAATACTCATTTAAGAATTGTTTCCTTTCAAAGAGCCCCAACTCTTGGGTGAAGGTACTTGTTGGGGACTTGCTGACACAGAAACTGCTTTTTTTTAAAAATGCTATTTGCCACTTTTGTTAAAGTTTTTGAATTCAAACTCTTAGTATCTTTTAAAATACATGATTTTACAAATGGTGCTGGGAAAGCTGTGAAGTTACATGCAAAAAAATGAAACTAGATCCCTACTTTGCACCATGCACAAAAAACAACTCGAAGTGGATTAAAGATCTAGACATAAGAATGGAAACCATAAAATACCTGGAAGTAAAGATGGGTGAAACATACACTTCAGTAACATTTTTGAAGATACAGCACCCTACACAATGATAGTGAAGGAAAAGATAAACAGATGGGACTACATCAAGTTAAGAGCTTCTAAATAGCAAAGGAAACATTACAAAAAACAAACAGCCATTCCACTGATTGGGAAAAGAATTTTCCCACACAAAACTAGCATAAAGGATTGATCACAAAGATTTACAAAGAACTGATGAAACTCAACAAAAATAAACAGCTGCCATTAGGGCAGAAGAGCTATAAAGACACTTCTCCAAAGAGGAAATGCAGATGGCCAACAGGCATATGAAAAAATGTTCAATAGCACTTGTAATAAGGGAGATGCAAATTAAAACCATGATGAGATACCACCTCACCCCAGTGAGAATGGCACATCTTCAGACAACTAACAACAACAAATGTTGGTGAGGATATGGAGAAATAGGAACTCTGCTGCAATGTGGTGGAAATGCAAACTAATACAACCACTATGGAAAACTGTTTGGAGGTTCCTCAGACTGCTAAAAATGGAGCTTCCCATATGACCCAGCAACCACACTCCTAGGTATCTACCCAAAAGACACAAAAACACTGATTCAAAAAGACACCTGCACCCCTGTGTTTATTTTTGCTTTATTTACAATAGGAAAGATATGGAATCAACCCAAATGCCCAAAAGTAGATGACTGGATTAAAAAGATGTCGTATATACATACAATGGAATATTACTCAGTTATCAAAAAAGATAAACACATGCCTTTTGCAGCAACATGGATGGAGCTGGAAGGGATCATGCTTAGTGAAATAAGCCAGAAAGAAAAGGAAAAATACCAGACGGTTTCACTCATAGCAGAAGCATAAAGGACCAGGGGGAAAAAAAAAAGGAATAATGAACAGTTATATACTAGAGACATTTTACGGGGGTGGAATGAGGAATGAGATAAAAAACAGGGTTGGGGGAAGTGCACTGGGCTATGATCATGGCACACAGGTGATTTGGTGATGGGAAGCTCACAGGGATTGCAACTGAGATGGAAAAAGGTACAAAATGGTGTAAAAATAAACTATTATATAAAAAAATAAAATTTTATTCCCATACTTTAGCTGTTAAATTTGTCAACATATATTTGTGCTAGTTTTAGCATTTTTTATTGTTTGTCTCTTTTGTACATCAAGTAAAAATATTTGTCACTTAAAATTTTGCTTACTAGTTTATAATGTTATTTTTATTTCTTCCTACCTTTCATATTCTTTTCTAATTTAATTTTTAAATGTTTGTGTTATTTTGTCTAATTTACCACATGCCTTTAAGAGTGTTTACTTTTTAAACTTTTTGCCAACTAGCTTCAGTTTGTTTTCTACTTTCCTTTTTTTCCTTTTCCTTTGTACAATATAAACTCTTTCATTTCCATAGTTTTAAAAGTGAGTATCAGGAAACACAGTAGTGTCAGCTGAATGAATAACCATATTCACTTAGCATGGGAGTTTTGTAGATTCTTATAGTGATGCTTCACAATTAATCACACCTCCCTCATTAGACTATCTTGGACTTTCCAATTCCATTTGTGCTCCAGATGATTGTAGCCATGCTAGTGACTTCCTGAGACCAGCTGAGGGGCTGCCCTTCTGAGTAGTACCCAAATTGCAGGATCACAAACAAAAAAATGGTGGTCTTTGAAGACATACTTTTGGAGTAATTTGTTATGATATAATAGGAGTCTGAACTAAAAGTTGTTGTGATTAATAAGGTGCTACCATAACAAAAACTTAAAATATATGACATTGGCTTTGGGACTAGGTGGTAGCTAGTGTTGGAAAAATGGTGCGTGTATTGTTGACAGAGGTTGGACAAATGACATATTGTTAATGGAAGCTGGGTAGGAAGAAAGGAACCTTCTTATTGGAGATTGGGATGATTGTGAAGTATGATTTATGATACTGAGACAGTTTTTAAAGACTTACCTGCAGGAACCTGGAATATAGATGTATTTAATGAATTTATAAATCTGCTAAGGAGTTTCTGGGTAGAATATGGAATTTGTCAAATGACTTCTTACAGCTTATTATATGAGAAGAGAAATGACTTAAAGCAGAAATTTTAGAGGAAAAACAGGTGACCAGGACTTTTTGTATTGGAATCTAAAACTGTTTCTCATACGTAGTCTTTAGCAGACCAAAGATTCACAAAGAGGTGGCCTGGGGTAAATATCAAATCTTCAAGGCAACACTTTTTGTTAAGAGCTTAGAAAGGAGTCAAGTTGTTACTTAGTAGATCCTTATAACCACAAAGGTGATTTTAAGAGTCTCAAGGGCTTTGTACTATAGCAGGCGGACAGTTCCAAAGTAGAGAAAGGTCTAGTTAGAAAAGAGTTATGGATATATAATAGTTTAAGAGGTAATGCAATAAACCCAATTAGGTGACTAACAAGTCTACAAAAGTTTAGGGTCACTGAATTGGCTCATACTAAAAGAGGTGGTAAGTTTTAAAAGATTCCTCTGAGTCCTGAAATTGCTATGAACAGGAACATTTATTTTTATTTATTATTTTTATATTTTTCCTTCACCACCATCTTTTTTATGCCTCTTTTCCTTCCAGACACCTTTCCTCCCTCCCCTCTCCCCCCCCCGCCCCCACACCTGAACCTTAGAAACATCACTTTGTTTATTGGTGCCTGCTAGTTTTTTTATAAGTATTCTGCTTGAATCACTTGCTCTGTAAATGTATAGTATTTCATTTTTTTTTCTGACTTACTATACACAGTTTCCTCCAACTCTTTCCATTTTGTTATAAAGTGCAACATTTCATCTTTTCTTATGGGTAAGTAGTATTTTATTGTGAGGATAGGTCACATCTTCCTGAGCCAGTCCTCAATCAGTGGGCACTTCGGTTGTTTTCACATCCTAGCTATTGTAAATAACGCTGCAATGGCTATTAGAGAACACACATTATTTTGAGTTCATGGTTTTATGTTATTTAGATAGATGCCCAAGAGTGGGATGGCTGTGTCACATACAATTTCAATGTTAAGTTTCTTAAGGAAAATCCAGATTAATTTCCATAATGACAACACAAAGTATAGTCCCATCAGCAGTGTGATAGGGCTCCCCTATCTCCACATTCTGTCTGGCACTTGTTGGGGGTCTTTTTGGTATGTTATTCTCATAATTATGAGATCATTTTCTTTATTATATCCCTGCATTTTCTTTATTAAAAGTGATGATATGTATTTGTCCATGTGCCTTTTGATCTTCTGGATGTAATCTTGGTAAGTTGTCTCTTCATAGTTGCTGCCCATTTATTAACTGGATTGTTTCTTTTCTACTTGTTGAATTGTATACATTTTCTTCTGTATCTTGGACATTAACTCTGACTCAGTTGTATAATATATAAATCTTTTCTCCATTCAATAGATATCTTTTAAACTACTTGTAGTTTTTGTAGTTTCTTTTGCTGCTTATATTTTTCATATTTCACAACTTATATTTTTCTTTTGCATAAAAGTTTTCTACTTTGAGGTAATGCAGAATTATTTATTTTTACTTTATTTCTCTGATAATAGGGATGAGATCTCCAAAGAAATTTATCATTGAAATTGTGTAAAAAGAGATTTTTTTCCCCAAAAGAAGCCATCTCAGAGCCAAACATCAAGAGGGTAAAGCAAAGAGCTATGGGGAACATAGATTAAGAAAACATTCCAGAAACAGATATGACTCTAATAATATAACATTCTTATATAATATTCACTGTATGTATTTATTTTTTAATGATACTCACTTTAAATATTCCAGTGTGTTTACTAGATCCCACATCCCTATGGTGAAAATAGTGTTGCTGTTCCATTTTACAGATGAAGGCACTGGTTCAGTGAGATTAATTTGTTGACTTTTTATGACCAGGCTTTTGATTTCAAAGTTTGCATTTCTGCTATATATTCTTTTCATCCCCCCCCCCACAATTTCCTTTCTCTGTCTCTCCCTTTCTTCTCTAAATTGCATTACACCAATTTGTTTTTTCATTTATCACATTGCATACTATTTATTTTGCCAAAGATGCAAAAATTTGAAAAATTTTTCTGCATTGTGATTTTTAGTGAACTTTAATGCCAATATATCATTTGGCTGTAATCATTACTAATTAATTGGTTTCTTTTTTATTATTCTCTACCGAGAATATCATGGTACATTCACTGTAGTACATATTTTTTTTTTTGCTAAGATAATCTAAATATGACTTTTCCAGGCCTAAGAATAGGCTACTTTTAAGGCTTTAGATGCATTTTGGCACGTTGCCTTTCAGATAGTTTGTAAAGATTCTTACTTGTACAAGCAATATATTGGAGTGCCTCTTAAACTTTGATTGTCATTGTAGAGTAGATAGGTCAAACAATTAAAGAAACTCACTGTGCTTCTAAAGTAAATTAACACAGTATATGTCCTCTTAAAATTTGTATGAATATAGTTTTAAAGACAATAAATAAAAATTAGACATTTAACATTTACAGAAAGGTAAGTTATTTTTATATGAATAGAATTCCATGTAGGAATGTTGAAAGGAGGAAGAAACTATTTACTTCTTTTATAAGTGGAGAATGCTGAAGTATCATAAGTCTGTAAGTAAGGGGATGAGATTAGAATAAAATTATTTTTTACAAAGGCTCTTAAATCTCTGAATAAAATGTGATTGGATTCATATATGGATTTGCAAGGGTGAAGAATTACATTGCTGGCAGAGTTGGGATTCAGTAGTTTTTTGATGATGAATGAGTAAATGAGCAAACAGGAATGAATTTCATTCACAGCTTTTACATCCTTAACAAAAGCAGCCTTTGTTTTTCTGTTGTCCTTAATTTACATGCTTGGAGAACAGACCTCTCTTCTAGCACATGTGCAACAGGGCCAAAGTCCTAGCCTGTGAGCAGGGAGTTTGCACCAGGCCTGTCAGGTGGAGGTGAGGTGACCAGCCTCACCAGCCCTTGAGGTTCTAAAGTAACTCTCTAAAGAGGGGTTTCTAATAAGATCTTCCTGATATAGACAGTGGTCCTGTGGGGGAGCTTTTGGAAACTGGAGCAGGTGTGAAGAGCATATTATTCTATACTATTAATAAAGTGTCAGTGCTTCTAGAACTTAATAAGCAGAAATTTTCCCGAGATGCTTTTAGCACTCAAATGTAATGCATATATGACTTTTGTTTTTAATCCCCTGCCAGGTTAAGGACCCCAAGGTCAAAATTTTAAGTAAAATTTTGAATTAGATGGATGATTATGGTAGGGGGTGAGGTATTAAAAGAGGGTTTGAGTAATAAGTGTCCTCCACCCGAGGGAGATGCTCCGTTTTTAACTTAGTGCTTTGTGCATTACCAATATGGCTAATTTTATTATGTACCTGTAGTGAGACAAGTCCGAGAACTCTAAAAATTATATAAATGATAGAGTCCCTGACTAACCATGGAAGATGGCTTTTTATTATACCATTTTATCTATAGCTTTTCTAAATTATGTCATATAATAATTCTATAATCATGATGTAATTTAATTAACTTTGTGCTTTCTGGTCAGTGTGGCTGTGCTAAAATGTTTAAAATTAATAGTACTATTTCAGATTTTTTCTTTTTCTTTTTTTTTTAAGATTTTATTTATTCATACAGAACTGGGGTGCAGGCCAGAGATGTGGCGGGTGAGAGGATTCACCAGAGACAGAGCAGGGAGCAGAGCAGGCAGATCTACGAAGTACACTGCTGAGGGGAGCAGCAGGCCGGCCAGGAGAGGTCTGCCGCGCCATGTGGATCTCCTCCGGGGCAGGTGGGGATCGAACTTATGTGGAAGTGGCTTAAGCTTCTTTGTGCTGTGCTTTAACCTGCTGTGCCACCAGGGAGGGCCCTCAGATTTTTTCTTTTTAACTAACAGTTTCCCCCTTATAACTCCCCCCCCCTCCAGTCATTTATCTAAAATAATAGTTTAAAAATAGAAGCTTGAGGGTTCTGGTGCTTCCTCCTGGCTAATGTTGGAGCCACTGCATTTAAAAGCTCACAATTTCAAATATAAGTGTTTTAGATTTTATAGAACTGGTATGGGAGATGCCTGAAAATATTGAAAGTACTGCTTTCCAACAAGTGAGGTTAAAACCAGGCTGTACTGGTAGACTATAGGAGGTGAGTTTTAGGCAGTGAACATTTTTTAAAATTAAAAGCTATATATAGAAAAAAAAAATACAAACCAGAAAATGCCATTTACTGATTGATGGCTGTAGCTAAATCTTACAAGGTAAGAAATCTGTCATGTTTCTGTTTAATTCTCGAGGGGAGTTTTTAGTTTCCTAAACCAAGACATAAATTCCCCTCAAACTGTCATTGTAGGATTTGAACTTAGACACAATCTGAGAATTTAGGACACCTTGACATTAATATTTGTTTGTAGGTCTAAAAATCCTTCGGTGAAGTCTTTGATCATAGATTGCATGAAAGCCCTGCTTCTGTTTGTGCTTTCTTCAAAAACAGACTTGACACTTGCTGTTTCTAGCTTTAGTATAATACAGTAACATCTGTTGAAATCTGCTGATTTTTATATCTTTTCCTAGAGTGAACTGTATAGTACCTCGTCTCTATACAATAACTTAAAATATATTTACAAAAAGGAAAGAAAAGGGTAATCACAGTCTCATCAGCCAGGGTTGCAAGCTATTAAATTTTGGATACAAATCTTTTTTTTACATGTGTACATTTGTGTGTATATTTTAAAAATGAAAGTTTAAAACACGAGTGTAATGTTTTTATAGAACATTACATAAATATGGAAGGTAGTTTTATAGAAATCTGTCAGTATAGAAAATATAAACAGTTGGCCCAGTGCATTTTGGGGGAATTAATGCCTCGAGGGAGGACAATTGAAATAGAAATAAAAGCTGGCTTTACTTATTTAAAAGAAATGAACTGCCCTTGATAATTTAGAAATGAAGGGTAGGCTACTCAGCCGGAAGATTTCCAGGTCAGTATTTAAAAGGAGAAAACTTCTTGTGTAACAAACAGTATACAACAGGTACTTGAACTTTCATTATAAAAGACTTTCCCACTTTGAAGGAAATCAAGTTCCTGGAAGACCTGTTTTCTTTGTAGTGATTTTGTTTTAAGTTGCATTTTCAGGGATCCTCTCTATTATGCTAAGCGGACTTACTGTTCTCCATTTATTTCTCTTTGTTCTGCTGTTGTTGTCATCACTGTCATCTTATTTGTTGACTGTTTACAGTGTAGCATGTACTGTGTTAATTAAGAACACTTAGTGGATCCTCTCATGTAATTCTCATAGCAACTTTATGAGGTAGGTAGTAAGTACATTCCCCATTTTACTGTAGTTATGGAAATGAGGTTTAGAAAGGTTAAATAATTTTTTAAAGTGATCTGGCTAGTAGGAAACAGGGCCAGGCCCTCCCTGGTGGTGCAGCAGGTTAAAGCACAGCACAAAGAAGCTTAAGCCACTTCTGCATGGGTTTGATCCCCGCCTGCCCCAGAGGAGATCCACATGGCAAGGCAGACCTCTCCTGACCCGCCCGCTGCTCCCCTTAGCAGTGTACTTTGTCGGTCTGCCTGTTCTGTACCCCACTCTGTCTCTGGTGAATCCTCTCACCCTCCGCATCTCTGGCCTGTACCCCAGCTCTCTGTACGAATAAAAAAAAAAAAAACAAAAAAAACCAAAACAGGGCCAAAGTTTGAATAGTTTTCTGTCTTTAGAACAAAGCAAGTAAATGAAAGACGTGTTGTAGTGGTTTGATTTTCAACCTCAGGGGTCATTGAAAGAAGGAGAATAATATACTATGAGGACGCAAGTTCTTGAGGAAAAGCTGGACAGAGCAGCTGTTAAGCTTGTTTTGTTCTTTGGCATTAATCTCTACGGTTAGATGTTTTCCCTCTTACCACTGGATATCTTAACTAATTTCAAGGACATGTGACACAGTCACATTTTGAGATACAGTGGAAAATCCTAAAGCTCCTCTGAAGTATTGTACTTAAAATTAAAAAAAAAAAAGGTAAATTTATATTGCTTATAATTTTGATATAGTCTCTGGAAATCTAGAATTTAAAGTATTGACAATATGACAGATAATATAGATTCTCTGGTTATATCAGGTTTCCAAAGTTTATGACTTTTCATTTAGATTTCATGTGTATAGTTTCTTTGATTTGGAACATTTGCCTGTTCATCTGATGAAGCATAAACTGCCTGTCCCACAAGGGAAAGCAAGATGTAAGATTTCTAAGTTATAGCATGACTTACCAATTTTTCTAAAATGTTCATTCAAATGAGATTTCTTTATTTTTCATATTTTTTTTTCATTTTGAAGTCAGTACATTATTTTTCTTTTTGAAAATTGCTATAGAAAACTCAGGAAGTAAGTGTTCTTCCTTTTTAATAAATTTTTAAATTGACGTATAGACAACTATGGTTTTTATAGTGGTATAGATAGAACAGTTTTTCAGTTTCAGAAAGTTTTTCTTTATGATAACTTTTAATTCATACAAATGAACAGTGAAAAAATGTTTTATTCTGTTGTGATTAGCATTATTTCATTATGGGTAATAAGAAAGAACTGTTCTACTTTATTGTACTGCTTAAATTGCCTAAGTTGATCTGACACATAAATTTCTTCCTCTGTCTAAAACATGATTTCATTGAAAGAGATAGAGATTGTTTAGGTAATGTGCATTGCTTAGAAACTCTTTTATTTATATGTGCTTTTTGAAATACTTGAATTTTTAAAACTTTAATGTATAGAAATACTCTAGTTACTGTTCTGGGCACACAAAAATGGATATGATGCGGTTTCTACAACTGAGAAGGTTCCAGTTGAGTGAGAGAGTGGTATATGTAGAAAGATACGTGTAATACACTTTTTAAGAGCTGTCATTGGAAGTTTCATTACTTGCTAATGGAGCTCACTAGGGGAATGATTGATTTAACTGTATGGAGGAGAGGAAAGGTAAAAGAAAGCACTGTTGTTCCTTTATAAGATCAAACAAGGCCTTCCAGGTGTTGACTAGAATATTTTACTGTTTCTAAGTAGAAATGATTCCTTTTGGAATTTTTCCCCCCTTCATAGATCTTTTGCTTATAAGACATTGTTATTTTGTTGTAATAATTAACATTAGAACGTTGGTAGATGAGTTATTTTGTAAGGAAAACATGGCTCCAAGTGTCAGGAGTTGAGTCTATGGAGATTCTTCTATCCCTAGATTTATACTCATTATTTATGCAAGGTAGTTGTATTTGTTTGTTTGTTTTGATTTTCTGAAGGTTTCACAGAGAACTCACCCTCTGAGTTATACTTGATAGGTAATGGAAATTTCTGGGAAGGAGGAATGTCTGATCATGGGAGACTCAGAGAGAGTTAGAAATTGAAGATGGCACAATCATTTTCTACTGTGGAGTGAATGATACTACTAGTAAACAAGAAGAGGAATATAGAAGTGTAACTGGAATCTGGACTTTTTAATTCTGTCAGTTTTGGAGAATTTCATTAGTTTTTTTAGTTTTTACACTAAAAGTTGTTATTCATCTTATAGGTGTTAAAAACACACACATAGAAATAGTATAGTCTCCAAATATTTGTAAACTTTTGGAGAGAGAGGCAAGTGAATAATTATAACATATTTAAAAATTCTGTCATAGAAATAATCAGAGAATATGATGGGGAACTTGGGAATTTTGATCACATCATGAGAAAGAGGGTAAAAATAGGGAGAAAGAGATGAGGAGTGGTAGGAAAGAATTTCTGTGAGACAGCCCCACAGGGCTCAAGACTTGTTTTGAAGTATGAGTTAACCAGATGGCAGAAGGTGGAAAGAAAGGGAAACATTTCAGGCATAAATACTTGCTTATAAGATGCTTTCAAAGTGTGAGTAAATAATCTCTATATAGGGCTTTTTGCTTGTGGTTGTGTTTAATTCATAGAAATTGTAACACCGGGGAGTCATAGTGACCTGTAGATCATGTGAGATTTGATTTTTATATTGAAGATATCATATAGGAAGCTAATGAGGGATTTTAAGCAGGGGAATGGCTTGATCAGATGAGATGTTTAGCAACCACTTAGAATTTTTGAAAAAACAGTGGGGGTTGGATTATATATTTGACTAGGGGCTATAATAATTAATAAAAGTGTTTTCTGCTTAGTTGTGGAAACAGGTAAACAAAAGTTATGTTATAATAGTGTCATATGAAGTAAAGAAATAGCTAAGACTTTCATCTGGTTGACTAGGAAAATGTAAACACTATATAAGAAATTAAGGAAAAAAGCTATTTTGGTAGGAAGTAATAAATTCCACTTAACCAGGTTGACTTCATGTTAATAGTCAAATAAAATTTTGAGTAGGGTGTTTAGGGATCATCACATAAAAGAATTGTGGAAGTGCTGGAGAGCTCCATGGATAAATGATATTTTGGGGGTCCAAAAACCTGAGGAATGAAAAATAAAGGGATCATAATAGCCTCCATACAGAATTTCTACAGCTCTGCCCCACATCTGCTTTGTAGAAATTATACAAATCATTCCAGGAATCTTCAAAAGGAGTACATCTCTATTGCTCCAAGGATGGGTGGTTGTCTGACATCCAGGTTCCTCACCTCTGACCCCAACCCCCCTTTGTGGTTATGACTCCATTTACTGCTCCTGTTTGTCCGGGTAGTTGTCCTTAGTTGTAGTTTGGCACCTTCCTAGAGAAGTGCTGTTTTTCCCAATTACAGTGTCAGCAACTCTGAAGAAGAAAGTGGTGAGAAAGCGCTCCTAAGTTTTCTTATTGTTTTGCGTTACCAGTCCCACTTTGGGCCTCAGACTTGTTATCCCTAGGCTCTGTCTGTATCCCAGTCCAAGTACAGGAACATTGGCTTCATGGTTCTGCAATCAGGTTTTTGTGCCTGGAGTGTTCCCGAACTCCAGTATCTTGAATCTTGCCCTATCATTCTTTGGACACCTCTAGACTAGTCTGGGTCTCAGCCCTGTTAGGTTTAAACTGGGACCAGGACCCTTGCTGCATGCTCTCTTGAAAAGAGTGGTCCAGTGAGAAATCCCCCCATTCACTTGTTTCTTCTGTCTCCCTTACTTCACAAAAGTGTTTTTTGGGTTGATTTTTTTTCTTTTCCTCAGAAGAACAGTGAGGTGTTCTGTATAATAGTGGTATTAAATCCTGTCCAAATATTCTTTTGGGAGGTTTGATTCACTTCTTCCATTGTATTTTTAATCCTTCTTAAAGCTTTCCATACCTTTTTACTGGAGTTTAGTAAAGATTTGAATGTCTAGCACATGTTCCTTTCAAATGAGTATTGGTAATTTATTTTTTTCTCTGGTTCACCTGTGAAGAATCCCAATGAGCCTTTTTGAAAACTCATCATTTGCAGTTACTTTAGAACAGCAATTTATTGAAAGTTACTATATTAGAAATGTTTTATTGCACTGCATAGAGCTATGAAGTGCAAAGAACCATGAAGATTGAAAAATACAAATGATAGATGTGTCTTTCAATTTTTTAGCCTTCTTTGAATCCTGGGGGGAGCCAGTCATCTGATGTGGTGCTTTTGAACCACTGGAAAGTGAGGAATTTTGAAGTACAACGAGGTGACATTGTATCATTGGTGTAAGTAATCAGATATATACTATAATTGTAAATTTTGTAAAGTTATTCACACTTATGCTGAATTAGCAGCCAATCCACTGTTTATGCTATGCTTTTACTTATTAAATTAGTGGGTATGTTTAAAATAGCACACATTTAAAAATTTGGTATTGAAAATGCTATAAAAAGAATTTTTCTTTTAGATTTAAAAGTTCATTGACATTCTTGGATCTGGTAAAATGTACTTAGTAAAATGTTGATTAGAAATTATATTCATGACTCACAGTATAAGATTTTGGTATTATTTTGAATTAATTTAAAATTTTACATCTTGTAATCAAATTTTTATGTTACTTTCATGCTTAGTTTCTGTAGTCACAAAATATTCTTATAATTATGAAATTCAGTGACACACACATATATTACACATACACACATACATACAAATATATATATCAGAAATTTAACTGAAAAAAGAGAAGTTTAGAAAACAAGTCAAATGGAGGCTTTTGTTTGGGACCAAAAGGTGGCACTGTTTCTCTGTTAAAATATTATGACTGCTTAGAAACCAAAATTTTATTCCAGCTTTAAGGTAGAAAAGGAATGTCAAAGTGTGCATAACTGACAATACATAGTCCTCGTACATGCTTGAATTGTGTTTAGATTTGAAATTTTTGTTTGTTTTCAAAGTAAATTCACACTGAGAAGACTAACAAAACTTGTCTAATTTCTTCTGGTTTCAGCTACATATAAAGCTGTTTAAAATAATTCCTTATTATGCCAGTTGGTGCATTGGAGTGGCAATTAATGTCGCAGTTACTGTCATTTGTTTAAACCATAGTAAAATCCTACTGTTTTGTGAAGACTTTCAGTTTTAATTTCAGACTCTTTTTTTGGGAATAATTATTTTTTGTTTAATGATAATTTATAATTGTTTGGTAGATGCTTCCCTTTGGTCAGTACTTCTTGAAAATAGATATTTTATAAGTGTGTCTCTCAAGACTTTTCCAGTAGGAATCATGTAAAAACAACTGATCCAAATAGGACTAGTAAGTAATGGAATAAATATGGTTGAATGGAGTTTTGCATGGTAGATATTTAGGGAGGGGAATTAAATGCTTCTTATGTTCTTGAGTGTTTTTAAAAATGTAAACCTACTCTTTGGAGTATACTTTTATTTTATCATTCAGA
Source organism: Condylura cristata (assembly GCF_000260355.1). Taxonomy (NCBI): domain Eukaryota; kingdom Metazoa; phylum Chordata; class Mammalia; order Eulipotyphla; family Talpidae; genus Condylura; species Condylura cristata. The sequence goes on along the minus strand of NW_004567106.1, from coordinate 47,975,779 downwards.
ATACTGTTTTTGCAACCTTCTTAACAACCTTTCCCATGCTGGGTTAGCCTGTCGTGTGCACATTATTCTTTTGCCTTTGGTTTGACAAGGTTACATCCTCACTTAGTCGGTGATGGAGAGGATACCCACCCAAGTGAAAGAGGTCATACTATTTGCAGACAATTGTGCAGTGTTTTTTTTTTTTTTCCCCCTGAGGAACATGCTGACTATCTCTAAGCAAATGAATTGCATAGATAATTGGGAAAAAGTTTCCTTGAAATTAAGGATTGAGTCCATGTAAGTGTCATGGACTGGTGGAAAAGAGAACACTATTATAAAAATATTAAAGTGATTAATATTTACTATTTAAATTAATTTTAAAGTATTTTAAACTGGGGCTGATATCATAAGTTACAACTATTTCTGCTGAACTTTGTTTTTAATGAATTAACTATTTTCTATGCCTGTCATTGTACGAACAGCACAAATTTTCTTTTCTAATGCTTGTCACTTGCAGGAGTCATTTAAATAAAAAAATGCTGAATGACTGGTATTATATAATTTAATAAGAAATAATCATTAAGAAATAATTGTTGCTTTTTTGAGAAATAAATACCATCGCATTTGTAGATTCTTCTCAAGTGTGATTAATACTGTAAAGTATACTGAAGAATCTTTTTAGTTTTATGAGCAGAAATGCTTTCTAGTTACAGGTCTCATACTTTATATATCTTATACCCTGCTTCATTTGAAAATATCCATGTTTGTAATACGCAATTTGTTCATGTCAAAAACAATAAGTATTTACTTTTCTTACAAGATGTATCAGTCTTGTTTTAACTTAAATGATAACGGTCATTACTACATTGGACTATATTATCTATTTAAGAAACATGACTAATACAGAAATGTATGTCTAAATTTTGACTTTAAGGCTGAATGTAAAATGTAGTTTGTGATTTTGTTTACAAATTGATAATAATAGCATATTTCATTGATACTTAAGTAATGCCTAGAAAAGCATTTTCTGTATTCAGTGTGTGAAAATTAAACATTTTACTACGTTGTACATGTGTTTATGGAAATCTTTGTGGTTTACAAATTCATAATAAATTAGTAGGACTTATGTAACCTTGTAACTAGAACTCTAAAGAAAACAGTAACAGTTTCAATAAAAATGTTTATACTTTAAGATACTTGAAATTTCTAATGAAACAAACACTGCAGTAAATACAGAATTTGACTTAAAGGTAGGCTGATGGAAGGCAGTGTTTGGAAGGGTGTGTCTGTACAAGGGCAAGAGGGACATCCTAAGTACAGAAATTTCAGACTACACAAAATGTTCTGATGTAGATGTGTGCTCCCCATTTTGTGTTTCTTTGCTTTATTTATATATTACTAATTCTTTTTAAGCAAAGGTCAGGGCTAAACTTGCAGTGATATCTTTTAAGGGGAGGGTTGAAATGTATGATACAGATTCTTTCCTGGCTTATTGCTGTTCGTGTATTAAGTCTGCAGTTGCTGTTGTTAATGAAGTAAAACATTAATGATCTGGAAAGAATCACATACGAATCCAATGTAACTTCTGTTGTATACAGAAATCCTTTCTACATTTACCAATTGTCTAGGAGCTAATTTGTATCATAGAAACAAATACTGTGGTGGACACATACTGTTCAATTGCAAGGGGCTTTGTGTAGAGCTTTTTTCCCTCGGGTGTTTCCTAAAGCAGTGGGGGCCTAGCATGGTGAGGAGCACATACTGGAGTATGTTCTTGGTGTCTTTTCCTTTTTATTCCTGTCTTTCTTTAAAAAGTTGATCACAATGTAGTTATTTGTTTAAGCTTATTATTTAGTAATGTTAAAAATTATATTTAATAACTATTCTGGTCACACAAAATATTTGTTGTCATTAGTTATCAGTATTAGTAAGTGTATGTCTGTGATATCATACTGTTTTAGTGGATTTGAAAACTAATGGTGGTGATTAAGATAGATATTTTTATACCTTAGAATTGACTTTTTATTAACCTGTGTGATGGCCTACCAAAATAGGCTTAACATAAGTAGCACTATTTTACAATGACATATCAATTAACAAATCCATTGGGACAAAGGTTCCTTCATAATAAAGTTTTAAATAGTCATATTTAAATGTGTTTTAGCATGTTTTTGGAAATAACATTAGATCATAAAGTTGCAAAAATATATAGTTCTTTTATACCCCCCTAATATATTTTCCCACTTATTGAGGCATAATTGAGAAATAAAATTGTAGGTCATTTTAAAGCAAGCATGATAGTTTAATGAACATGTACATTGTGAAAGGATTTCCCCATTGGGTTATTTAATATAACTATTATTTTGCATATTTATCTCTTTTTGGTGAGAACATTTAAGTACTACTCTTTTAGCAAATTTTTATTATATAACTCTTTGTCATTAATACCTATTATACCTTGATACTCTTAATACCTACTAAGAATAAATATTATATAATTTCTTTTTATACAATAATTAAATATAA
>NW_004567106.1:47942935-47973144 GCF_000260355.1 Condylura cristata | reverse complement strand
ACGAAGTACACTGCTGAGGGGAGCAGCGGGCGGGTCAGGAGAGATCTGCCACGCCATGCGGTCACCTCTGGGGCAGGCGGGAATTGAACTCATGAGGAAGCGGCTTTAGATTCTCAGTGCTGTGCTTTAACCCACTGTGCCACCAGGGAGGGCCGTTACTAGATAATTTTTAATAAAAAAATAACATATGATGTATAATATCCATTATATTAAATACATGTGTAAAAATTTATCAAACTTACATAATTTGTATAACTTATTATGCAATGTATGTTATTACTTATTATGTGTAACTTATTATTTATAATATATAACCTACTATATTATTTTTTAAACAATTAAGACTTAAAAACAACCCATAAACTTGTCTCCATATTATACATTAGATTATTCTTCTTATTACCACCTGGTACTAATATTATTTACAACCATAGAATAATTACTAAAATGAGGAAATTGGTTACAATATAATACATTTAATCTAATCTATAGACTTTATTTGATTTTACCACTTTCTTTTCTGCTAATGTCTTTTTTATAGACCTACATCTTAACCAGGTTCCCATATTTCATTTTTACTTTTCATGTCTCTCAGTTCTAGTCTGATGAGTGACATTTCCTCAGTTGTTCTTTGTGTCTGACATTTTTGAAGAGCAAGCTTCACCTTTTTAATTTTTGATGTCTGTTTGTCTGCAATGGAGAAACTTTGTTGATGGTTGTTGCTGAGGATGCTGCAGCAGTAGTACCATTTGGGGAAATTGATAAGACAGAGCTGGGTTCAAAGGAATCTTTATAAGGTATACATCTTCTTTAGTTTCCTGGAACCATTTACTTGGGTTGCGTCTAAGAGTCTCCATGACTAAGATACTAAGAGTATCCACATTTATAGCTTTTAAGAAGCAAGGAGAGAACTTGTACAAGAAGGGGAAAAGGCAGTAATGGTAGTAGTTATAGAAAGGAAGGAACTAAAGATGAATCACAGACATACTGTGTTGAGCTGGTATTCAATTTTAAAGAGGTTACACTGAGGGAATTTTCACTTAATGAGCATCCAAGCATGTCAGGCATTGTGCTGAGTACTTTGTGTATGCTGTTTTTATTTAATTATAGTAATTTTTGAATATACTTATTTTTAGTGTGATGAAATAGATTTAGCAAGTAAATGGGAGAGTCAGAATTTGAATCCAGGTTCATTTGACTCTATACATATAATCTAGTAGATATGTGACTGTTGAACCCTCGACATGTGCTACTTGCTAAAATCACAATACATTTAGAAAGAGTCATGTATTGTTTAAATTAATTTCATGTTTATTCTTTCAATTTATTAAAGTAGCTAATAAAAAATTTAAAACTACACACTTGATACACATTTTATTTTGTTGGACAAGATTCTGTGAAAAGCTGTTTTCATTATATACTGCTACTTTCCTGGAATGTGTCTAGGTTTGGTTAAGATGAGATACTAAAGTCTGAGTTGGAAAAACACTAACGTAGTGTTGCTATCTGAAGGCAGATTCCCAAAGATGGGTAATCAAAGATGGGTTAGAGTGTTGAGATTATCAGGTCAAAAGACATGCAATTTACCAAGAGGAAAAGGTATCCACAGCTGTTTAAATATTTATTAGCTTTTTATTATTTTCCAGTCACTGAGATGTTTTATATTCATTTTTTAAAAAGATTTATTTATTTATGCTTACAGAATTGGGGTATGCCAGAGGTGTGGTGGGTGAAAGGATTCATCAGAGACAGAGTGGGGAAGAGAACAGGCAGTTGTATTGAAACACACTGCTGGGGAGAGGAGAGGTCTGCCATGCCATGTGGGTCACCCACCTGGCTGGGGGACGAACTTGTGCTGCAGTGGCTTCTGAGATCTTCTTCGTGCAGAGCTTTAACCCATTGCACCACCAGGGAGAGCCCTTTATACTCATTTTTAATCTAATCCTATTTTAAAACTGAATGAAGTTTTTATTCAGTTTTTATTCCTACTTTGTAGATGAAAACACTGAAGTAGAGAAAAATTAACTACCTTGCTGAAAGATATACAGGTAAAAATGGTTGTACAGTTTGAAGTGTCTCATCTCAAATCCTATGTTCCTAACCAACATATTATCATGGTAATATATGGCCTCCATGTATTGTGATGATGGCTTGGTTGAAGGCACATACTTATTTTGCCAAACAATTAGTGAAAGCCCTAGTATCTCTACACCTATCATATTTCCATTTCTCTAATGAAATTACTGCTAAGAGTTGTTCCTGAAATGTAGTCTTTTCATTAATAGCAATGATACTTTATTATGAACATACAGTGTGCGTACAGTTTTGACAGCTGGTTTGTGATATGCTAAACTAATTGCCACTTTTCTGACAGATGGCCAGTATGAAGGCTGCATCTATAGTAGTAAATGTGAGCAAAGTGTTATGCAGATTTGAGCCAGGAAAATAGATGAAATAGAATAGAACCTTTGAAAAAAATATGAAAGGTGACAGTTCTTTTGCATCTTGAGTGCTTGTAAATCTTTAAAGTTCTCTTGACTCACTAAGGGAGATTAATTGGAGTCTGCTGAAAAATGAAGTTCATGTTTTGAAACAAATGCCCACAACAATGATAATGCTGAGTAATGACTCATAATTGTATTAAAAACTAGTTTTCTGGTGAGCAGGGAGAATGTAATTGTGGGTACGTATCTATTCTGTCTTTCATTGCAAATTTTTTATTTATAGCCAAATATTCTTCTGAGTTTGTATCAATACTGTGTATTTTAGGAGCAAAATTTCAAAATACTATGTCTTTCAAAGAAAGTTCTATAACAGGATGCAGTGCCTATGTTTTTGTCTTGTTTTTAATTAATAGATGATAAAAATGCTGGAGAGTGAAATCCCAGGTTGTCCTTTATTTTGATGAGAGATTTAGTTTTGGACACTTTCAATTACCCATAGTAATGTTCATTCATTGCTAAGTATATTTATAAATGATTCTAACAAATGAGATAGTATAAATATTATTGCTATTATTGCTATAGATTAAATTAATGTTGTGAAAACTATTTATGACATATAAATAGTCTATTAAAGTAGACCTTAATAGTAATTTGCTTTCTTGAATAGGATAAATTCCCTCATAATTTTTATGTATTTAATTGTGTATTAATTTTCTTAGTTCAGAGACAAACTATAGCTTAGAAATATTTCAGTGATCATAAATTTCAACTTTTGAATTATTGAGATTTCATGCCATCATGAGACACCCATAGCTTCTACTCAACATATTTTATAAATCTTACATCCTTTGAGATGACTAGAAGCTGTCACAAAACACTTATACAGGCAACATCAACCTACAGATTCAAGAAACATTACAGATCCTATCATTATAAATTGAATGAAAAACCACATTTAGGGTACTTGATAATCAAAACACTAAAAAACAGAAACAAAAAAAGAAAAATCTTATATAGAAAAAAAATTTTCTTACAAATAAGCAAAAGTATAACTGACTTTTCTCATGATGGAGGCAGGAGACAACTGGATGACATCTTCAGCATGCTACAGGGAAAACAAAAATCCCAGTCTAGAGTTTTGTATGTATTAGAACTATTCTTTGTAAATGAAAGAATGCTCCTTTTTAGACAAATAGCCCACATGTGTTCCATTGTCCTATTGGACGTCATTTACAAAAGCTAATTCAAAGTATTAAGAATTTCAAGGTGGTAAGTACAGGACCCTAAGCCTCAAGTGTAGGAGTCCTTTGAGCTCAGGTCCAGGTCTAATTGCATTGGCCACCTGCTTCTGCTGGCCCTGTGATCGGTACAGGGAGGGGCACTCCATTTGAGCCATTCTTGGAAATAGATATATAAATGTTAGGGATGAAAAGTTAGTTTTTATTCAAATTGCTCAGTTTAAACAATATGATCTATTTTAAATAGTCACATTTTCTTAAGTTTACATATATAAAACTTGTGCTAAGTGTAGTAGGCAGAATTTCAGTCCACAAGAAGATTTCATATCTTACTCCCCAGGACAATGCCTTATGAGTGTGTTACCTTCATTGCCCAAGGGATTTTGAAGATGTAGTGAAGGTTGACCTTCAGTTGACCTTAAAATAGAGTGGTTATCTTGGATTATCTTGGGGCCCCAATGTGATAACATGAGTCTTTAAAAGCAAATGCAGAAGAAATGAGGGGATCATAGCAGAAGACATTAAAGAGATCCAAAGCACAAGGAGGATTTGATGCACTGTTATAGAAAGGGCTTAAAGAGAATCACTACTAGAAGCAAAGAGTGTCTTCTTGCTAAAGGCTAGCAAAGAATAAGAATCTCAATACTACAACTACAAATAATTAAATTTTGTCAAAAGCCTAATGATTTTGGAAATGAATTCTCCTCTAGTTGCCAGATAAAGGTCCAGCCTAGTGGCCAACTTGATTTTCACCTTTTGAGATTCTGAGCATCCAGCTCATCCTGTCAGACCACTGTCCCAGACAAGTGTGAGATAATAATTGGTAGTGATTTTAAAGCCCCAAGTGTTGTTTGAATTTGTTACAGTGGCATTGCAAAAATCATGTTAAGTATCTAAAATACAAACAAGTCCTACCTTTGAAATGTGTAAGGAAATAAACTTTTATCCTTGCGTACTAGACAAGGTTTTTGGAGATCTTGCTGCTAATTTCAGCTGCATCAATTATGAACTTGCTAGATGACCTTGGATAGATTATCTTAACTACTCTTTGTGTCAGCTTCAGAGTCTACAAAATTAGAGGGTGGATTAGTTTATCTCTAAGGTCTCCTCCATTTTAAAAATTGTATGAAAATACTTGTAGGATTAAGATGTAGATGTGAAGGAAATGTACATAGACTCACTCTCACAGAATACCAGAAAAATGTATACATTTAAAACAGTTAAAATTGATTTGAATTTTTTAAAAAATAATAGCTTACTTTACATCATTTTGTGCCTTTTTCCATCTCAGTTGTTTATTATTATTATTATTATTATTATTTTCTGCCCTGGTCCTTTATACTCTTGCTATGAGTGAAACCATCCGATATTTTCCCTTTTTTTTTCTAGCTTATTTCACTAAGCACTATCTTTCCCAGCTTCATCCATGTTGCTGCAAAAGGCTTGTGTTTATTTATTTATTTTTGGTTGCTGAGTAATATTCCATTGTGTATAGTTACCACATTGTTTTAATACAGTCATCTAATTTTGGGATGATTTGAAATTTTTTTTTAAAAAAAGATTTATTTATTTATTTATGCACACAGAACTGGGGTACAGGCCAGAGGTGCAGGGTCAGTGAGAAGATTTACCAGAGCAGAGCGGGGAACAGAACCGGCAGATTGTCGAAGTACACTGCTGAGGGGAGCAGTGGGCATATAGGCAGAGGTTTGCTGTGCCATGTGATCACGGGATCGAACTCACAGTGAAGCAGCTGCGGCCAGCCTGCAGTGCTACATCCTAATCCATTGCGCCACTAGGGAGGGCCTGATTTGAAATTTTTTTAAGGAAGAGTAGCCATGTTAGTATTTTAAACAGAAATTTTAGAATACCTGCAGAGGCTGTGAACACCAGGACTCTTGGTCAAAGACATCATCAGCTGAATCGAAACTTATTATGTCTTTGACTGAAATTATTAAAAATTGAAACATTAAAGATGGCAGATAAGTGTTTTAAAGGAGAATGAGAGCAAAATCTTCTATGTGTTTAATATTATTCAAAATAAAAAAAATATGTAAATATCTTACATTTCTTTACCTGTAATATTATCTTGGAGTTGAGTTTTGATTGATATTGTTCTGGTTATTTCCACCCTTTTTATCAATGCACATGTTTTTTTTCCCAGCAGTCAACTCTACCTGTTGTTAAAGTAATTCCATATTCTTTTTCATAGTTTAAATCCTAGTATTGAGAAAAAAATCTCAAAACTAAACTTAACCTTACTTGACCCAAGGTCAGTAGTTACTGCTCCATTTTTCTTTTCCTTTTACTAAATCAGGGCACTGTTTTTGGTTAGTAGAGGTAGAAGTTGCTGGGAAATGTGTCTCTGACTGATAAGATAGGGGAAGGGCTTTAAGCAGACACCAAACTTTATCAGAACTTTGGTTCTCCCGGAAACATTTCTTTCCAAGAAAGGAACAGGATTGCTCTATTTATTTTTTGGAATTATTTGTTTCTGTTAATGAGAATTCCAAATGATCCGTATTATGAAAGCTTGCTCTGCATGATTCAGTGACAGGATTACTCCCATTCAAAGGTCACATTAATATTTACTGAAGGCACAAGTATAGGCTTTACTTTATTAAAAATTATATGAAAGTGGAAACTGCTGACAGGGAAGCCGGCTGTTTGATTTGGTTATGGATATGATGATTATAGTAAAACTCTGCTTTTAGAGGTCAGAAATTACACTGTAAAGATTTGTCTATTTGGATTGCTGGGGAGTTATTATAGAGTATTATGACAATGTAGCAGAAAACATTTCAGTGTGAGAAATATGTCTCACATAAATTTCACCATAGAGTTAAATAAGAATCATTAAAATATTCCAAGTTTATTAAAAATTCATTAGTCTACTAGAAGATCTTTAAAGAGCAATAAGAACTTGAAGAAATAATAGGAAAGCTTTGGTAACAGTGACAGTGTGCTAATTGAGTTGAAAGAAGGTAAAGAATGTTATTAACAGAATGGATCCAAATTTGGCAAAAAAGATTTGTAATAAATCAAAGGGGGGAATTTGTTAATAAAGAAAGAGGGCAATTATCAGGGAAGGAGGGGGTGCACTTAATGATTCTAAATGAAAGGTTAAACTGCTTCGGTGAATTTAATTTTAAAAAGGAAGAAAAGCAATATGGATAATTAGGCAGTAATAAGATCAGACTGGAAAAAAAATCAGAAAACTGCCTTAGGTATTAGGGGACTATTGGCTAATGAACTTAACCTCCTGCAATTATCTTTAAATATTCACTTTTTCTAGAAATGGAGGGAGTTATGTTTTTAGTTATCTTGAACGAGGTGTGATTCCTTAGTACATTTATTGTATCAATTTTAAAGTGATAAGTAATAAAATACAAAGAAGGGATTTCTCATGAGAAGAATATAATCTAAAATTACTTTAAATACTTTAGTTTTGTTATTGATCAGTATTTAAATTTGGATTGTACTTTACTCATCTTTTTCATGATAGAAATGCTTTTAGTATCTGTCAAGTTAATTGAGTCATGCATAGCAAGTCAGTACCATAGATTATAATTCCTAAAAGCGTATCTCAATTAAGATCTTATTGAAAACATAAATAGATAAAACCCTCAAATATCGTCTAACAAAATATTTTTCTTCTAATTTACACACTAATTTTTTTCCCAATCAGTGGGATGTCTGTTTTTGTAATGTCTCTTTTGCTGTATAGGAGCTCTTTTACTTGATGTAAGCCCATCTATTTATCCTTGCCTTCACTATCGTTGCATTGGGTGCTCTATCTTTAAAGATGTTGCTGAAGTGTATGTCATGTAGTGTTTGGCCCATCTTTGAAAAGCTCCCTTTTAAATAATGATTAGCTCTCCACTTTGGGGAAGAAACAGCAGGCTGTGATTAATCTGCATATAGGAATCCTAAATGGAATAACTTTGAGATAGTTGAATATATTTATTCCAGTTATACGAAAAGGGGTCATAAACATGCAGGCAAAGAAGTAAAAACACCTTTTTTGGAAAGCCCGGTCATTGTATTCATACCTAGCTGCACTAGCTAGATTTCCGTCAATGTTTCATCCATGTGATATATTGAGATAGCTGCTGGTATTCAAGAGGTAGAAGTTGGTATTTGTTATTTCTGTTAATCTCAACAGTGTCATTTTGTAATAGCAATAATAGTTTTATTTGTTAAAACAAATATAGAGTATATCTAAAGAATGAAAATAAACACGTCTGGTAAATAATCTTTTCATATTTTCAGCACTCTACTTTGAAGCTATAACTGTACAATGACTATCATGAATCTGACAGTCGTTAGCTTATTATACTATCACACAAATAAACTATGTACACTATGTTTGAAGTGATAAATTTTTCATTTTCACATGAAAAATTAACATGGAAAGAAAATATCTCAATAATTGTGCACTTTTTTTTTATTGGGGAATATAAGTAAATTTATAGTAGGTTGGATTATTGAGGTAACTGCAACAAAAAATTTGGCTGGGTATAACTAATCATTAATCCGAAACTGTGGGTGTTGTTCTGCAACATGTTGAATGAAGTTTCTCTGGACAAATTACAACTTTAAATTCTTCCTGTACTATGGCATATCATATATTGTAGTCGTATGTTTTACTTTTTAGTTTTATCTTCTTCTTCTTCTTTTTTTTTAAAGATTTATTTATTTATGCATACAGATTGGGATACAGATCAGAGGTGCAGGGGCGGTGAGAGGATTCACCAGAGACAGAGTGGGGAGCAGAATAGGCCAACTGGTGAAGTACGTTGCTGAGGGAAGCAGCATGCTGGTCTGGAGAGGTCTGCCGCATCATGTGGGTCACCTCTGGGGCGTGGCTCAAACTCATGCTGAAGTGGGCTTTAGCTCCTTAGTGCTGTGCTTTAACCTGCTATGCCACCAGGGAGGGCCCTATCTTCTTTTTTTTGTTTTTTTAAGATTAATTTATGCAGGGCCCTGCCTGGTGGCGCAGCGGGGTAAAGCACGGCACTAAGAAGCTAAAGCCACTTCATCATGAGTTCGATCCCCTGCTCCAGAGGTGACCCACATGGCGTGCCAAACCTCTCCTGACCTGCCTGCTGCTCCCCTCAGCAGTGTACTTCCTCCATCTGCCTGTTCTGCTCCCTGCTCTGTCTCTGGTGAATCCTCTCACCCTCCGCATCTCTGGCCTGTACTCCAGTTCTGTATGAATAAATAAATAAATCTTTAAAAAAAAAGATTAATTTATGCATGCAGAACTAGGGTACAGGACACAGGTGCAGGTTCAGTGAGAGGATTTACCAGAGACAGAGCAGAACAGGTGGATCAACGCAGTACACTGCTGAGGGGAGCAGCAGGTGAGACAGGAGAGGTCTGCAGTGCCACGTGTATCACCTATTGGACTAGGGATCAAACTCACATTGAAGTGGCTGCGACTCCCTTGTGGGTTAGTTTTGCATCCTAACCAACTGAGCCACTAGGAAGGGCCCTACTTTTATCGTTTTAACGTTGAGTGTTGCACTAAAGGGCACTATATTATCTCTCATGAGCTGAGAAGTAAATTCTCTGAATGTTTTACTGTCTGTTGTCTTGTTTTTCAATAGCTATATGCAGAAATGGATGTTACTCTCTTTAAAATTAATGTGGAATTTGGTTGAAGTAAATGCAGAGTAAGAGAGCCAAATAAACCATGGGTTGACATACCTTAAAACATTAGTGTGTGTGTGTCTGTGTCTGTGTATTTAAGATTTATTTATTTATGCATACATACAGAAATGGGGTACAGGCTAGAGATTTAGGGGTGGTGAGAGGTTTCACCAGAGACAGAATGGGGAGCAGAACAGGCCGACTGACGGAGGTACATTGCTGAGGGGAGTGGGCAGGTCAGGAGAGATCTGCCACACCCATGTGGATCACTTTTGGGGTGGGGATCAAACTCATGCTGAAGGGGCTTTAGCTTCTTAGTGCTGTGCTTTAACCCGCTGCACCACCAGGGAGGGCCCAAAACATTAGTATATTTTAAGATGACTCATGAACATAGGACACTGTGCTTATTGAAGTCATGATTTTAATATGTTTGGAGGTTATATTTTTTAATTCAAACTTTTAAGTTTTGCTGACAATTCAAAAGGTGGAATATTAAAGTAATACCCATGTGTAAATTCTCATTTGGGTTTCACATATTTCTGATCATATGCTTCTAAATAAAGAATTTTTAATGTTCAACAATCAGCTGTATTCATTTGTTTTCCAATTCTTGATTCCAGTTCAGGGTGTCTAGTGGTGGAAGCCTAACCTGGCATCTTCAGTTAATGTGGACACCAACTCGGGGTAGGAGAGGGGTGCCTCACATCTCCACCCATACTTACCCTAACTAGATAATTGAGACATGCTAACAAACCTAATGTGTGCATCTTTGGAATGTGGAGGGAGACTTGAGTACCTGGACTCAATTTTACATTTCTCATTAACATTAAATAAAAGGAGGTTGAATAAAACTTTTATTTCAGCAACTGCACATTATTTATTATGTTCCACATGTCCTGGAATTCTAGAATTCTAAATCCTAGGATATTCTTTTGTCTAACTGTAGACATTCTTTTATATATATTGCTCTCTCTAAAAACTTTTAAAACCTATTTTTTTTTAAATGATGACATTTAGGCTTCTTGATAATTAATAGAGAAAACTAGCCATTAAGGGTGGATAGTATAACAAGATATCATTCTTATACCATCATAAAAGATCAAATATATGGTTTGAAAATGTCATAGCCATAGAGAGCTTAATAAGTAGATTTCTTTGTTTTGCTGTGAATCTCTATATAGTTATTTTCATTCTCAAGCAGTGAGAGTTGTTGATGTCCTAGTAATAGTGAATGATGTATGCATTATTTACAGACATATTTCCTATACCTGGAAATACCTTGGTTAAGCTTTTCAGCTTGCCTGACTTATAGGAAAACCATAGATCCCCTGAGGTCCTATTAATGCAAGTGAAAAGTAACCCTGGCAGTAAGTAGATCTATTTGGGCTGAGAAAAAATGGTTTTAATTGTTATCTGTTTCTTAATATTTCTGCAGTTGGTTGTCTCTTTGTCTCTATTCTTCTAGCATATTTCAGTTGGATGAGATGTTAGTTCTCTAGGATGCAGCATATTTTTTTCATCCAGCCAGTCCAGCCAGCTACTATTAACTTCATATGCTTTAGTGGGCAGTGCGTTTTCTTTAGACAGTGTAGTTAATGATGCTGTGAGGAAGAGGATGAATATTAATTGGAGGGTGTTACCTCTGGGAGACCTATAAGAAATATTAAGTATCCCAAAGAAGGGATTTTTTTGCTTCTTTTTCACAAATATTTGTTTAAAATGTAATTGCTTGATTTGAAGGTCATAAACAGAAATGAATAAATTGTCAGCAGGAGTATTTTTGCATATAGTAAAAACATTTTGCCTTTTCTCAAAAGGAAAATAAGTAATTGGCAATCATCATATTTCAAATGGTAATTAACCTTCTCATCTCTAATTCTAAGTAAGTCCAGGCATGAACACAGGAACTGACATATTGTTTTCAATGTAAACATCAGTCATCATTGAAAGTGTATACTCTAAATCACTTGAATATGAGCAGTGTGAGTCACATAAGTTGGAGAAAAAAACCAAGAATTATAATTTCATCAAAGTGTTTCCTTTAAAAATCAATTATCAACTTTTATAGAACTGTCTATAGTTTTGGACTATATATACAATTGAGAATGTTAGAACTAAAAGTTTTTGAGTGTTCGGAATTGTTTTTAATGCTTTATATGTTATCTCCTTTACTTTTCCCATTAACTGTATGGAGAAAAACTAGTACTATACAATGAGGAAAACCTACACATAGAGATTAGTTAATTTCTGCAATGTCATCTAATAAGTTTTAAAGTAAGGAGTCAGACCAGGACATTCTTACCTCAGAGTAGTGAGCTTGGTCACTTGGATTGTTTGCCAGCTAATTTATCATTCAATCTGCCAGCATCAGAGTTTTAAAATAACTAAGATGACCTTTTTGGATCTAACTTTTTATCAGGTGTTGACACATAGGTGCATATATAAAGATGCAAGATAGTGCATTTTAGTGTATCTTGAAGTGACAGTAACAACTGTCACTCTGTGTTCATAAAGTTATTGCAGTTGAGGTATGTACTGTTAAGCCAATTAGGGACTTTAAAATAGTCAGTTTTTATTTTTAACTTAAAAAGAAAGCTTATACTTTGCAAATATTAGTGAAGATTTCATTCTCCAGTCTCTCTTCCCAATTTCTTACCTTTTCCTAAAAAATAATTAAATTTGATGAGGTTCAAACACCTTTTATCTCTGCCAATTAAATGAAAGCAAGCGTAGACATTTTGTGATTAAAAAATCACTATAAGGGGTCATTTCTGTGGCTGAAAGAGGGGCTTAGTAACTCTCTTTTAATTAGCCCAAATAGAATGTGGGGTAGCTGGTGGGCATGTAGTGTCTCCATGTAGCCAGGAGTAGACCAGATGAGGGATTGACGAATATCAGAATTTTGTCTGACAGTGAAATCATCTAGAATGAGTTGCAACGAAATAAAACCCCTGAGGATTTAAGATGTACTGTTAAATGGGGGCCAGAGAGCCAGGTATATCTAGAGTGACAAATCTTTTGAACAATAGATTGTTTGGATAGTAAAAATTAAATTGCTGGCTTTTAAAAAAATATATATATTCCTAGCATACATTTGATTGAGCAAGTTGGAGCCATGTACAGTAATTGAGACTAGATAGACTTAAAGCAGGGAGACAAATGTCACAGGAAAAAAAAAATAGACCTAAAGCAAACCAAGTACTGTTTTAATATCCATACACACACACATATAGTCACATATGCATACTGATTTAGTTATCATAAAATTAATTTAATGTGACCTTTACAAATCAAATAAACTTGTGTATTTGTATACTTTTATTTTTATTCTCATTTTGTAGTTAATCAGAGAGATGAAATAACTTGCTCAGTTTACTAAGTGCTGGTAGCAAGAGTTAAAACAACTCAGTTTGCCTCTGTGATCCAAGCATAATAACCTCTTCTATAATGCTTCTCCTGATGAAGATATGTGAGACGAAGAGAAAAAGAGTAACAAATATATATGTGATCAAGAATGATGCCTTTGTTACCAAATTATTTCCATTTCAGGCATTTATGCCTGAGGTTAAGTTTCTCTTGATAAATCATGTGTATTGTCTGAAAAATCGACCAACACTATGTACCAGAGAGGTTTTTGGAGAGGAACAGATGGTACGTAAATGGGAGTGATGAAGATAGTTTAATGAAAGAACTGTTTATAAAGGGATGAGCAGTAGTAGTAGTGAAGCATGCAGTTCTAGCAGCAGTATGCAGTCATGACACCCTTATTTGAGAAGGGACAAAGAGAGAAAGTGGAATTACATGGTGAGAGCTAGGAGTGAGGGAAAGGGGCTGATGGTCAGGAATCAGGACCATGGTTGCTTGAATATGGTCATACTGAAACAACAGCCTGGTCATAAATGCCTACCATACTCTTGTATTAACTTGTGATCTCCTCCAGGTGCCTCCCATTGTTGAACCCAACTAGAAGTTAGTTGTGTGATAGAGTTCACAGTCGGTTTTTGTGATAGTAAGCAGAAATGTAACTGGAGGGAAACAGGAATTAACCAACAAGTCCTATATTTGAGCTTGAACAGTGGTTCCCTCCACCCCGCAAACAATGTGTTGAAGTCCTAAACCCCAGTCCCTCAGAATGTTATGCTATAAGGAAACAGAATCTTTAATGAGGTAATCAAGATAAAGTGAGGTGCTTACAGTGGACTTTATTCCAGAGGTGGCTTCATAAAGGGGAAATTTTGTCACAAACATGCAGAGATGATAGGATAATCTAGGGAGAAAAGGGCCATCTATAAGCCAAGGAATATCTGTGGTCATAAGAAACCAGGTGAGAAGTATCCAGCAAGATCCTTTTCCTAGTCCTTTGTATCACCTGTATTCGAGTACATGAAAACTTATTGCTGTAAATTTTAGGGTTTTAATACCCTAACCATTAATTTATCTTTTAGCGCTTATACTTCCCATTAGGACATTTGCTAATTTTCCTAATCTTTACTTTGAACCAAATTATTTTTGAACAAGAGGAAACAGGCAATATCTTTAGTTACAAAATTCTATTTTGAAAATGTATAAGAAAAACAGTGTTATTGAAATCACGATCATGTTATCTAACATATTGATAAATTATTATTGATTCAGTGTATCAATTTGGGAGACTGTTAATGTATTTGAACTGAACATCATGTGTAAAAACCAGTTGCTCAAATGATTGGTTGTATTTTGAGAGCTATTTTAGTTGGTATTTTAAGAAATTAAAAATTTATAGTGTACAATAAAATTATACATTTGTGATATAATAAAGCATATCACTATATAAAATGTTTATCCTGGCATATCTTTATAGTTGTAATATCACCCCTATGAAGATACTATTTTTATTACCATATATACTTCCAGAATTTTTTCCTCTCTGTGGATACATATGTGCATATATGACATTCATAAAATGGAATTATGTCATATAAATATTTCTGTAGGCTACTTAAAAATATTCAATAGTGTAATGGCAACTCAACAGATCAGTAAATACAGTTTGGAGTAATGTGAAGTTTTGGAAGTGATATAATAATGATTGCTTCCAGTTTTTGTTCATAAACATTATGAGGAACATAGTTTTGCCTTGTAAATAACAACATGATAAACATCCCTGTAGGTAAGTTATTGTTATCTAGTTCTTGTTCTTTGTGAAATTATGTTTGCATATTGAACAACAGAGCATATTAGAAGCACTTGCCAGTGTCCAGAATAAAGCAAAAACTCAGAAACATATCTCAATAGAAAAATTTTGCAGTAGGTTGGAGAGATGTGCCAAAGTCAATGTATAAACAAAGACTTCAAAGAAAAGAGGATTTAAAGAACCCTTCACAATAAACCCTAAGCTATATGTTCAGAGTAAAAATGATTATAGTCCTTCAGGGAAGCAATTTGGCAATGTGCAGCAAGAGTCTTAAAAACCTTTCATCTTTGCTAGAATGAATATCTATCTTTATATATTTTTACAAGATGCTGTCGGCCTTTTATTTTTGCTTGAACATATTATCCTGGAAAAAGTTAAATATATACAATCTTGTTTATTTATAACTCCCATCATTTCTCTACTTTGGAGTATTTTGTTACACACCTCAGACATCATATTGCTTTTTAATTTAGACTTTTGATATTAGCATCAAGTAGCTGAACTTTGAAGATTATAAGAAAGGAATATAAAATACTGGAGAAACTTTGTTCTCAATATGTTCCATATAGAATTTTCTATTGTGTTTTTTTTTTTAAAGTGAAAATAACTATCAGCACTTAGGCAAAATGTGAATTTTGAATTTTCCACTTCATGGAATGCTTTGGTAAAATGGAGTTTGTGACATATTTAAGGTAAAAATGAGAAAAGACTTATCTGTTAAGTAATAAAATAACTAAAAATATGTATAGAATAAAATGAGCAAGAAAAACTTAGCTTGGAAAAAATATGAGAAAGAAATATGCCAGATATTAAATAATGATTTACATTAATCACAATGTTGTAGGTCCTTTTTAGCCTCTTTTTGTTTGCTGTTTGATATATTCCATATTGACCATTAATTAGCTTTAAAATGGAAAAATACAATTAACTTGAATCTTAATTAAGAGAAAAACAACACATTCAGATTTAGATAACCATACTACCTGACTCTAATTATTTATGATAAATATGGTAATTAATTATAAGAACAAGTAGCATCAAGAAAGAATATTAATTGAATTATTTGGGTTACAAAGTTCACAATTGACAGTTCTCATTCCTTCTTGATAGTTAACTTTTCTTCTGTTACACTTAAAAAATAGAAAAGGCAGGCATTTATTTCTCAACCTTCCACAAGCACTCTAAATATAAAATGTACAGAAAATAATAAAATACTCTGCTCTTTTTTTACTTTTTGAGATGTTAATTGCTTGATATTAAACTTCTTATTGCTACTTGGGTTTTCGTTCATTGCTTTTAGATCTTGGAATTTAGATATACATTCTTAATGCCAATTTGTTTGTTATTAGATATATCTAATAACAGTCAACATTTCTTTAGAAATTTATGAACTCAGATCTGTTTGTTCTGTTTGGTTTATTTTTTGTTATTCAAATATCTTAATTTTGAATTACGTTTTATACCTGAAACTGACTACCTGCTCTCCTTTACCCCTTCTATGTTAGGATGACATTTCAGTCCATTCTACCTGCTTTTGGTGGTAATGGGCAGTGGTGGGGGGGGGGGGATGTGGACGGTGGGGTGGAGGGGTGTTGGTGAGGGGAGGGAGGCCCTAGAGTTGAAATAAAACTGTATTAGGCCTGTGCCATTTTATATTTTTATTTCATTGAAATTAACAAAACTATTAGAATTGCTGAGTTAAACTATTCTCTGATTTTTTAAGTCAGCCTGTAGTAAAAGCAGAGAGCCTAATATGCTTTCTTAGACTTCATTATTTTCCTTTTTCGTTTCACATTCATTCTTAGATGTGCAATATACACTCATAACCTTCCTATCAAACGACCTCTCTCCACTGAGTTCTTCTTAAGGGAGTTCCTGTTACTTTCTGCCAAATAAAATGATAAGGAAAAAAACTTGCATTTTACTATATAAAAAGTATGATAATGATAAACAACAATAATAAAGGCAGAGTCATTTGCCTTTCATTTTGGTTGATGAGACAGAAAGAAAAAAACATGACAAATGGCTCTGAAAGCTTTTGTCCAGAAGTATGACACATCACCTTTGCTTGTATTTCATTGGGCAAAGCAAATTACATGGTCCCTCATAAAGGGGAGTGGGAAAACACAAGAATAAAAGAATGTTTGTTTAGTATTTACTTGTGAGCCCTTTCATAGTTCTGTTTGGCTGATTGATTTATCTCTTTGTTTCACTAAAATTTATGAAGCACTTATGTTTGTTGTTCATTGTTCTATTACTGGTGCCTGCAGTATGCACACAGACAAGGTCCCTGCTTTCCTGGAGTTCACATTGTCCTGATAGCATTCTTTTTGGAAATCAGATTGTCAGTATTAAGAGCCTCCACAAAGCTTACAGTTTTTGGCCTAGTAATTCTACTTCTGAGTTGCTACGATATGGACATATCTTTAAACATGAAAAAAAATGTGTATAATGATAAACACTATAAATTTCTTTATAGTTGACAAATTAAGAGCACATGTCTATTAGGGAAACAATGAACTATAATAATACTCATAGGATATTATGAGCTCTTGAATTTGTGTTGAAAACAGTTACAAATTTTAGTAACACATTTCTGCATTTTTTGATGAAATAACATTAAGTAACAAAATTTTTTCTAGTCTTGGTGATTGGCAAGATGGTGAGAATTTTAAATTGTTAGGGTTACATAGGCTAATTCGATATTCTCAAGTATGAATTTATATGTAGGAAGACAATAGAGAAGCAGGAAGGTTTGAACTCAAATAGGTATATATTTATGGCCACTGGAAATACAAGATCGAAGATTTGTTGGAGATTAGGGGTCAAGATGTTCTAGGTGATTCCTAAGTATAGAAATGTACATTGAATTTATAGGTAGCAGAAGTGCTTTGAAGGAATGAATTAAGAGGAAGTAGGATATATGCAGACAAGCAAAAGGGTGTGGTGGTGGAGAAAGGATAAATAAGAAATGAAGTAAGTGATAAATATGAGAAAAAGGATAAATGGGAAGTGAAGTAAATGATAAAGATCAGAGAAACAGGGCAATCACAACAATTAGCTGTGTTGGGAAATTTTGAGGAAGTAACTTCTGGAAAGGGAGACTAGCAGAGAGGCAAGGGAGAATGAGATTATAGCAATAATTTTCTCTGTAGTTTAGTGATCTTTTTTGGTGTCAGGATAATGTAATTGATAATAGGTTACTCATTTGTTAAGATAAAAGGTTATCATGGATCTTACCGATGGTGATAAAAATAACATTCTACATAAGCTGATCAAAAATTTTGATCATTTTAAAACGAAGTAAAAGTTTCAATTGATAAAGTGGAAAGAACTTACATTTTAATGGAGATTCACTCATACAAGGAAATGCATTCATATAAAAAATTTGCTCAGAGCAGCATTATACTAAGTAGTAAAAATAACAATTTTATTTGTTCTCATATTGAAAAAGTAATTCATATCTTGGAGATTGTGTGTTGGAGTTAACTTGAAAAGGTGTAAAAGAAAAGGTAGGAAATTTAAGTTTTAAATATTTTGGTCAAAATAAGTAGCAAGTTTCTATTTAGAAATGCTGATATATTCTATCTTGAAGCAACTAAAGGACATTGTGAACAATTTTCATATGCCACAGGGAATTTATATATTTGCTATAAGGGACGAATTAGTGATATTTTGCAAAGAACTAGGGCATTTGTAATAAAGTATAATTTTGCCATGTGCAACAAAAGGTGTCTCATAAGCTAGTAAAATTTACCAACAGCCTGTGTTGGTAAAAGAGCTGTTGTGGCAATTATGTCTGTAAAGCTCTGCTTTACCTTAAAGCTTTCTAGTGTGGGCCTTCCTGGAGGCACAAGGGCTAAAGTGTCAGCACAACAATGCTATCACTATTCAGTGAGTCATGAGTTCGATCCCATGCAAGGGAGGTGACCCACATGGTACAGCAGACATCTCTTGTCTTGCCCAATGCAACCCTGAGGAATGTGATCTGCCTATTCTGATCCCCAGTCAGTCTCTGGTGGATCCTCTCATACCCTGCACCTTTGGTCTATACCCCTGTTCTTATATGCCCGACTAAATTAAAAAAAAAAAATTCTGGTTTTAAATTAGTGTATTAGTGTACTGTAATTACACTAGTCAGATAGTATGGTTGGAGTATATTTAGATTTCTGTCCATGTAGTCAATGATTTGTCCACTGTAGAATTTAACAACTAAGTTTCTTCTTTTTAACACATGGAAGACTAAATATAAAGAGGTAAAAATTAACAGATCTGATTTCTATCTTGATATCAACTTAGAATATTAGTGTTTTTATTTAATTAGGAAAAGACCTTAGAGATCATCTGTGTTTCATCTTGTTTTTGCAAGTGAAGAATTTAAGACACAGGGAATTAAAAGTTCTCACCCAAGTAGAACTTGGCTACCTGACTGTTAATATTGTGTATTTACAGTAGTCTTTGCTATACCTGATTTTACAGTATTAGAGCAAAAGTGCAATTATAACCATGTAGAGAATTACCTCATTAATAATGATTAACTCTCTTTTGATATGGTTTCAGTAAGTGAGCAAATCTTTGGAACCAGATCTATTTGTTATATGAGAGAAGAGTGAGGGAAAGAAAGCTCCTGGGCATGGGACATTAAGTCTGTGACTATAAGGAATACTCTGTATTCAGACTCAAAGGGCCTGGAATTTAACTTTGACAGTGCTGCTTATTTGGACAAAGTCCTAAACTCTCTAAGTATCTTCATGTATGAAATGGAAATAAGTGATCATTGCCATAATTCACAGGCTATTGTGAGAGTCAGTTTCAAGTTTACTGACTTTATAACTAGGCCAAAGTATAGGTATATTCTAGACCATATTGTAGACACTAGCATTGAAGAGACAATTAAATGTAAAATTTAGAAGGAAATTTGATTGATAACAGTGATAGGGATTTAGAATATTAATTTTAAATTTGCAAAAATAATACCTGAGTCTTCAAGAGAGAATTCTATTTCCTTTCTCCTCAAAGAGCTTACAATTCCTTGGAGGAACCAGGAAAAACATCCATTAAGATTCATAAATTTCCTGTATATCAAGGACTACAGTGAGATACTATCTCACACCTGTGACAATGGCCCTATATCAAAAAGACCAGAAACAACAAGTGCTGGAGCAAAGGAGTGCCCTCCCCTCTTACACTTCTGGTGGAAATACAAACTGGTCCAGTCCTTGTAGAAAGCAGTATGCAGGTGTCGCAAAACATTGAACATGGATCCAGTAATTCCATCCCTATGCATCTACCCCAAAATTAAAAAACTAATTCAAAAGGAAACTTGCCCTTCTAAATTTATCACAGTGCTGCTTACTATAGCTAAATCATGGAAAAACCTAAGTGCCCCAGAACAGTTGAATGGATAAATAGGATGTGGTATATGTTTTATGTGCACAACAGAATATTATTCAGTGATCAAAAACATACACTCCTGCCATTTATGGCACATGGGTGGTGCTAGAAGGGTTAGTGCTAAATGAGACAATTCAGATGGAGAAAGATAAATACTGGGTGGTGTCACTAATATGTGGAAAATAAAGTAACATTCTGATAAAGGCAAGCATAAAGCTAATTCTCAATAGCTGACACAGAACTGCTGCTCCAAGGTGGGGAGGTGAGTGGTAAGAATGGGGAAGAAAACACAATGGGTTATTGGTGATAGGTAACTATTATGGCAATACCTGATGGGGTACTCCAATATTACCCCAGATAAAAATAAACAAAAATTAAAAAAATTCATATTTCTAGCAATTTTTATATATTATATCTATCATCAGTATTTAAGCAAATGGTGATCATCTAGTGATTAGAATTACAATCTGTTATGTATTTCTGCATTTACAACTGTTGTATCTTATGCTTTCTAAGATGGACATTTAAAAAAATATTTCAGCATGTAAAATTAGTAAATCTTTAAGTTAATAGCCTCCTGATTTCCTGCTGGCCATGTGGTGGTTTGGATGTAGTTATCATTCTCTCTGACTATGTGAATTGGTCATAGTGTCAGTGCTTGAATTGATTTATGTGTATTTAAGGTACTACCATAATAATCAAGTCCTATGATGTGGTCTTTGAAAGATAAATTATACATGCCTGAATGTATAATTCAGCAAAGAATGGGATATATAACAAAGAAGGGAAATACAAGAAATCTTAAATAAGGAAGCATTGTGACATAGTTTAGTTGGCAGCTTTTGTTTTTTCCCTATTGATATATATATGTACAATACATCTCAGTATATAATGACTGTGTTTTGGATTTACTGAAGCATTCCATATAATTTTAATATGATAAATCAAAATAGGATGACATGATCTATGAAAATTTTAAAGGATGTCTGTTCATGAAAAGTGAATGCCAATTCAAGAGTCATACTTTTAGTTGCAGACACTAAAAACACAATTCTGCTCTCTTACTAATTGATGTAAACATTTTGTTAGCTGTTCTGCAAGAACAAATATAGTGAATGGGAATGTGAAATTGAGCAATTCTAGGTGGTTGTATGAGGCCTATTTTCTCCCTGTCAACATACAGACCTTATTCTATTACATTTAAATGGTAATTACATGTAGGTTAAAGTTAGCTCAGTTTGGCTTTTCAATTCACAGGACTTGCTTGGGGCAGCAACACTTAACTGTATGGGGAAGTTTAATATTGGAAACACTTGCCCTCCTATGATTTACAGTGCAGCCCTGGCATATAATTTTAGGAAATTCTGTTAGTGTTTACATTCAACACGGTAGCCTTATATGCTTTATTATTTGCATTCAGTTCTAGTTTATTTGCACCAGTTATTTGTTTTTGTTGGCAATTGAGCAGCTATGCAAACACATTTAAGAACACCTGAGCCTTGTCATTAGCATAGGTCTTTCCTGAAGGTTAGAGATGCACCTGTGACTATTCTTAATCTGATGGCTGGTTTCAGAGTTATTTCATCCAGTATCTTGGCATTGATGAAAGTTTTTATTGGGAGCAGAGGGTCATTAAAAGGGTAGAATCTAGTATTTGGAAGGTCTAGAAAATCAGTCAACTGCAGATGATGCAGTTCTCAAAAATATATCGAAAGCTACTTCCAGTGATTGAAACTACTTTTGAAAAGGCAAAACCTTGAAATCATTTTTAGCTATAATTTCCTGTCAGAAAATTCATCAAGACTGTCTTGGAACCAAATCGTAGAAAATGGTAGGTGATTCCCTAAAAGCAGTTTTACTCTGCAGGAAACACTTAATATGTGTGTCTGAACATTCCTATGATAAATAGTGCAGACTCTTTATCTAGGGATCACCCTACCTCTAAGCACATATTTTCTTTCCCAAAGGTCATTAGGATGGGGAGTGCAGTTTTGAAGTTTGAAAATGCAAGATGGGAAGAGATTCCTAAGTGGGAGACCCGGGAATTGTAAGCACGTGGATCCTAAGGAGTGATTGGGTAGAGTAATTTCTGAAAAGCAGAGATGGGGAGATTCATTGTGGTAGTTGTGGGTAGGATAGCCAGGGCAGGTGATGAACTTGAGGGGGGATGTTTTACAAGAGGAGTGGATACTGGTGTATAGGACAGCATGTTTTGAGTTAGGCATTGCAGAGGTAATTCTAACTTCTTATATCATCTTGATTTGACTGTTGTGTCCTTGCTCCTTCATTACAAGTAAAATTTTCCTATGAGTCTGAACCTCCTCTGGGAGCAAGGAATATTTCCTGGTCATATATGAGTTAGGTGCCTAGCACAGAATAGACAAAAATTTGTTAAGTATAGTTCATATTTGCCAAGCAGAGAATAGGGTGTGCAAGTTTTAGAGCGCAGGTGTGTGTGTGTGTGTGTGTGTGTTTGTGTTTTGCACAGGATGTGAGAGAATGATAAATTGTTTCTAATTGAAATTCAAACTGGTCAGCATCTAGGAAAAAGAATAATTAATCCTTACCATTTGTTTCCTGTTGGCCTTGGTATGCTTACTTTTGGCTACCAGCTTCATCTAGATTATAAGCAATAACCTATGAGAGAATGATTTTATATTCCATTATTATTTCTTCTAACCACTTTTGTGTGTGTATTATTTCTTCTAACTACTTTTGTGTGTGCTTGCCTGGAATTTGATTTCCCAAGAGTTGGTTTTAGATTTTAACTTAAATTAAAACTGGAATTAAAAAAATTAAAACTGCTAAATCTTATTACAAAAAAAGATACATGTTGGAAATAGCATGGAACTCCTGAATACACTACTAATTATTTAAATGCAAAGCCCCTTAAGGATGGCAGTCAATAAAGAAAAGCAGTTTTATAATTTTTCAGATTTATAATGCTTAAGATCTCTTTCTCTGCTTAAAATTCTAAGAGACTTAACACACACACACACACACTCTCTCTCTGTCTCCTGTCAATAATCTTTGAAATTATTACAATGGTGTTTTAAAAATAAGTCATATATACTCAATAGCAAACAATTTATACTTTGGTTGAAAATTACTTAAAAGTAGTGTCTATCATGACTCATTCTGATTGGTCTTTAATATGCAATTTTAATTGGTTTTGCCTTAGGAATACTTTGCTTTTGTAAATTTCAGAGAATAACAAGGAACAAATTTATGCATGTTCATGTGAAATGCAGTTAAAGCAAATTTAAAATCGACAATTTTGAGGAATAATTTTTTTCTGGTGTGCATGCCAAGTTGGGATGATACAACCACTAAAGATAATGACATTTTATCCCTGGCCTTTTAGGACATATATAAGCCATGATTCATGGGCCGCTGTGCCATTTCCAGTGGTACAGTTTGTGCCTTACTGTAATAATGTACTGGCCACCTAACAAAGCACACATACCTGCCTGTGATGACTGTGGGGGGGTGAAAATGATAGAAGACACTCCTTTACTACTGCATCTATATTCTAGTAGCCCAGAAGATAATAAACATAGAATAGAGATATTTTGTATAAAAATATGATCTATGCAAATAGTTAAAGTGGTGTGTCATGACAGTAGTCTGATGCCTATGTGGTTAGGAGAAATAGGAAGGTGAAATGATAATTTTAAAATTGAATCTGATACATGGCACAGGTTAAATGATTTTATATACATGTTTTGAGATTTCATTTTTGTACTTTTATTGCCAGTGATACTGTGCTTGACACTGTTCTTTGTTTTCACCTTGAATTTTTTCAAACTGTATAGCAGTGGATTGTGTCACTTTCAGAATCTATTTTTGGCTGATTTTCATAAAAGAAAGAACAAGTGTAGTTTTGTGTTATGACTTAATGTTAAACTATTTGACTTTTATTCAGTGACTAGGTTCTTAATATAGTAAAATAGGGTTTTAAAAGATTGTAGTGACTTTATTTGGAATTTTCAACAACGAGAAAAATTCTATTTTGAATATTCAGTGGCGTTTATATTTAAGCCTAAGAAAACAGACTTGTAAGATAACTCAAACTTGTCTCTCTTAAAAGGTCTTCTTTAATTTTTCTAACTTATTTATAATGTATGATAAGTGAGTTTGTTTTTGTGTTATTAAACTGTTTGAGGTTATTCCTTTTTGTATAAGGGCGTAGTGTATTTCCTACTTGTTTCCAACTTTTTTTTTAAACAAAGCATTTTCATATATTTACTTGTATTTTTTGTCCATAATTTCAAATGGTTTTCAAATAGAAGGTGGAGTGGGTCTGCAACAATTCATGTAATTTTGCTCTATTTTAATAGGTTTTGATTATTTCCAAAGTCTTGCTATTATAAATACTTATTTGTGGTTTATAACCTTTTCTGTGTTTTTTACTATTATCTTAAATCATACTGTCCGAGTGTGAATTTTAAATAACAGTTCCTTTGTTGACCATAGAGCAGAAATGTATCTTAATATAAATAGTGTTTTGATTTTTATATTGCAAATTATTATTGCTCTACTAAGTGTTTAAACTGAAAAAGAAAAGTAGAAGTAATACTTGTGAAAGAGAAAATGTATTTCTATGACCTTTTTCTGAAGTTTAAAATTAGATATCTTGGCAGTTTTGGTAAATTCTAATAAAGTTGGTAGTCAAAGTTTAGAGCTACATATATTTATCATCTTTTAGATTTAACTGATCTAATCTACTTATATCTTCATTTCTGTCTTTGAGATCCTCTGAAAGCTTATGTCTGTTAGCACAACTTAAAAATATGTAGCTGTTTAGCTAATAATCAACTATGGCAAATTGTTTCTTTCTCTTATGTTCTTCAGTTCAGTCTTACACATTTTTATGTCCCTCTCACCATCTTATTTCTGTCAGATGTTGTGATCTTACCCACTGAATGTTCAAACTTAAAAATATTAGAGAATGAAAGTTAAATATTGGAAGAAACCTTGTCATCTTATATTCTGCACATTATTTCGTGGCCTCCTACCATGGGTGGATATCAGGGGTCTATATCTTCACTTACAGTTTCTAGATTCATAAAACTAATAAATAAATCACTTTATTATACATGAGAAGACTGAAACTTAACAAGGAAAATTACTTCCTCATGAACACACAACAATTTCCATTTCAATTGACCAGTGTACTCTTGAGAAACTTCCTCCTAGGTTTATGTGGATTTAGTGATCTAACAAAAGCATGATAAATGCCTACCATGTATCTTGGAAGTTCTGCATGTGTAGTAACTATTTCTGACACAGAGTACTTTTTTCCCTTAATATAAAAAAGTCACAATATATTTAAAGTTAATAGTTTCTATTGTCTGTTTACTTCCTAGAGTAAAAGACAAACCACTAAAAATATTCATAAACTGGTAAAGTTCCTGTATGTACACCCATTAAATATCCATTAAAATTCCAATTTACCCTTTTTATATCTCCTAAAAGAATGTTTATTTTTAAAAAGTATTTAAAAATATTACTCTATTACCCTTTTTTAGTGATTAATTTTATTTGACTTGTTTAAGTAAGGATTTTAGCTTGAGAATGGATACCTTCTGGTATAAAATAAAATTTAAGATTTTTTTCTTATGTTATTGTTCACTTTGTATAATATTTGATTTCTCCCCTCATATGTAATTCTCCCGCCATTGAGGCACCTGTGACCATCACATAGTCCCTGTGGTCTTCCCTCCCTTACTGTATGCTTTAAGAACTATGGTTTGCCTGCAAGTTTTGTTAAAGTCTAAGATTTTGTGTGCAATTTTTTTTATATTTCTATAAGCTAGTAGCAACAGATACTTTAGGAACTATAGACCTATTTAAAACCCAGAATTAAAAAAGAAATATTGGAACAGGATCAAAAGCATATTTGAGGATACATTTAGCTATCCCTAAAAATGTATTTTATGTACTTTTTTTTTTTTAAAGATTTATTTATTTATTCGTACAGAACTGGGGTACAGGCCAGAGATGCGGAGAGTGAGAGGCTTCACCAGAGACAGAGCGGGGAGCAGAACAGGCAGATCTACGAAGTACACTGCTGAGGGGAGCAGCGGGTGGGTCAGGAGAGGTCTGCCACGTCATATGGAGCTCCTCCGGGACAGGCGGGGATCGAACTCATGCGGAAGTGGCTTTAGCTTTTTAGTGCAGTGCTTTAACCCGCTGCACCACCAGGGAGGGCCCATTTTTTTTTTTCTTTTAAGATTTATTTATTTATGAATACAGAACTGGGGTACAGGCCAGAGGTGCAGGGGCAGTGAGAGGATTCCCAGAGTGAGGAGCAGAATAAGCTGACTGACGAAGTACAGTGCTGAGAGGAGCAGCGGGCGAGTCAAGAGAGGTCTGCTGCACCATGTGGATCACCTCGGGCTGGGGATCCAACTCATGCTGAAGTGGCTTAACTTCTCAGTGCTGGAGAAGGGCCTTATGTGCTTTTAAAAACATTTTCTACCAGGGACATAAACAAGAAGAATATTTTCATGTGTTGTTATTTTTGGAAAAAATTACAGTAGTTTTTGGATATATGTCATTTGACGTATCTAGGAGGCATATTGCTGAAATTGTTTTAAGATCAAATGCATTTTCTCCACCTTACTAATTTACAGTTCTGAAGTTACATTATGGAAACTAGTCGCAAATCAAAGAAACTCCAAAATGAAAGAGAATATAATGTGTTTCCTCTGTTTAAATTGTTTACATGTGGTAGTAGCCACATGTAAGCCACTGAATGGCACCTGCATTCTGAGCATTGTTGCTAAGGAGCTCAAGTCCTTCAAGCTAGTTTTAGAGCCATGGCCCTAAGCCTTCTGATTTGATCCTGGTCCAGCAGACTGGCTTGCCCTTCTGTGAATATGATTCTTGGGTGTGCATTTCTCAAAATGTGAACTGATATATGCGATAAAAAAACTTATGAAATTATTTGCTACTGTGATAAATGTTTGTGAAGGACTCAAAGGAATCCACGGGAAAGTATCATTTCTCTAAAGTTCTGTTGTCTTTGACAGGCAAAACATATCTGTTGGAGTCTCAATTCGAGAAACAAAGACTGTTTCTTCTCGGTTGGAGCTCAATTAGATGTGAATCTTTAAATCCTTTCCTTAATTCTTTGGGGTTGTTGTGAAAGGATGGTGTTTGATAAATATGAAATCAGCGATGCCATGTTACCTTCTTTTTAAATTTTTTAGCTGACTTTTAGTGCTTTTCTTACATACTGGGTATATATTCTCCTGCTGCTCTTATTTCAGGAACCATGCCTAACACCATCTGTGAGCGCTGAGCTTTCTTTGTCTATGTATGGAAAGTCTGCTTGTTCAAGTGGCCTTGCCAGAGTAGACTTCATATTCAGCTTTGGCCTTTCTTGATGATATGTGAGTGACTCTGGTAAGGTAGAGATTTTTAAAAATGGGAGTTTATTGTTTCTGGAAACCAGTAGAAGGGGCTTTGTGTATCTATGAACTCTAATAAAGAGAAATACAATTCTGTGCTTCTGTAAGTTATGGTAAGGTTCAATGTGAATGCTAAGGTCATACTATGAAGACTTTCCAAAGCACAAAGTACAGAATGTGAAAGTACTTTTCCTTTTGCGTATCTCTTCATCAATCTACTATTTATCCATCCATCCATCCATCCATCCATCCATCCATCCATCCATCCATCCATCCATCCATC
Organism: Condylura cristata; assembly: GCF_000260355.1. Taxonomy (NCBI): domain Eukaryota; kingdom Metazoa; phylum Chordata; class Mammalia; order Eulipotyphla; family Talpidae; genus Condylura; species Condylura cristata. Next base: position 47,945,539 of record NW_004567106.1, on the reverse strand, counting down.
CATCCATCCATCCATCCATCCATCCGTTTACCTTTCCTCCCATCAGCCTACGTACTTATCTAGTCACCAGTTAAACATCCATGTATTATTGGATACTTTGTCAGTATACGTCATGTGTATTTTCCATATTTCCTTTTAAACTTAGGAACAATCCTGCTTTCTAAATGCTTGTGAAAGTGTAAGAATGATTCATGGCAAGTATGAAGCAGCTCAATGATGGAATATATACATATTCATTTGTGGTTGTATAATAATATACTTTAAAGCATTTACAGATTTCTGAAGGTGGCAGAGATAGCCATTTTAGGGGTGGCTTGGTTTATCCTAGACTCTTTTTTGAACTTTGTAAAATCTTCCTTTGAGCTTTCTGTACTGTTCTAGTTTTAAAATAAAACACGAAGTAGAATAGGATTTTATTGGGTGAAAGTAAAATTGCCAGGTACCTGATCATTTCTCTAGAAAGGTACTTACAATTTTTCCCCACAAGTTTTAATGAATATTTTACTTGTTTTGCCAAGAAGTTTCTCTTTTCTTTCTAAAATGACAGGTTTGTGTATTTCACATGTGAATCATTTTGTAAAGGGTTTTAATATTTTAGAACTGTAAGGATTTACCTATTTTTAAACATTCATTTTTTTAATAGCAAACTTTTTCTCCTTTACTAGAAATGATTAAAGAATTACTATTGAAAGCTCTATATTTGAATTTTTGAGTACATTGTTACTGCCTTATGTATAAGGCATTGTCATTTATATAAGAATCTGAGCATTTTTTATTTTTTCTGGTAGATGAAGAAGGCAGAATGACTTATAATCTAAATAAGACCTCAACTGACCTGTCATTTCAAGATAGAAATAAAAGATCAGAGAACATAAAGAAAATAACTCTCCTAGAATATTCCAAGTAAAAAAAGGTACCACAGTATTCTAATGCATATAGTCTGCCACAAATCTTAGCCAATGAATAGTATGGCATGGAGAGTTGCTCACAGCCTGTACTTGTACCAACAGCAAATATCAGTACTAGTAACACTCAAGTCTTTAAACGAATATAATGAACACTTTAGCCAAATAAGATTTATACCAATATCTTAAATTCAACATGTTTCATAAGACAAAAATATATTATGAACTTGCCTTGTTGCACTGATTCTTAGAAATAAATTTTATTTTATTACATTAAGGAAGATTAAACTTCCTTTTGGACATGTTGGAATAGATTTATATTTAAATAGTAAATATCAGGAATACTTTCTTTTTTGCTAAGTGAAAATATAGTGTGGGTATTGATAAGCTGTGTGGTAGCTATGATCATTTGCAGGGTTCCAGATTTACAGGTTTCTGGCAGTTTGTTTAACATGTGTTAAATTGGATCACTTAATTGCATATTGAAATTATAGCTTTAAATTCTCACTTCTTTTTACCTCAAGGTGATAATGTAGTTTTCTACAAATACAAATCATTACTTTGTGTAGTAACAAATGAAATCAGTTTTATTTTTTCTCATCTTAGAAATCTCTTTTCCCTAGAATCTCTCTATATTCTTCCTCTTCTGTTATAATTCAGCGTTCAGTATTAAGAACTCCTCTAATGTTAACTTTCTAAGTGACTTTTTTTCAAAATCCCTCAGAACATCTCATTCAGACTTGGGTTCATTTGAAGTTACCTATAGAAAATGGCTTGAAGCAAATTACAAAGCATCTTGAGTCTGAGCGTCTGGCCCAACTCAGTCGCTTGGAATTTTTTTAGAGGATTATTTGAGGTGAAGGTCCAGTGATATTTCTATTCTCAGCCACTAACAGATAAATGATAAAAGAATTTTCAGGTCTTTACTAGTGAACTCTGTAAAGACTGCTGGTCTTGGGTGAGCAGTGAAGTAAAGTGAGGGAGCAAATGAAAAACTATCATGACACTGAAGTGGTCAGTAATGCAGTGAGACTAAGATTTAGGACATTACAGCCAAACTTAAAAGGTAAGATGAATTCTGGCTCCATTAGCCTATAGATCTAATTAAAAGTGTACCTGCTCTAGCACATGAATGTTGATAGGGGTAAACTTTTATTCTTAATTATTAGTATTTTTGAATAGTGAGTAATTACTGTTTTTCTATCTTAAAAATCTCATTTAATTTTTATTTTTAGAATGTGAAATATATAGTGATATTTGATAGATAGAAAGTAGTACCTACACTTTTACAGATGATAAAATACTTAGAAGTAAATCCACATGTTCTAGAATTTGCTTAGGTTGTCTAGAGAGTACTAATTAAAGGAAGTAAAATACTAATTAAAGGAAATGGGAATAGCCATATGCTGTAAAAAGAAGTATTTAAAATATCTAAATAGAATCATAAATAGTTTAAAAGTGCTTTGATATTTGTCCTTTGTGCTTTTCATATTAAACTGAGTTGCTGTGTGAGAGATTTGCATTTTTATTTGCTGCCTGGTCTCACAAACCTTTCTAATCCCAGAGTTTCCACTCTTGGGCTTCAAGGCTTGAGAGAAGGGTTTTGTAAAGTGAATTCCAGGTAAATCTTGTTATAGAAACAAATCCCTAAATAGTAATGAAATCAAATGTGGACTTACCTTTATTTATTTATTTATTA
>NW_004567106.1:47925746-47942764 GCF_000260355.1 Condylura cristata | reverse complement strand
CAAAACGTCTCTGGTGTATGGTTGTTCATTATTTTTGTTATTTTCTCGCCTGGTCCATTATACTCCTGCTATGAGTCCTTTAATTATTTAAACTGAGATACATGTAGCTAGGGTTCAGTGGTGAGAGACACCACTGAGATTATATTGAGTGGAAAGAATGTAGAACTTCTAAAGCAGTATATATGACTGTAAAAGGAAGGATAAGGCATATACAATTATTTTGATATTTTGATATATTCAGAAGCAACTGCCATAAAATATATAATTTTTCTTTTAAAATAAAACTTGTGTATTATGTGCTTATATATAAATTATTTTCCATGATCTAGAATGAACCGTTTCCTCTCAGTATTTTATCTGAAAAGCTTTGACTTCTTGTTCATGATCTAGAAAATGTCCTGCCAGTCATATTTTTGATATGCTTATAACACACCACCTTGTCTTTCACTTGTCTCTCTTTCTTAGCACTTAGAGACTCTGGTGCTTTTGATAATATTTATAAGGATTTGTAGAATTAGTAGACTGGATGAGTAGTAATACATTTAATTAACACAATTTTTTTTTACAATTTAAGCTATTTGTATCAGTTTTTAATTATCTGAAACAATGAAGCAAGGAGGTAACTAAGAGTGTGGTTCCTCCTGCTGATTCTTCTTTATTTACTAGGTGAATTTTAAAGTGAAAAGGATTATGAAATAATGACTTAAACTTTTAAAATACTTTATTTTACTGTGAATACTAGTTACTGTATTCACCACGAACATGTTAACAAACATTTTCTTATGTATAGCTGTCCATATAGTCATGGCTTTCTTCATCTGTCAGCCCATCTTATTTATTTATGATGCATTTCAAAGTAGCTTTAGTGGCGACCACTCCAAATACTTCAGCATTCATATCATTAATTGGATTTTAATAATAGTTTACAGTTAATTTTCTTTTGAGTTAAAATTTAAGTAGAGTTGACACACATAGTCTAAAGTGAACATTTGCTGAGATTTGACACTTTCTAAGTTATATTTGTCTGTGTAACCTAAACTTTTATCAAGAAGTAGCATACTAACATCATTCCAGAAAATGCCCTCATGTCCATTACCAGCCAACCTCTGACCTCATACTTTACAGGCAAGCACTTGTCAGATTTTTTTCTTTTACTATGTATTAGTTTTGTGAAAACATTACAAAACTTTCTACATTCTTTGACACAAAGAATGTAGATGTATAAGTGAAAAACATAGAAGGATGAGGAATTGTGTGAAACCATTTTTAAAATGAAGCCTGCAAAGCCTTGGGGGGCAGTTGACAAAGAAAAGCTAAATGACTTTGTGAAATGACTAAGGACATAGACTAGAGGAATGCCAGAAGTACACACAGCTAGTATTCCATTAAGCCTTCTAATTGCTTATAATGGCATCAAACAACATAAACCCGGAGTCACTTGCAATTTTTGTCTGGTGGTCAGCAAAAGTGACACAATTCTATGACCCAAATAAACATATTTTGTGAAGGTTATAAAAATGAAATATGGCAATTATATGAAAAGTTTTGCTTTTGTGATAGAATTGCTTATTATTTATTTGGCTTTTGAGATGGCCTGCTAGAAATACTGATAAAATGCAATTTTAATTGTTAAACAATGGTTAGAAATGCTTTGGAATGCATAACATACTTTGTGTTAAAGTCATATTTAAAGTCTAGTTTTTAATAGTGTGGTTTTATATCAGATGTGGTATTATATGAATCCCATGTTATTCAGCAACTTCATCTATATTACTAGTATGTTTAAATGATGATTTTGTTAAAGAAATCCTTAGTAAAATTTACAAAACAACAGGCTTAGTATGGCCCTTGAAATTTATTAACTACATCTAGACTCCTCATCTAACTCCACATCTAGACTCATCTCTCTCTGTCTCTACAGGCAAACACTAAGTACTAGCTGTCCCTTTGTTAGACTTGTTGCAGAACATTTCCTCCCTTGCTTCATTCTCTCCTCACTTTATTTTCCTGCTACTTTAGTGGCTATTTATTTTACATTCACTGTATAACGTTGTGTGAGTGGTTGGAGGTTATGTAATAAGTAGAAAGGTTCTACAGATGGCTCCTTAAATTTATAAACATTAACTTCTAATAAAATGCACTTAAAAATCATTCATTCTGGAATTGGTGAATTGGTTTTGTAGAAGGCAAGTATATGTTGGTATATGTGCTAAGACAAAGACTTAAAGGATGATTAAATGTTTATACTATTGGCTTAGTTTCTTTCCATGTCTGAATCAGTTGGACTTGCTTCACTGTTGACCAGTTGTTCTAGTCATCAGTGCGTTCTTATACTAGCCATCATTTTCTTTTAAAAAATAACACTTGTACCTCCACTTCTATGGGATGGTTTCTGTTTGTTTTAAAATTTCTCATATGATCCCTCAATTTGTATAGGAGAATTAGAGGAGAAAGTTCATGGAAGCCAGGAAACTGAGTTTTTCACCATTTTATCAACTGTTGACATTGAATGAACAGTGTAAGTACTCAGTTTCTGTTTTTTTTTTTTTTTTAATTCTGTCTGAATTCCAGGTAAGAAAATAAATGTAAAGTTACATTTATGGATGGAGCTAGAAGGGGTCATGCTTAGTCAAATGAATCAGAATGAAGAAGAAAAATATTGAATGTTTTCACTTATAGGTGTAATGTAAGAGAACCAAATCAGACTTAGGGAAAAAGATTATATTATTATTCCAATACAAAACACAACAAACAAAACAAAAGCAGACAGACAATTATAAACCAGAAATATCCTTCAGGGGAGGGGGACAGAGAGGGATGGAAGGAAGGAGGGAGGATAGTGAGATACTATGGTGATGGGGGGGGTTGTGTGTGGGATGGTGGCTGCTGAAATGGGGGGAGGGCGGAAGTAAACATTGTTTTAAAATGAACACTAATGTAAATAGATATATACATTAATTAAAAATAAGAAAAAATAAAATTACTTTTGAACAATTGAAACGTTTTTATTTTGGCAAATGTATCTAATATAAAATGTATCTTTGTAAAGAGATTCAGTAGAATTAGCCAATATTGATCTCCAACATTTGTCTCCAGAGCCTTTTCATGTTTAAAGGGAATGTCTGTCCCCATAATGTAATTACTCAGGAAGAGCTCATTTTCCCCTGTCCTAGCTTCTGGCAATTAGCATTCCACCTTCTGTTTCTATAAATAGAAGTTTTTTTTTTTTTAAATTATTGCTTTCAATCCTTAGTTAAGATGTTTTATTTTTCTCTCTTTAGTAAGTATATCATTCGAGGTCAGAGGAGCAAAGTGGTTATTAGGATGTGTATTTTCGAATTCTAAATTCAGTCTACATTTTCAAACAAATCCTTTAAGTTTTTTATTCAAGTGGAATCTTTTTGTCTTGGCTGCCAGTATGTTGTTTATGTGTTAGGATGGCATTATTCTAGAGCTGTTGGAGGCTGCAACAACACTTCTGAGTAAGTGTGCTCAGGCAATTATATAAATGCTATCCATTTAATGCTTTACCCATTTATGTGAAATTAGACATTTCATTTGATTTCTACCTATGGCTATGGCTTTCAGAAATTTGATTTACAATTTTTTTGATGTGATTTCAGTCTGAGACTATCTTTTCAATACAATAATAAAAAATTAGATTACTTGAAGTATGGCTTAATGAAGTGTAAAGGGTATGAAATGAAATATAAATACAATGTAATATAATATTTGCATAAGTGGCACATAGCTATTGGGCACTTTTATTTATATTGTAAGTGCATATTCATAATATATAAGGTGGTTTTTATTAATGTTGATATCATTCAGAACATTATGTAAATGTAATTAAGTGACTGAGGTTTTTTTTTTCTTTAAATGAATTGGTACTGTCAGGCTGGCATTTGGTTCAATACATTGTTTACTAAAAGAAAAGTCTGGTCATTTGAATAACCATAACTGTAATTGTATTAAGAACTTCTCTGGCATTAGCAATACAGAACTCAAAGGCACTCAGTGTAACCTAATTACCAGAATGACGGTTGTATTAGTTGTAGTGAGCTTTTTATGTTGAAGGTCTAATAGATACTAGCTAAGTTCCAGAAGGGATGTATTTCAAATTAACCCTTTTAATCTTTGGATTCGATGTGATGAGGTTATTGAATAGAGAAATACATGTGGAATGAAGAAACAAAAGTGTTGAGAATCCTAATTGGTAAATGTATATCTTAATTGAGAAATTCCTCACATCAGGGACAGATGAAGATTTTATAAGGAATCTGAAATGTAGACCTAAAGAGGAGTGCTCTCTTTAAGAAAAAAAATATACAAAATTACAAGTTCATGTATAAAAGTCAATTTTTTTAGAGTGAAAAAGTGAAACAAAAGCATCGGATTTCAGTGTAGGTGGCCAATAATATATTCATAATATTTTAAAAGATAAAAATTTTAAACTGCCAACATACCTTAAACTATGTTCTCTATCTGTGGGATGTATAATTTTTTTTGCTTTTCTTTCCTGAGGGTAGTGCTTATAATGCTTTTATAGTATAATTTACTGATCATAATTCCTAAATCCTACTCAGTGTTATAAACTGCACCTCAATAAAAAATGATTCAATTAAAAATATGTAATATGATTTCCTGCACAGATAAATTAGCCTTTTCTGTAGTCCAATAAAATCTATTTTTTATTATTGATAGTTGAAGTATATAAAGCATGCATCTTCACTCAGACATACTTACAATTTGTATACCTGTTATAGGATTTTGCTTTACATTTTTGAGAAGTTCATGTTAGTCATATTAAAAAAATGTGCAATGCATTGATAATTTATAGATATATGCATTATCTATTATTTTGTAATAAAAGAGAACTTCTTATTTAACCAGTCATTGATTATAAATTTAATTATTTTTTGCCTACAATATTCAATATTTCATGATTGGGAATAATTTCTCACAGACTCTCTTCTGTGTACTTTGACACAGGTTTTATTCTGTCTATCACATACCTTAGTTCTAATCGCTATGAGACACATTCATATATCCACAGACCTACAACCTTACACCTTCTTTATGTGACTCCACATGAGCTTATATGTAATCTAGGTTTAATTAAGACGGTTTACATTTAATCTTGTTCTATATACAATCAGATTGTCTGTGCCTTTCTAAGTGTCTCAGCTGGAACTTTGCAAAAGAATTAAGCCCATTTGAGTGGGTATTTTCCCAATATTTCTGAGGATGGAAAAAATACAGGGAGAAGCATGTAATACATTATTCATGGTAATAGGGCTTAATTTCTTCTGGGAATTTTAGAGAGAGATAGCTTTAGATTATTTACATATGATACAATAGTCTTTATGATTGCATTTAAATCTGCCAACAAACTATTTTTTTTCTGTTTGTCAATTTTTGTGTCATTTTTAATTTCTTGTTTTTCTGCCTTCTCTTATAATACTTGAATATATTTTATGTGTTATCTTTATTGGATATACCTCTTACACTGTAGTGTGCTATAGGTGTGCAGTATATATTTAGTAATTTACCACAGTGCGCCTTCAAGTGACTTTATGCCATTTTATTTATAATATACTAATTGCTTTGCAGTAGTGTAGTTCTTGCTGTCAAGTCCAACTTTAGTACATTTGTGATTATATATATCATGTCTACTTATCTATAAACTGCAATGAATTTTTTAAATTTAACTAATATTGCATTATAACATTATGGAAAGCTTGAGGTGTATATCACTAAATATTAGCCTGTATATATATATATGAATATGCAAGATTAAATTCACCAGTATAAGTCCAGTTCTACCTTTTACCATACAAATGACCTTTCATAAAACAGTATTTTTTATACAGTCATATATCTTTTAAGAATTTAAAAAATAAGAGAAATTTCTTATATTTATTACATATGCATTTATTCTAATGTTATTTATTCCTTTATGTCTATGCAAGGTTTCTTCTTGATCTTACCCTTTTACTTTAAGAAATTCCTTCAATATTTCTTATAATGTATGTATGTTGACAGTGATGTCAGTGGTATATTCAGTTAGGCTCACTTTGAAATATATTTTTGCAGTCTGTGCAATTCTTAGCTTTGTTCCTCTGTACTTGCATACCTTTTATTCCCTTTAGGTGCTTTTAAGAATTTCTCTTTTAGTAATCCTGATTACAATTTGCTGTATTGTTTGTTTGTTAAGTGGTTATGATAGTAAGGCTTTTGATTAAATTCAAAATTTTGAGGCTTGGGTCCTTCAAAATTTTGACTCCTTTTCTCTTTTTATAGGATTCATATTATATATATTTGTATTATTTGATGTTTTACATGTTACTGAGGATATGTTAGTTTTTTTTTTTTTGATTGTTTTTTCCCTCTGTACTTTGGCTAAGATGACTTTTATCCTTAAGTTTTCAGTTTATTTATAATTTGGGGGGGGGTACTGTCTAATCTGATGATAATTTCATCCAGTTAAAACTTTTTATGTCAAATATTATCTATTAGCCTTTTAATTTGGTTCTTTTTAACATCTTCCCTCCCTCTGTTCATTATATTAATTTTTCTTTTATGTTTTCAGTCATACCAGGCTCATAGCTGTTTTAAAGACATTTTAAGCTCATTTATTGTCTTTGTTAACTCTGGACCTATTTTTATGGACCAATTATTTTTCTCCTCTTATAGAGTACATTTTGTAATATTTTTGCTTTTATCTAATTTTTTTACTAGGTAGTGAACACTGGGATTTACATTGTTTAGTTGAATTTTATGATTTTCTTTTCAATAGTGTCCAGCTTTTTACTTGTGTTCAGTTATGTTACTTAAAGATCAGTCTGATCATTTTGTGACTCACTTTCATGCTTTTACAGAAGTGGCTAGGCTAATACTTACTCTAGAGTTAGTTAAGCCTCAGTTTTAAGGCATGACCTTCTTGGAATCTCTGTAGATGGCCCTGGGTAGTCAACAAATTCCATTTGGGAATTGTTCAGTTTGCACCTCCCTTGAAACTGATAATTCCCTTTTGATTGTTTTTCACTTGGCTCCTTGGAGTGTTACTCCATGTGTCACAGATAGATATTCAAAGCCTCAGGGGGATTTCCTTTCCAGTTACTACATTTTTTTTTTTTTCTCTGCATAGCTCAGTCTTCATTAGCACTTACATATTCTAGCCATTTCAGGCTCCTCAAGCAGTGATCTGTGTCTCTCGGCTTGATCAATCAGAGAGGCTCTTTTGGTTTCTCTGACCCTGTACCACAGTCTGTACTATACTTCTAAGATGAAATATGGACAGTTTTAGGGTACTCTTGATATATTTCCTTTTTATAACCACAGGCCTCTATTATTTTTGTCCAATATCTGAAATAATTTTATGTATTTTCCCACTTCTCTAGTTACATGATAAACTGGGAAGGCAATCCTATATAGCTTAACACAGTTATATGTTCCAATTAAATAAATTGAATCTGATTGTTCTTAATGCAAGCTTTCTGTTACTATGAATTTTTATTTTCAGAACTGCCTTATACAGAGATCAAAGGATTACTTAGTTAAAATTATGCCAGCATCTTAAAAAAAAAAACAGCATTTTCTGTTCAGGTCATTTTTTTCCCTCTTTCTTTTTTGGTACAAGTTGATGATTTCATTCATTATATTGACAAAGTCTGTAGGTTCTTTAAAAAATGCATCAGGACTTAAAATGAACACATGTCATTGTAATGTTTTTTACCATAGAGTATGTTGAATTATGAGGCCTACTGATTGCTCTATGTTACCCGGGAGGACTATTTAGTGTGGTTGGTAGTATAGATCTCAAAATTTTTAGCTATGAGCTGATATCCATATTGAATCGTAAATTTATTTTTGATGCATGCCTTTCTAGGTGGACATATTATACTCTGAGAGAATTAAAATGAAGAATTAATTTTCTTTTATGTCTTGGTTTCTTCAATTATAAATGAATACCTAAAGTATACATATTACTAAGTTGTACAACCAATATAAAAACAAGTTGTTTAATTATTAGTTTAGAACATTCTAATTACACAGCTTACTAAGAAAGCTATTTGAGGAAACATTTTATGTAGAAGAATGTTTCTTCATAAAAACAGTTTAACTGACAGAAGCTTGTCAGCCTAAACCCATGTATTCTCAGTTATAAATGACACATTTTGTAGGACCATTTTTATTCCAGCTTTCTCATCAATATATCATTTAGACAGAAAATATTGATGTGTTTTTTTTCAATTTTAGTCTGCAAAGATTTGAGAGTGAATTTGGTTTTAGTGATACATCTTGTACTTTTATAGTTCTGGTATTGTATTTTACCGGACTGTTTAAAATACAATGTTGTCAAATATTATAGGCTTGCTGATCATTTACATGAGGAGCCTTAGGTTTTAATAAATGGCTACATACAAGTTGTTTCATTTATCAGCTTTCTTATCTAGAGCTATCTCTAAATTTGAGAGTGGTTTACTGGAAAATATGTGAGAAGTTGTCACCAGGTTTTTCCATTCATTGTTTACTGGCATGTAAAATTTATAACTAAACTTTCATATGAAAAAGATAAAGCACTCATTTGTCTCACTGTACTTTTCTGTATAGGAGCAGTGATACACTTCAAGTTTTGTAACATTAGAAAAATTTTTATTATGAAGTGTGTGTGTGTGTGTTTATGTTTGACTTGGAGGATGAAATTGCATTTACATATAGCAATGACAGTTCCCTATCTCTATGAACACATTGATTCAATATTAAAGCAAGATTTTAAAAATTTGTTTATTATAATCAGTAAGTATGTATGAATCATTGGCCAAACTGTCTTGCAATAAACATCCAATTATTATTGGTTTAATGGCTAGTAGAGATAATTATAATTGTTGCAAGTTAGTAACTTATAAGAATATGATGCTTGTAGTAAACCTGATGTTATCTTCTGATTTTTCTGTTAATTTGGGTCAAAACTATTAGCATTTCAAGATAAATTACTTAGGTGGTGCAGCGGGTTAAAGCACAGCACCAAGAAGCTAAAGCCACTTCCGCAAGAGTTCGATTCCCGCCTGCCCCAGAGGAGATCCACATGGCGGGGCAGACCTCTCCTGACCCGCCCGCTGTTCCCCTCAGCAGTGCACTTTGTTGATCTGCCTGTTCTGCTCCCTGCTCTGTCTCTGGTGAATCCTCTCACCCTCTGCATCTCTGGTCTTTACCCCAGTTCTATATGAATAAATAAATAAATCTTTAAAAAAAAAATTACTTAGGTGAGAATAAATCAATAAGAATATATTATTCTTCAATATATACAGTAATTAACAATTATGATTAAGCAATCATTAATAATGATTACATACAATAATTTAATATGTGATAATATATATTGTATATGTAAATATATAGTATATTTAGGTCTGTGACCTTGAGCATTTTACTTAATTTCCCTATACTCATCTGATTTATTTCTGGAGTGGGGATAGTGTATTTTCTGTGTCATGGGAATATGGTGAGGACTGAATGAGTCAATACATGTAAAGCTTTGAGAAAAATTCTTGACTCTAGTGAACTCAAGTGAATATTAGTTATGATTATCATCATTATTACTTTAGTTAATTTAAGAATCTCCTTAGTAAAACTTACTAAATCATTAAACTCATTTTTCAATTTTATCTAATAATTATGTAGGCACCTTGTTACAATTTGGAGGTGAAGTTTGCCATTTTTCTCAAAGAAAAAGAATCATATAACCAGTGATCTCTATTCTTTTCATTTTTACATTTATTGTATAATTTATATCCCATGAAATTCACCCATGCTCAGTGTAGAAATCAATGATGTATAGTAAACCTATAGGGTTGCATAGCTATCATCACAACCTAATTTTAGAACATTTCTGTCATCTCTCAAACATTCCTTGTTTCTTTTTGCAGTTATTCCTCTTCCCTGTACTCAGTTCTAGGGAAACAATAATCTATCTTTTTGTCTGTATATGTTCCCTTCCTGGACACTTAATGGACCTCATTTAATGGTCTTTTGTGTTTGATTTCTTTCACTGAGTATAATGTTTATGAGGCTCACCCATGTTGTGATAGGTATTAGTATTTCACGACTTTTTTATTGCTGAATAATTTTCTTTTAAGGGGTGTACGCCAATTAAAAAATTTACTCACATACACACACACATACACACACACACAACCCAGCAAAACAAATAAAAATTTACTATTTTATGCACTTTTGGTTTATTTGCAATTTTTACATACCATGACTAATGATGTTACAAATAATCTCTTATGAGTCTTTCTATAGACATTTATTTTAGTTTCTTTTGGGTAGATCCCTAGAATGTGGAATTGCTGGATTAAGTAGTACATTCATGTTTAACTTATGAATAAACTACTAAACTGTTTGCCAAAACATCATTAAATATGAACATTTCTATTTCTCTAGGTCTTTAGCATGTTAAAATAATAGTACCTCCTAGTGAATAGCTAAAAAAATCATCTGCATAAACACATGCAAATCTACTAAACCATAGTTGGCAAAAGAAATTCTCAGACTTCAAGTGTTTTAACTCCTGAAGTTATTTGGTAGACATTACCAGATCCTCTCTTGAAGTTATATTTTGTTTCTGTAATTTTAGTTCTAAAATCTATAATTGGTTATCATTATTTTTCTGATGCTCATATAAGCAATGAATACAAGTAAAATAGAAATTAAGTAACTATTTCACACACACACACACACACAGAGTTTATAGAGGGCTTGCTTTTTTGGAGTTCAGATATCAGCCTACCGACAGATATGTATAAAGAACTCACATTACTGTAGGTCACTGAATTAATTTAAGAAATACCAATTGACATCATTCCTTTAGGGAATTTTGGGCTTCCGCTTGATATTATTGTCTTTGTCAAGTATGAAAGTTTAGAATGAATTTTATTTTTAGTGTGTAGTGACTTAAGAATGAAGTGATGACCTCTCCAAATTTAATTTTGTTTCAAATGGCTAAAAAGTGGAGTTTATAGCTGTACCTCTTTTCACTAAGACAGTTATGTGCTTGAGTTTTCTATGAACTATTGTATATCATTGACTATTCCTAAATGGAAAAAAGGAAGTTCCAAAAAGCAGTAAAAACCCGAGTTGTGCTGAAAAGTTATTTTTTATTTGTGGGAGAGGTTGGTCATATTTGTATTCTGTATGTGCCTGTTATATTTGAATGCATTTGCATTCTCTCAAATATAATGCATTCTAGATGCGATCATCAAGAATCAAATTTTTTCATTGTCATTACAATAGCAGCTGGGCAAACACTTTTTGCTAGCAAGCTTGAGTAACTTAATGCTTCTAATATTTTATTTGTTTGAGGTAACTGTTTTAATTATTTGAACTTGAGTCCTTGATGGACTTATTTTCTCAGATGAATTTATTTACTTCAAAATATTTTAGAAAAGATTGACTGGTATGAATTTATGTGGCTATCTATTTACCAGACAAGTGGATAAGTTACTGTGAACTAGGGCAGTGTGAAAAATGAATAGGTCTGATGCTTTCACAATAAAACTCCTTGTATGTTATGCTGTCATTTATTGTAAGTTAATTAGCCTATGTGTTTGGGGTTTTCCAGATAAAAGCCTTATAGATTGGTTAAAAAAATAAACATTATATTGCTGCTTTGTTTACAATTGGAAAAACATGGAAGCAGCCCAAATGCCCAAAAGTAGATGACTGGATAAAAAAGATGTGGTACATATATACAATGGAATATTACTCAGCAACCAAAAAAGAGAAACATGTCTTTTGCAGCAACTTGGATGGAGCTGGAAAAGATCATGCTTAGTGAGATAAGCCAGAAAAAGAAAGAAAAATACTGGATGGTTTTACTCATAGCAGGAGTATAATGGACCAGGAGAGAAAATAACAAAAATAATGAACAACCATATACCAGAGACATTTTGCGGGGGTGGAGTGGGGAATGGGATCAAAAATGGGGGGGTGGGGAGGGAAATGCACGGGATTATGGTGATGGTACACGGGTGACTTGGTGATGGGAAACCCGCGGGGATTACAATTGAGATGGAAAAAAAATGTGCAAAATGATGTAAAAATAAACTGTTGTAAAATAAAATAAAAAAATAAATAAACATTAGCTCTTCAAAATGCTTCCAAACAGCAGGGCTAATTTTCCTCAAATATTACTTCATATTTAACTATAATAGCTATTTCACATTCAGTTTGTAAACTACCTTTTGAATCAAAGTATGACAACTTTAACATTGTTGTGATGGAAGGGAACTCTCTTTCCACCCTTTCAGGACCCTTTTCAGGATTCTTTAAATATTGAAGAATACAGTTTTGGGTTTTATATTAGTTCTCAAACTGTAAATGGTTTTGGAATAGTCACTTAACATTTTGTCCTCTGTTTCTTCTTAAATGTGTAAAAAATGTTGACCATCTTTATTGTTGACTTTCTTTAAATAGCAGCCCTATTTTAAATGTCTTTTATTCACTAAATAATAAGTTAAATATCTTGGGAAATGTAAAATAAAAGATAGGCCATATGCCTTTAAGAATTTTTGCCTAGTTGGTGTGAAAATGGTTAACGTAATTTAAATCAGCATAGGATTAATCACCAGTATGAATATTATGTATAATAAGGAAGAAAGTAGTGTGGGTTTGGATTATCCAAGGGATCTTTCAATATGAGGGAGTAATTTGCTGTATGAAGAGGGTCATAGAAAAGACAAGTATAAATAGACTAAGTATACATCTTGTGTTTGCAGAACTGTAGGGTATTGTGGTTAGAACAGATAATTGCTCTTGGGAAAGAAATAGAAAACAGGTTGGACATGTAGATGTGGAAGGTCTTGAAAGCTGTCTTGAGGGAATTCAATTTGTTTTTGTGTTAAGTGAATTCTTTATTTTAAAACAGAGTGATAAAAGTAACAACTTAAAGAAAAGAGTAATTCCATCACTCTGTGAAGATTCTATATTGATAGAAATAAGAGAACTTTGTGTCAGTGACCAGGAATATAACCTGAGATGTTTTACATAAAGGTAGTTTCAGAACAGAAGGCTTTTGCTTTGCCTTGTTTTGATTATCTAGGGCTTCTATAGGGTGAATGAATGAGGATTTGGTCTCTGAATTTTTTGGGAGACAGACCCCCTGAGAACATTTTTAATTGGGATTTTATTCACTAGCCTAGCATTGTACATTATTTGGCATATTAGAGATTCTAAATAAATGTTGATTTAACAACGAACCTGTGGTTTTCTTAATTCTATTGCTTAATAGCACCTTAAGTTATCCCTGCCAACTGTCCCAATATGTAGCTATCTAGTCCATGGTTTACCAACTGAATTGCTTTATATGACCAGGTCTTCCTTGACATTTTCTTCTTCATTTTTAATGGATAATTGAGTTGTGTACAACCAGTCAGAGCCCAGAAGCATTACTGGACTTGTAATTTACACTGTGCCTTTTGAAAAGACATGACTGGGTACTTTTCCCTTCATTAACTACTTAAGGAAGTACATTGAAATTTGGAAGGGTATCAGAGCCACAATTTTAATCCCTCTATTTTTTAAATGCTGGAATGAGTTTGTCAGTCAGACTACAGAAATGGATGGTTGGTCACATAGAAAAACCTTAAGGAAAACAGTGTAGTACGTTTTAATGCACAATGGGGTAAGGTGGAGAAGGTTAAAAGTTTTTAAGGGCCAACAGGCAAGAAAATAATAAGAATAATGAACAGCCATATACCAGAGGCATTTTGTGGGAATGGAGTAGGGAATGGGACCAAATTGGGGTGGGGAGGAGGGAAGTGAACGGGACTATGGTGATGGCACATGGGTGACTCGGTGATGGGAAACCCATGGGCATTACAATTGAGATGAAAAAAAATGTACAAAAAAAAAAGTTTTAAGGGTCAAGTTGGCTGGGCCAAGGAGGAGGTACAACAGCTGGAAATATAAGATTGGCTACTGGGGAGGGACCTCCCTGGTGGTCTAAGGTTTAATTCTCAGTGCTACCATCTCTGTGGTCTGAGTTTGATCACCAGTCAGGGAGCTACTTGCATATGTAGGGAGACCAATCTTGTCTTGCCTGATCCTCTCCTTAGCAGTGTATCTCAGTAAACTGCTCTGCTTCCCACTTTGTCTCTGGTGACTCCTTTCACCCACCACACCTCTGACCTACACCCCAGTTCTTTTATGTAATAATAAAATAAATTTTATTTATTTATTTTAAATGATTTAGTTTATTTACACATACAGAACTAGGGTACAGGCCAGAGGTGTGGGGATTCACCAGAGACAGAATGGAGAGCAGAACAGGCAGATCCATGAAGTACACTGCTGAGGGGAGCAGCGGGTAGGTCAGGAGAAGTCTGCCTTATCATGTGGATCACCTCCCTGACCAGGGATTGAACTTGTATGCAATTGCTGCAATAGCTTCATAATGGTGTGCTTTAACTGGTTGTGCCAACAGAGATGGCCAATAAAATAAAATTTAAAAAAAAATTGGCTTCTGGAATTAGAAGTCATGTCATAGTAGCATTTTGAACTTGAACAGACTTACTAGATGATGTTGTTAAGAAATTACCACTTTCTGAATTGAACATCATGGCATATATAGATTGAGTGACTTATATGTTATTGCAGTAATTACTAATTTGCAAATATGAAAGTGAGTAGAACCTTTATTATCCTGAACCCATTTCTTAATTTAACAAATATTTACAAGCCTGTTGTGAGTAATAGATTAGAGATTTAAAATATTTTTCAAGGTTCGCATTTGCTTTTAAATGTCATTACAAGACTTTTGGACACAAATTTTCATTTTACATAATCAAATTTAGCAAAAATTTCCTTCATTATAATGAGGATAATATACTCTGAATGTAATTCTTACTTTAGAGGCACTAAAGTTTAGTAGGGAGGGTTGTTATGTTGGATAGTGACTGTAGCTAGTAAGTGTTTTGAACAGGTATGTTCCCACAGGAGAGATACTTCATCCAGTTGGAATGTGGGCTAATGACTTAGGAAAGTATTCTGGAACAAACTGACATTTCATAAGAACCCGATCTATACTCTGTTGGAATACTGGAGCTAGGGTAGGCATTTTAATGATTGTTTATAAAGTAGCTTATGAAATTTCATTCTTTGCTTTTTTAATTTTGAACCCTTTTCAATAGCTATGGGAATTGATTCCACACCTCAAAGTCATACATTGCAGATGTACTTGTGTTCCAGATTGAACCAAAACATCAAACTATTCTTTATAATAAAGGGTGTTCTGTTGATTCTGATAGTTGATAGCATGAGATACCACAATGAAGGTGAATCTTGATTCTGTACTCTGGAAAAAAGCCAAAGGATGAGGTATGTCAATATATATTTATTGCTTAGATTAAAAAAACAACAGAATTGTATGACTATGTAAAAATCATTAATAACACATCTACCTTGAAAAGTGTGTATGGTTTAAACTTGTATGGTTTAGAGTAATTTTTGTATGGAAAAAAATTTGATCAGATCCCCACTGATACTGACATGTATGAGAAATACATGTCACATGGGTTAAACAATAAATACCATAAATAGAAACCATAAAATATTTGGAAAAAATATAGACAAATTATTTGATATTAATGAGGAGAGCCTCCCTTGATATAAAATTGAAGGAAGATATGGAAATGTTTGATAAATTTTATTATGTGAAATTAAAACTTATGTTCAGAAATCTCAAGTTGACATTTAAAAGGAAATGATAACCTTGAAAAATATTTGAAATCTCTAAGCTGTCACTCATATATAAACAGCAGTTACAAAGTAATAAGAAATAGTAAATGCCGTTGAAGAGAAACTGACAAAATTCATGACCAGATATTCGAAAAAGGAAAAAAAAGCAAATGAAAAGTGAGCTTATCAGCAATTAACCTGCTTTACAGCTGACATAATGTAACATTGAATGGGAAGCATTTCTTCATCCACTATGCTGGCAATGCTCGATGATGACGTTTCTGGTAAATAAACATGTACTCTTTTATGTTTTTGGAGAGAGGACAGTTTTGTTGTGGTAGCAAAAGCTTTAACTATGTTTCTATGCCTTTATTTGTTACTTTCAACTTTCAGTGAATTTTCCTAAGAAAAAAATCAGAGAATAGAGCAAAGATTTAGTGTTCCATTATTAAGTTAGTAAATGTCTTAAGTAGTGGGTCAGATAAGTAAACTAATGTATCCTCAAATGATCAAATAAATGCAGTTGCAGCCTTTCAGAAAGCATGCTTTGGAAGAGTAAGGGCACTAAAAATTCTGCTGTTAGATTGTCAAATAACAAAGCCAACCAAGTTATAAAATGTGATGCATGCTATAATCTCAATATTTGAAAAATAAATATTTAGACAAAAAAGTGGAGGAACATATACTCTATAGCTACTGTTGACATACCTATTAAGGAACTTTTCTACTTACAAATTTTAAATGGTACATTTTTTGTTTTCTATAGCTCACACATTTTAATGAGGAAAAATCCACCCTTAGATCATATATTGAATTACAATCAGATTGTGTTTATGCAATTAATTTACACTATTTTTTATTTTAAGGCAAAATGGCACACCAAAATGCAATAATTAGAATAATAGTTTAAGTAAATTTGTTGACTAACATCGTTTAGTGAAGGGTACAGATTGAATCAATATTTAATAGTTTTCATTTGAGAATATTACAGAATAATGTTACTTCATCTTGTTGTGTATTTTTAGTACATGAATGATGAAATTATACTGTTTAATATAATAGTTAATTTAATAGAAGAAAGGCAAAATCTTAAAGAGCAGAATATAGAAATAATCTCACATATAAAATATCAAATAGTTACGCTGTGCTTACATTCTTTTCTTTTTTAAAGATTTATTTATTTATGCATACAGAACTGGGTACAGGCCAGAGGTGGAGGGACGGTGAGAGGATTCACCAGAGACAGAGTAGGGAGCAGAACAGGCCGACTGACA